>NC_141542.1:51387500-51687500 GCF_021556685.1 Rattus norvegicus
TTCTCCTCCTGAATTAAAAGTAGATTTTTCTCTCATACTGTGCATGTGGACCTGTTTCCCTTCCCTTTACTCCTCCCAGTCCCCCCACCCTTCACCCCCGGCCCCACCTCCCTACTCAGAAAAGAGCAGGCCTCCAAAAGACAGCAGCCAGATGTTGCAAACTAAAATAAGGCAAGTCAAAGGCCCCCCACACCAAGGTTAGATAGGACAAAAGGAGGAAAAGAGTCCCAAGAACAGGCTGACAAGCCAGACACACATGCTCCCACTGTTAGCAGCCCCACAGGACCCCCAGGCTAATAGCTTCAGAGAGCCTGGTGTAGAATCCTGCAGGCCCCTGTGCTTGCTGCTTCGGGCTCTGTGAGTCCACGTGAGCCTTGCTTAATTGTTTCAGTGGACCATGTTCTCCTAGTGTCCTCCATCCCCCCTGACCCTCCGACTCCTACAATCTTCCCACTTGTCTTCTGTGGGATCTGCCGAGCTCTAAGGGGAGCGAACCTATGGAAACCTCCGATTTAGACTCTCTCTTTGCATAATGTCTGGCTGCGGGTCTCTGCATCTGCTTCAGACGAAGCCTCTCCGATGATTAGACAAGGCACCCATCTCTGATTCTTTTTCTTTTGTCCTTTTTATAAGAACAATCATGTTTGGCTCTACTGTTGGACTCTGGGCTATCCAGTCTCAATCTACTAGTATAGCAGAGTATCATTAGTAATCATTCGTTGATTTTTTTCCCCATAAGGCCAGTCATGTTGGAGCTCAGGCCTCTGGGCTATCCAGTCTCTGGTTTCTGGTCACCCAAGCAATGTCTGGGATGAGCTTCAAGCCAGGCAGACATTGATTGGCCACTCCCATAAGTTCTGCACCGACATTGTCCAGCACATCTTGCTAGCAGGACAGCGTATAGACCGAAGGTTTATACCCACGTTTTCCTTCTGTAGGCTGCAGAGTACCTTCCCCCACCAAAAGAGACTAGAACATAGAGCGGGAAGCTCCCTGCAGGCACCAGTTCAACCTCACAAAGTTTAATGAACTGTGTAGATGTTGTCCTCAGCAAGCATCCTCTTCCCCATCCCAACACACACACACACACACACACACACACACACACACACACACACACACACACACACACACACACAGTCAGTTTTCAGAGTGGCCTTCTGTCCTAGCAATAGCCTGGGATATTTAGGCATCTTCCTGGGACCCCCTTGGCCAGCAGCTCAGCAGAATGCAGCCCAGTCCCACTACTGGAAGCCTTGCTTGTCTATAAGAGATGGTCAGATAGGACTCCTTATCCCCCAGTATTAAGAGTCTTCCTTAGGATCCCCCTTATAGATTCTAGGTAGTTTCCAATGCACCAGGTTTCCATGCTGACCCACCAAATCCCCCCACCAACACTCTTCACACACTGTCTCCCCCAAACCCCAACATGATCTCTCCCATTCCTGTCCCTGCCAGCCCCCATCCACCTGCAAAATATATTTATTTCCCCTTCCCAGAAAGATCCACGTGTCCCCCCTGCATCCTTCCTCTTGACCCAGCCTCTCTAGGTCTGTGGATTGTAGTTTGGTTATTATTTACTTGAGAATGAATATCAACTTCCAAGTGAATATGTATCATATTTGTCTTTGTGGTTCTTGGTCATTTCACTCCTGGTTTCTTCTCGTTCCATCCCTTTGCCTGCAAACTTCGTGATGCCTTTGTTTTTAACAGCTGAGTAATGCTTCATTGTGTAAATGTACTACATTTTCTTTATTTAGTCTTGGTTGAGGGACATCATCTACGTTGTTTCCAGTTTCTGGCTCCTATAAATAAATGCCAATTAACGTCACTGACTGAGGGTCCTTGTGGTAGGACGGAGCATCCTTTGGGTATATGAACAAGAGGGGTATAGCTGGGTCATGAGGTAGATCAATTCCTAACTTTCTGAAGAACCGCCATATTGATTTCTACAGTGACTGTACAAGTTCGTACTCCCAAAAGCAATGGAGTCGTGTTCCCTTCCGCCACATCCTCACCAGCATGAGTGATCACCTGTGTTATTGATCTTAGCCATTCTGACAGCAGTAAGATGGATTCTCAAAGTAGTTTTGATTGACATTTCCCTAATGGCTAAATGTTCTAGGTGGTAGAACATTTCTTTATGTGCTTCTCAGCCATTAGAGATTCATATTTTGAGAATTCTGTTTAATTTTATTTATTTATTATATATAAGCACACTGTAGCTGTCTTCAGACACAGCAGAATGTAATGAGAGCATCTGATCTCATTACAGATGGGTGTGAGCCACCATGTGGTTGCTGGGATTTGACTTCAGGACCCCTGGAAGAGCAGCCAGTGCTCTTAACCACTGAACCATCTCTCCAGTCCGAGAATTATCTGTTTAAATCTGTACCCTGTTAGTACAATTTTGATAGAATAACAGTTTTTCTCTTATTCTGGCTAGTTCCCAAACAATTGAGATAGAAACTATTAGATTAATTTAATAGCTTTAAGGCACAACAATTGAGCAGTATTAATTAATTTTAATCCTCTAAATTAATCTGGCTACCTCTCAGCTAAATCTCCAAGAATGTATGTATGTATGTATGTATGTATGTATGTATGTATGTATGTATGTATGTATGTAAGTAAGTACACTGTAGCTTCAGATTCACCAGAAGAGGGCATCAAATCCCGTTACAGATGGTTGTGAGCTACCATGTGGTTGATGAGAATTGAACTCAGGACCTCTGGAAGAACAGGCAGTGCTCTTAACCACTGAGCCATCTCTCCAGCCCTATAATTTGTTTCCTTGATGTCTAGTTTGTTGAGTTCCTCATATATTTTAGATATTTGCTTTCTATTGAGTTGGCAAAAATCTTTTCACGTTGTGTAACCTGCTTTGTCCACTTGGCGATGTCTTTTGCTGTACATAAGTTAGTTTCTTGAGGTCCCACTCATTAATTGTTGATCTTAGTTGCTATGCCGTGGGTGTTCTGTTCAGGAAGTTGTTTCCTGTGCTGACGCATTCAAGGCTATTTCCGCATTCTCTTCAGTCAGGATCAGCATATCTGGTTATATGTTGAGGTCTGTGATCTACCTGGACTTGACTCTTACGCAGGATGATAAGAATCCATCTAATTTGCATTCTTCTCCATGCAGACATTCACTTTGCTCAGCATCATTTGTTGAAAATGCTCTTTTTTCCACTGTGTATTTCTGGCTTCTTTATAAAAAACAGGTGTCCATATGTGTGTGGATTTATGTCTGGGTCTTCAGTTCTACTTTATTGATCAGCATGTCCATTTTTATATCAATACCATGTGGTTTTCATTACTAACACTCTGCAGTACAGCTTGAAATCAGGGATGGTGATGGCTCCAGGGGTCCTTTTACTTCTCAGGATCGTTTCAGGTTAGCTATCCTGGGTTTTTGTCTTTCTATATGAGTTTGAGAATTGTCCTTTCAATGTCTGTAAAGAATTGGATTGATATTTTGGTGGGGATTGCATTGAACTTGTAGATTGCTTTTGGTAAGAGGGCCCTTTTTATTATGTCAATACTACTGATCCATGAGTATGGGAAATCTTTCCATCTACTGATATTTTCTTCAATTTCTTTCTTCAAAGACTTGAATTTTTTTTTATCACACGACTTTCACTTACTTGGTTACACCAAGATATTTTATATTATTTTGGCTATTGAGATGGGTGCTGATTCCCTACTTATTTCTCAATCCGTTTGTCATTTGTATACAGGAGGGCTACTAATTTTTTGTGAGTTAATCTCATATCCAGCCACTTCACTGAAAGTGTTTATCAGCTGTAGGAGTTCCCTGGTGACATTTGTAGTGTCACTTATGTATATACTATTATATCATCTGTGAATAAAGGTATTTTAATTTCTTCCTTTCCGATTTGTATCCTCTTGATCTCCTTTAGTTATCTCATTGTTCTAGCTAAGACCTTGAATACTGTATACTTAAAGAAGATCACCACACCCATTAAAAACACTACCAATAATCTGACACTGGCCAAGTAAAAAGAAAGGAAGACACAAACAGATACACACACCACCACCACCATTACCACCACCTCCACCTCCACCACCACCACTACCACCACCACCACCACCACCACCACTACCACCACCATCACCACTGCCAACAACAATAAAGTTAACAGGAATCAACAATCATTGGTTATTGATATCTCTCAATATCAATGGTCCCAATAGACATAGACTAAGAGAATGGATGTGAAAACAGGATTCGTGTTTCTTTCTCATCCAAGAGAAACACCTGAATGTCAAGGATAGACATTACCTGGGATAAAGGTTGAGAAAAGATATTCCAAGTCACTGAACCCAAGAAGCAAGTTGCTGTAGCCACTTTAATATCTAACAAAATAGACTTCCTATGGAAACAGTTCTACTCTAGAAAGAGAGAGATAAATGAGTAACACTATATTATAAATTAGCTATATTGTATTAGGTAGTCATGGTATGAAGGAAAGTGGGTCAGGTAAGGGGGCAGATGTTTGGAGGTGAATGTGGCTGTTGTTTCCTGGTTAGAGAACGTTATCTGACTGGGTGTCATTTGACTAGAGACTTGATGGAGCCATGGTTGTGTGTAAGCGCCTTTTAGGTCAAATGCTCTCTTATTGTATTTTATTTTTATATGGGTCTATGTTTTGTCTGCATGTAGGTCTGTGTACCATAGGCATGCTTGGTGCCCAGGGAGGTCAGAAGAGGGCACTGGATTCCTTGGGACTAGACTTACAGGCAGTGATGAGTCACCATGTGGGTGCTGGCAATCGAACCCAGGTCCTGAGCCCTCTGGACAGCCCCAGGTTATTTTTTCCCCAAACATTCCTTTTTTTTTAATTTAGGGGTTTGGTTTATTTTGATAGAAAGTAAAATTGTATGCGGGAAAATCAGCAGAGATGGCATGGAGAAAGCATCTGTGAATTGTTTTAAAAACTTTGTTCAACCTGATGGCCTGAGTTCAGTTCTTGGAATAGGGTGGAAAGAGAGCTGACTCCACACAGTTGTCTTCTGACTGTCATACGCAACATGTGGCATGTGCCCACAAGGTGTACACACACGCACACACACACACACACACACGCACGCATGCACACACGCACGCACTCGTGCGCGCACACACACATACACACACACATGCATGCGCACACACACATACACACACACGCATGCGCACACACATACAAACCTCTTACACACATACAGACTGACAGACTCTCTGTCACACACACATACTCTCACATATACACATTTTCTCTCATGTACACACATACTCTTATACACACTCTCACATATACCCACTCTTACACACACACACACTATCTCATGCATACGTGTACTTTTTCTGTGTCACATATACACACACTCTCATACACACACTTTCTCTCACATACATACTCATGCTCTCTCACACACACATATTCCCTCTCTTACACAAACCCTTTCTCACACACACATATACACACATAGACATACTCTGTCACAGATACATACACATTCTCTCATATACCACCACACCCATATACACATATACACACACACTCTCTCTCTGTCACACACATACACACACAGTATCTCACACACATACACACATTCACACACACACCCCCCCACACACACACTCTTTCTCATACACACAGGAGCTTATCTTTGGGATCTCTTAAGAGGACTCGAGTCAGACACACATTTGAGATATTTCAGACAGAACCAAGGGGGCCTTTCCAGAACCTGGACAAAATGAAGGTAATGCCAGAGTAGACTGTAAGCAGGTTTTAAATCTGTGGTGCTTAGAGTAGGAGTGTCTGGGGGCTCGATGATGGTGTGTGATACTCTGTTGAGCTTTATGGTGACTAGCCAATGACACTTTTAAAGCAGAGTCTAGTGGTTTGGAATTAAGAACTAAGAAGACCCTCTCAGCTGGTGCCAGTAGAGTTGATGCTTCTTCTGGATACTAATGTCAAGAGGATACCTGAAGTAATGCAGCATGAGGGTGGGTGTGGATGAGGACAGGAAATCTTAAAGGTAGTGGTTGATCTGAGGAGAAACAAATGGTTGGAGGCCAGGATTAGCTTGAGGCAGAGAGAGCCGGAGAGCCAGAGATCGGTGGTCAGACTCATGGACAGGTGGAGTGATTTGGAAAATTTTCATACCCAGGTGATGTCATCATCAGGAATGAGGCCTGAGTGGCTAATGAAAGTGGGTTGTGACAGCATTCAGGACAGATGGAGAAAAGCAGTGAGTCAGAGACTAATATTGCTGCCTGTTGCCACGTGGTTGTCAGGGGAAGAAGGCAGACAAGTTGAGCATCCCATTCCGGGGATGTACAGTGGGAATCTTTGTGGGAGTGGAGAGCAGACATCTGTATGTGTGGAGTTTAATATAAGGCGAGCAGTCAAGATGGTGTCTCCTGCAGAGAGGTCAAACCTCTTGACACTGCTGTGAGAGACTCAAACAGCACGAAGTGGGGAGGGGATGGGGGCAGAACAGTAGGTTAGTCGTGGTTGCGAAGAGAGTTCAAGTATAGCAGGGTAGCAGGACATGTGGTGTGATGCTGGGTGTACCTCTGCTCAGACATCCCAATGAGTCCAAGGATAGACCCTGAGGACTGTGACAGCCCCAGACTGTTTGAAGCCATACCTATGCCTCCAGCCAGGTGTTGTGCTCACGAAACATTCTGGCTCGTGTGTGAGTCCACCAGCTTCCCAGCAACCTCTAGAGATGATTGGGACCTAGACAAATACTGTTTCAGAAGTTCGGAATTTAAACCTTAAAAATGATCTACAATTAAATTGACTACAAAGTGTATCATTATTTTAAGTGAGTAGTTAACAGTTAGATTTTTATGTAATTGCACATGAGTGAAATCTGAGATTGTACAAAAAATAAATTTAGCATTTAAAATTAAGATAATAACATCCCCTTTGAACACTTAGTGAAAAAAGGAAGTGGCACTGAGAGTGTCTCGTTGCATGACTGCTGTGCCACGAGAGCGCCAGTAAGAGGGCTCAGGGCCGTGTGAGTATTTTAACGCATAGCTGGCTTGGGCAGCAGACAGATCATCACTCAGGAGGTGTTCAGAGCCGAATATTTGTGCACAGTTGAAGATGGCACCAGTACAGATTGATAGAAAACTTGGTGAGGTGGCTTGGAAGGGATTGGCTCTTCTGAGGGAATCTCTCCTTTCAAGGGTATTAATTTTGGCGTCTACTTCAGGTGGTTTGAAATCTGATATCATTATATCTTTGGGATCTCTTAAATATCACATTCTGAGGTGTGTAGGGATTGGGGTAGGTGCAATGACTGTGGTTATGTGTGCCTGTAGGCTGGCTACTTAGGAGTTAAAACAGGAGTGCTGTCGAGCTCAGAACTTTGAGACCGTCCTGGCTAACACGGTGAGCTCCAGCTCTTCTAAAAAGCATTTCACTTAATTCTCATAGCCTTTGATGTTGTGTTTATGACTTTCATTCTCCTGCATAGGAGAAAACCGTGGTTCAAAAAGAAAAAAGATGTGATTATTTCAGTTTGGATGTAGGGGTTAAAATTAAAATTCTGTATTTTTTGTTGTAGGAAAACCTGGAAAAATAGGTTCAAATACACAGCATAGGTTGCCATGGACCTTGCTGTGGAACCCAGCTCTCCTTGAACTCACAAAGATCATGTCAAAGTACACTAGTCCTGTCTGCTAGGATGCTGCTTTCTGTCCTAGTGTGCATGACTTCCATGTGGGCTCTGTCATCCATGGGGCCAGCTGCTCCTCCTCTCTCATCCTAAGACAGATGGCGCAGCATCTCCACTGCTCACTCGGAGCCCAGTGCACGCCTGCCCAGGGGACCATGAAGGCTGTAGCTGCTGATTTTCAAGTCCCAACTTCCAGCATTTGCCATCCATAAATTAAGCCAGATCAGCTTTCCAATCTCAATGTTTTCTAATTTGAACATAAACTTACCCTAAATAGAGAGAGCTTCCATGTAGTATTTTATGATCAAAATGACGTAACTAAAAATTAGTAATTGTGGTCGCTAAATTAATTTATCTTTATTTTATGCATTGTTTGTTTGTTTGTTTTTAGAGGCAGGGTTTCTCTGTGTAACAACCTTGTTTGTCCTGGAACTAACTCTCTCTGTAAACCAGGCTGGCCTCAAATTCACAGAGAGATCTGCCTGTCTCTGGCTCCCCAGTGCTGGGACCAAAGGCATGTGTCACTCTATGTCTGGTTTATTCATTGATTTTTAGTTGCTTTTCGCAATGAGCAACTTTGTAAAAGTAGTATCATCCAAAAGATGCTTTCCTTTTTTTGGGGATTAAGAGGATACTTTCTATTTTCTTTTTACAGGTACTATTCAGCACATACCTTTATTTTTATCTTTTCAATTTATTAGAGTTTAAACTTAACCCAAAATCAATATATAAATAGGCTCTTTATTATTTTGAAGAGAAAATGATGATCATGTGAAATCTGGACATCCGAAGCCTTTCAAGGTGACGGTTTGTGAATAAACAGTTCAGGAGTCTCAAAAGTAACACTGGTCTGTTGGTCACACCGTGAGGCAACAAGGTAAAGGAAGGATCGGAAACAGTGGATGCCACACATACTGGACAGGACCTGCAGGCTGAACACGTATTCTTTTCGGTGCCCCCTGGTTTCCTATTCACTTCTGTGTTTAGTTAAACATCCCTAGTTTTCTTATATCTATACATTAAAAAAATATATATATAATATTCTATCCACATGCTTTCTAAAAAGAAATGACTTTGCCACATTCAAAATTAACTTCCAAAACTCAGACATTTTGCATTTAAAAAATTACATAGTAATCTTTGGCATTTATCAGAGTATTGATTAAGCAGGCAACACAGTGATTTTAAATTGACTCCTAGAACATGGGTTATCACTGGGACTGCAGGCAAACTTTTCTGTTGATTTAGAGGGACGACAGAATCAAGAACTCTGGGATGGAGGTGGCTCTGGGTTCTAAGGAATGAAAAACAGCTTTTTCTTCTTTTTTCTTTTTTTCTTTTTCTTTTTTTTCCGGAGCTGGGGACCGAACCCAGGACCTTGTGCTTGCTAGGCAAGCACTCTACCACTGAGCTAAATCCCCAACCCCAAAACAGCTTTTTCTTAAGTGAGAGCACTGCTTTCTATAAGCAAGTGACTGCTGTTGTTCCCTGTCTTTTAATCTAAAGACTTTCTGAAACCTCATTAGCTCCCTGGTGACCAGAAATGAGATTGTGAAAGAAACGGGAATTATCAGACAATGGCATATCATGTCAACGACATCCGACATTTGTGATAATGGCAGCTGGCAGTTAGTAATTGCCTCCCTTGAGTGTGGCACCAGGTTAGGCAGTAGCAGGGCTAGCCTGTCTAATGGTAGAAAACCCAAATTCAAGAAGCTTAAGTAGCCTGTTCAGTTGCTCTGCCCATAGGTCAGTCTGGACAGGGAAGCACTTAGCTCTGCAGGGCTCTGGGGTAGCATTTACCTTAGATTTCCCGAGTGCACAGAAGCTTGCTGGAAGCTGTTGACCAGGAGTACCCCTTAGCTGTGAACGGGGAGGCAATGCGAAGTTATGCTGTAACCCCTCTGTTCAGGACAAGCTTGGGGCATGTGTAAAGTGGGAAAGGAAGAAAGACAAACTGGAGGGAACTGGTTAGTACAGATGAGGTCAGTATTTTAGGGCAGTCACCATGTTCGGGGCAGTACAGGGCTTTCTGAAGAATTAACTCACTACTGCAGCCTCATTTCACAGGTACTGTCTGAACCACTGGAGCTGCAGTGCCAAAGAAAACAGCCCTGTAGTTTAGAGTTTGAGTGAGGGACACATATAACACAGATCAGGAAGTCACTATGCAAAGGGCCAGGTAGCGGGGAAATGGGAGAAGATCCGGGGAGGAGGTGAGGAAGTGGGAGGGGAGACTTTGACCAGACTGGTAGATTACTAGTAGGTTTCTTTAGAATTAACACTTGAGCAGATCTTTCAGGATCAACCCCAAGGCCCTGTTGGTGGTGTAAGACATGAAATGAGTCTTAACTACTGGGAGACACTCCCAAGTTAGACAGGAGAACGGAGGTCGATGCAAATGCAAGAGGTTTATTTTCCGGTGTGTCAGGATCGACCCTCAATCAGCCCCTCATGGCGAGTGACTAGAAGGCAATCCCAAATGGCTATAACAAGTAGTTTTTATACTTTTTAGGGGTACAGGTTACATTAGCAAAGTTACAGTTTAAACTTACTGGCTAAGCATATTGACCTTTGACTCTATTGGCTAGCAAGCATAACACATGCATTCAAACTCTATCTGGGACCCAGAGGGTCAGGCGACTATCAATCAGTACTGCGGTTTTTCAAGAAAGTTCCTGCTCCTCCTGAGAACCGTGGGTGGAGAATGGAACCTGGCCTAGCCTTGCCCAGGGGCGGGTGGGTGTGTTAGGCTGGCGAAGGCCCCTAGGGCCTTCAGTGGAAGAACAGGTTCTGGATTTTACTCAGTAATGTGGGAAGTCATGCAGGAGGGTTTTAGAACATGATTGACTAGGGATTACTTTTAATACGTTTTAAAGATTCAGTCTAGGTCCTGTGAGAAGGACTGCTATGGACCAGGAGAGAAGTGAGGAGACCAGTTGCAGTTTAGACAAGAACTGGAATAAGAACGTGATTTTTATTTGCTGAAGGTCCACTGAGAACGTCATGCGTGCCCCTCTATTAGTTTCAGTAGGTCGATTGTCCCTGTGTAGCACAGAGTGGGACTGACTGACAACCCTGGTGCCTTAGTGCTTTAAGGTTATATGGCTGAGACTGTGGGCATGCTCAGGAAACTGACAGCTTTGGCACAGCTTTTAAAGATGACAGTGTCACTTGACATGTCCGGCTGTGTGCTAGACTTAGCCTTAACCCTTGTGTATATTACCCTGATCTGCAGGATGACTCTGACAGGAGACATTAGTCTCATTGTTTAGATGAGTAATCCGAGGTTCACAGACATTTCGTGAGTTACCACGGGTACCAAAGTCACACACAGCTAGCGTGAGCAGGAGTTGGGAATGGAAATCCAGGCCTACTTTAGGTAAAGCCTTTGTTCTTCCGGCCTTACCTTAACGCTTTTTGATGTTCTTCCTGTGGTTTCCATTTTGGCTGGAAGAATTTTAACTGTGGCCTCCCTACGTGATGAGAAGACATAGATTTTGTGAAGTGGTGGGAAGTTAATGTTTTCCCTTTCTCCCCTTAGTTGCTTACAGATGGCTCACATCTCCTTGTGGGGAATTGCTGGCAAGCCACTGATGACTTAGGGTGTACATCGATGGTTTATTTATCCCTGTCATGAGCATGTGCATGTTACATGCCTGTCGGAGGTGTGGAAAGGGTAATTCTAGCGGAGCAGTTCAGACACAGTGGCACCAGCTCGTGGTGGCAGATCTTCTGACTGTCTGATTACATCAGCGATCATTCTCTCCCTAGAGGACTGGAGAGGCAGGTGAGAAGCCAGCCACGGCTGCAGTTCCTGTGCCTGGGGAACCGTGATGCCCAGGCTCCCAACCCGAGGGGCCGAAGGGTGGATGCTCACTCACAGATCCGAAGTAGCTGCTCCAGGCTGCAGAAACCCTTTGTCTTCAGTGCTTTCCAGACTAAGCCAGCCTGGGCTTCCGTTAGGAAAGGGTGTTCTCGGTCCTTCTAAATTCCGCCTCTGTGTTGGTGAAAAATGTCTGCACGGGAAACTGTAACAGGCAACATTTTCTTCCTCTGTGAGACTCAGTTCTCTTTCTTTTTTATCAAGTATTTCTCCAGGCTAGAGTCTGATGACCTCACCCCCTAGTGTGGAGGGCTCATCGTTCTTAATGTCTGACTAGAAGTAAAAGCTTTACATCTGAAAGATGAATCTTTATTGCTGGTATAAAGGTCATAGTATGCATTGCGATATGAAGGGAGAGAGATTTAAAAAAAAATTCTTTGCCTTTAGTCCCAGCACTCGGGAGGCAGAGGCAGGTGGATCTCTGAGTTTGAGGCCAGCTCTGGTTTACAGAGCGAGTTCCAGGACAGCCAAGGTTAGAGGGGGGGGAGAGAGAGAGAGAGAGAGAGAGAGAGAGAGAGAGAGAGAGAGAGAGAGAGAGAGGCACCAGCTCGTGGTAGCAGATCTTCTGACTGTCTGAAAAACCAAAAATAAAATACATTTATTAGTTAAAA
Organism: Rattus norvegicus; assembly: GCF_021556685.1. NCBI lineage: Eukaryota > Metazoa > Chordata > Mammalia > Rodentia > Muridae > Rattus > Rattus norvegicus. The sequence continues at coordinate 51,399,701 of NC_141542.1, forward strand.
GTCTGCACTGAAAAATCATTATTTTGTGGAAGAAAGTTAACGTGTGTTTCTCTGGCTAGGCTATAGCATCCATTTTGTGGTAAGACATCGTGTAGATGTCACCTTGAAGGTGCCTTTTTGGTGATCATTGATATCCCAAGTTCTTTATGATGGGTTTCATATTATCCTTTGGATCTTCAAATGAGATGCTGTGACATTTCGTGCTGTGCTTTGTTAGAGGTGTATCATGCCCCTCCGAGATAGCCTGTTATCACAATATCACTTTGATAGTGTCTGATATCTGGTGAGGATTGTGGCTGCCCGAGTTTAGAACGTGAGCAAGAGGGGAAGGTAAAACTCCTCCCACTTGGGAGTTAATTATGAAGATGAAGCCCTGTGGCTTCCTACCTCAGGCTAGCAGAAGCCCCACAGAAGCACTAACATTGAAAAAAATGGGAACCAGAGAAATTGTTTGTGCTCCCTTAAAATGTAGTTGGGGTAAGGCTTGACCATGCCTTGGGGGTAGCCCTGTCTAAGTGAGACTCTTCAGAGAAACAGGGCCAGGCAGACGCATCGGCTGTGGAGCACGCATGTGTGCATGCCCTCATAAGAGTGTGTCCACAGACTTATTTATTTTAAGACATTAGCTCAAGAGATTGTGAGAATGGCAGAAATCTGTAGGTCAGGCTGGAAATTCAGGTCAGAACTGGTTTAACAACCGTGAGTTTGACTTCTGTGTGCCTCGAGCTAGAGGCACACAGGTAAGGCAGTCCTTTGGGACCTACTGGCAACCTGAGTCTGTGCTCATAAGGCCTCCTCCTGGTTGGCTGAGGCACACAGCACTGTGGAGAGCCATCCACTGTACTAGATAGATGTCTGCTGGTCTAAATGATGAACAGATATACGAATGCTTCCAGTGCAGTGTCTGCACTGATGGTTTACCAGAAACTGGGTTTCTGAGAAAATCGGCCTAGCCAGATCACAGGTGTGGTTTGTCCCCCGCCCCTCCCCCACCCTGGGGCAGTTCAGCAGTGGGGTGGAAGGGGCACAGTGACCAGCTCTTTGTTTATTCTGCACAGCATTTGCCTTTCTGATAACATATACTGTCTTTTGGATGCTGCCAGACATTTTGACACAGTCTTTTTTCTTATGAACATACATTTTTTTTTATACAATACATTCTGATCACAGTTCCCCCCCCAACTCCCCCCATATCCTCCTCAGCTACCCACCACCCAGCTCTCATACCTTCTTTCTCTCTCTCTCTTCAGAGGGCCTTCAAAGCAAACAATTAAGATTAAAAACAACAAAAGCCCAGGCAACTTGAGACAGACCAAAACTCTACGAAAATCCCACAGGCTTCTTTCTGAGTTGGGCATCTCCTGCTGGGTGTGGAGCTTGCCCTTAAGTGTGTGGCTCGTAGATCGAATGAGACTCCATTGGAGAATACTAATTTTTCCTCGACGATAGCTTCTGAGTTAGTGCCGGGAGCCTCTGTCGTGTCTCTCAGCACTAGGACGCCATCTTGTTTGAACGCTGCACATCTTGCTTGAACCGCTGCACATTGCCACCATGTACCATCTCCCTGGTTCATACGTATTTCGGTCCTGATGTGCTCTGACACATTCTTTGCTTATGTCATGGCTACAGGAAGTATGATAGCAGCTGGATCCAAACAGAACAGGCCGTTTCAGGGTCAGATGGGCAGGTGGGAAGGGGAGAAAGGTCAGGAGATTGGAATTCAAACAACTCATCCATGCGCATTATGAGCAAGCAGGAGGGCCATAAGTGAGCAGGGCCGGGCTGTGGGCACGGTGAATGAGTGAGTTTGCTTTTTTTTTCTTTTTTTTTCGGAGCTGGGGACCAAACCCAGGGCCTTGCACTTGCTAGGCAAGCGCTCTACCACTGAGCTAAATCCCCAACCCCGTGAGTTTGCTTTATAAGCACCATGGGCTTATTTCATCTAGTTCTCGTAGACAATAAGAGGTCAGAAGGATTATAGGTATTGTTATTATTATTGTTCTTGAGCTGATAATATGACGGCTCATAAGTTGCTACAAGACTAACAATAACATAACGTATCTACCACGGCCCACAGGACACAGCTCTCATGAGAGCCGTGACAATGCACAGATGGTGTCTGCACTCCACTCTCTGTAAGGTCCTGTCAGATGTATGCTAAAGCATTGAGGAATGGGGAAGGGACATTTGTGGCTTCAAGTTGTGCCTGACTCCCCTGTCCCACTCCTCAGGATTGCCCTCATAGAGCTTTCTGGCTGCTTCTGTTATGATCTGACACCTGGATCCTTTGAAACTTTGACTCTATGGTCTGGGTCACCTGTTAAACGTTTCTCCGTGACACCTTTCCTGGGACTCAAGAAGTTCCCAATTGAGGCCCCACCGATGCTTCCGAAGCCCAAGGACGGGTGCCTTATGGGTTTTTTGGAGGCTGAGGGTCTGTTTTCACCTCGAGACATGTGCCTCTAGAGACATTGCTCTCTCGTGAGCTGATTTTGCTTCCTGCCCTGCCATGTGCTTTCTCTAGGGAGAACCAGAAAGGAAGGAGTCTACAGTCATTTTTAAGAGAAAGATCTGTTGGAAAGACATGGAAAAAGCTGAGGCAGCCTTCTAGATGTGTAGGGGCTTTGAGCCGGCCATAGTTGTTCTGGCTGGATCTCTGAGGTGATCTGACTGGCAAATCTTAGCAAGAACCTAAAAGTTAGTCAAGGGGTTTAGAATGCACATGCATGTGTGTGCGCGCGCGCGTGTGTGTGCACGTGTGTGCATGTGCGAGCGTGTGTGTGTGCATGTGTGCATGTGCGAGCGTGTGTGTGTGCATGTGTGAGTGTGTGTGTGTGTGCATGTGTGCATGTGCGAGTGTGTGTGTGCGCGCTTGCGTGTGTGTGCGTGTGTGTGCATGTGTGTGTGCGCGTGCGTGCGCGTGTGTGCATGTGTGCATGTGTGAGCGTGTGTGTGTGTGTGTGTGTGTGTGTGTGTGTGTGTGTGTGTGTGTTTGGTTGGATTTGCCTAGTGTTCAACATCCCAGCTAGGTTGAATTTCTCACCAGACCAGCACAAAGGCCGTGTGTCTCCTTGTGCTCACCTGTGGTTATTAAATCCTGGTCAGATGTGCTCTAAAGAGGCAGAATTATCTTCTCTTAGTGCATATCTGGTAGCTCTTTCTTCTGAATGGGAAATGAGGTTCCTGGGGCCTAAGCTCTGGTCTGGGACCTTGTTTCAACACAGTAACAAAAAGTTTGGTGTGTGTGTTTGTGCGCGCGTTCGTGTGTGTGTGTGTGTGTGTGTGTGTGTGTGTGTGTGTCTTTAATGAAGAAGTTATTCTTGACAGCGCACGTTTGTGGAAGCCTTTAGCAAGGGTGCTTTTCTGCAATCTCATTAAGGAGCCCAGGTAATGAAAACGGAGCCACAAGGACTGATAGAGACAATTAGGCACCTACAGTTTTTAAAAATGCTGGCGCTTTTCATCTTTGGCTGTTGTTTTGTAGTGGAAACAGTGAATTTTTTTTTTTTTAAAGGAATGTGATGAGAAAACACAAGGGCACCACCAAGCACCGGGACGTGGCTTATAAAGTTTGGAAAGGACAGAGAGGAGAATCGGGCTCTCTTTGTATCTTTCGGGCTGTTAAAAGTGAGTGAGTGCGGCTGTCCCACAGTTGCACTGGTCCCCTGCAGTCTTCTGTCCTTGGATCAAATAAGCATAAGGGGCGACATCACCTCACACCTAAAATGTCAAGAATGGCTATTTCTTCCACTGATACTACTGTACACATTAGCGTTACTGTTTCCTGGTTCTCAGAGGAACCCACAGAATTCCCCGGGGGCCAGGCAGTTTTCTCAAGGACACATGATGGTTAACCAAAGTACACGCTGCAATCCCGTATGCAACTTCAGATTTCTACAAGACAACATAGATGTAGATGGGGTATGGAGAGGGTCTGTGTTTATACCTCAGGGCTTATACAAGGTATGGCCGTAACCCCCATCTTCTTTCTAACAGGAGCGGTGGCACATTCTGGTTCTGGAATACTTAGAATCAAAGTCTCTCTCATGACATGGGGTAGGTGGGTAAATGCAGGTAAAAATCAAGCCAGCAGGAAGCCAGTGGGTGTCTAGCGAGATTGCTGGAAACCTTGAGCCAGCGTGTAGCGTCACACAGCTCTCTAACATTTTCTGGGAATTAAAGACAATTACCGTACTAAAGGACAGTAACTCTGCCCTTAGAGAAACTTGACTCACCGGTATTTATGGGGTATCCATTTAATTAGTTTAACTAAAATACTTGATAGCTGCCTCCTGTTTTTCTCGTTCTGTGCTCTATAGTTCTCTTCTTCTTAAAAACGCTTTAACTCCCATTCTGTCAGTTAGCATAGTCCCCCCACTTCTCCCACCTTTTATTTTTCCTTTACCCTCTGAGTCCAGTGGCATCTCATCCCCGAATTAATGAGGGAGTGTGTGCCTCACACTCGGGTAGCATGAGAAGAAACGTGGCCGGGTGAAGACCGTGTCAGGAGGCATTCGATCCACACCTTGATTTTCATACGAAGTCTCCTTAGTGCTAAATGTTTGCCATTAATTTGTCTTTGAAAACTGGCAGGCCGACCTCAGTGAACCCACTAATGCCAACCTCTGCCAGAGTTGTCTAGTTATGGAATGTCTCGGGATATTAGTCTGTGGTCTTGGTTTTGTGGAGCTGTTTTCTTTTTAAAGATTTAATGATTTTTGTATATCTTGTACATTCCCGTTTCTTCTTCTTCTTTTCTTTGTAGTACTGAGGAAGAAATAAGGAATTTGTGTGTGCCAGGAAGGGGGGGGAAGGGTTCTACCACTGAGCCTTACCAAGCCTATATCTTAATTTTCTTCACTATTTCTAGGTTATTAATCTTTTAGCATTTCCAGATTGTCACAAATCGAAAACAAATGTGTGTAAAGGGGGCATTTGCTGAATCCAAACCCACGTTGTGCAGGAGTCAACTTTGATGTGTTCTTGCACGGTTTTTCTTTCCATGATTTGGGTCCAGTACTAAATGTAAAACAAGCCTGATTCTTTTGCACCCTGCAAATTCATGATAAGATCTTTGAGAGTTTTGAGGATGTTAAGTTTTATCTTGTGTGTGGATACACTGGAAAGGACCCAGGTTTTGCCGTTGAAAGGATCAAGTAGAGGTCTCTGGCTTCACTTTGTATGATGGAGGACGTGGATAAGTCCTCCAAGTCCCCCTAAACATCTCTTGCTGTTCTGGATTGTTGTTTCAGATGCTGGGCTACCGAGTAAAGAGCTTGATCTAGTCTCTGGTTACAGTCACCCATAAAGAGGCGTCTAGGCAGCATATGCTGCTTAAGCTGGGAAGAAAGCGACTCTTTTTGGTGTCTCCTTTTTCTGTTCACATCCCAGAGTCCCTTTTTTGGGGAGTAAATGTTTCACACTGTGGATTGTTTTGCAGAATCTTGGACGGACATCGGTACAATCGAGATTTGTGTCAAACATCTCCCCCATTTTTTTTTAAAGATGTAGGTAGACACTGAGTTGGTGGGTCAGAGAGAGTGTATTCTTCACCTGGTGGGACTCTTGGATGTCCAGCTCTTTAGCAAACTCTCTTTGGCCTTGTTTCCCATTGCCTTTGGAGAGGACTCAGGACCAAGACAATTTTCCAGCAGTATCTCACAGACCAGACTGTGTAGACCTGGCCACAACCAGTTAGACAGTCCTGCTGGCCATGTCACCGATTCTGTCCCAGGACGTCAGTTAAAATCTTATCGTTCATCTAAAACTGTCACATTGCCTAGTTATCCTGGCATCAGGAAATTGCAGTTGTTTTGTACTGCGTCAGTGAACTGGCTATCAGGAAAGTTAGAGTGAAGCTTTTAGTGGCCTAATTTGATTGTTGCTTAGTTTTACTAGCTGAGGTTGTGGACGACTTGGTGCAGGGTTGTTTGGTTTGTGGAAGCCTAGTGTTTTTACTCACTTGGTTACAGAGACTCAACATGAGCACAGAGTCAGGACGCACCCGCTTGTGAGACAACAGCCTTGTCTTCAGAATCCCAGAGATCCTTTCCCTTTCTGAAGAACCAGTTCCTCCTTCTTTTTCCTGGTTATCAGCGGGAGGAGATGACAGGGAGTGGTGTGAATTGGAGTCCTAACCCTGGGGTCAGGAGGCCAGAGAATCCCATACATCTGCTAATGTAGTTCCTGCATAATTGTTTATTTGCTTTGCTCGGGAGGAGGCTTCAGGGGGGGCTCCATTCGCGTTTCACTGGTGCTCCCCAGCTCCCAGAGCAAACCACTAGTTTCCGTATCCGATATTTTCTCGGGACGTTTCTTGGTTTATTTGTTTGAGTTTAAAAACTAAGAAACCAACGAAACATGTTAATCTTTGCCAGTGCCCAGAGTTAGTCCCTATTTAACAGTAATATATCCGTACTTAAACACACAAGGGGTTGCATATGTGTGTTTGGATTTTTACAGCTATCATATATTAGTTCCTCTTTGTTAATTGTAGAGCAACATATTTGTTTAATTTCTGCAGAGTAGCCTATGTTATAGATATAGTATATTTAACTAACCCCTATGGATGAGCATTTATACTTTAATAGGAATCGATCTTTAAGCAGCTAGTAGAATCAGAAGTAGGGGCGTTTGCTGCTTACAGGACTCCTTTCCCTTCGTCCTACCAAGTTAAGCCCCTCATCAAAGGTCAGGCTGCAGTGTTTTGGCCAGAGAACTGTTTATTTTCTCCAAACAAATAAAACCCAGTACTGTCCGCTCCAGCCCTAAGATAGTAGCATGATTTGGCAAGTGATTACAGATCAATAAGGAATGTAATAGTTTATATGAACTCTCCACTTTGAAGTAGCTTTATTTAAATATAGTATCAATTTTAAGCTTTCAAATGGGCTTTAATTTTGTAGACTGTCTCCAGTTCTCAAAGTGATTTTTTTTCCTTTTTGGTGCATGTTTGGGAAAAAAAAATCTAATACTGTAATTGTTAAAAGGCTTGAACCCTGTAGACAAGAAGGGATATCACTTCTTATAAACGCATATGATATAAATGTGTGTGGCCTGTAGTAAATTGTTGAAAGATGTGGTCCTGATTATTTTTTCTTACTGTTCTCTCTTATCTGGTTATCAGTGACATGACCAGAGTAGAGGCTGTGCCAGTCAACACCCTTGGGTCCAGGGTAGTAACTGTCCCCATCTGGCTGTGGGTGATTAATAGTGGTTGTGTCATGGCATAAATCACATTTTGTTGTTCAGTCAGCTGTGACTCTGGCCATTAAAAAAATTTACTCAGCAAAAATCAGTGACCAGAGATTTTTGGAAAAGAGCAGCTACCCTCCCCCCTTCCCACACACACACCTCTGCAAAGATTAACAAATTACTGGTCTCACTAAGATAGTGTAGAAATACAATCTCAGAGATAAATAAGAACCTTAAGAAAGGACAAGAGGAAACCATTTTGAGGAACCCAAGGCAACCAAAGAAACCTGGTAACCCCTAAAAGTCCTTAAAAACGTCGCCCTTCCCTTCAGATTCTGCAAAACACAAACCTCGGATAACTCAGGTTGAAATTTCAGAAAAGCTTGGGAGAATAAATTGGGTTCATATAACAACTAAATGCCGTACACGCCTCTCTAGGAACTGTAGCTAACATATAGAACTTCAAGTTCATTCATTTACTTTTGTCAAGCTTGCTTAAGGTGTCGTTATTATTATTAGGAAAGTCAACATGGTGTAAGCAAAACTTAACATCCCTCATTTCGTAGGGATATGTGAATTCTCACAATAGTAGCTTTGACCGTGGAACAGCTGTGGTTTCGATGGACAGTGGCAAAGTCAGCGGTCCTGATTGGCTGCAGTCTCACAAGCCCCGTGTGTATGAGTGTGTGGGTGTTGCTCACACAGCCTGTTGGTGCTGTGGGGAACCAGCCTGAGTAGCTCACTGTTCTTACTTCAAATCGGAGTTTCCCTCATTGAGCTCATTCCTGCTGGCTGCTCGATGCCCAGGAATCCATGCAACTTTCCTCTCAGGGAATTCCAGTCATGTTAGTCAGGCATCTTCACTGTGAGCTTCAGAGTATCCCTTTGATACTCTCTAGAATTTTTTTTTTTTTTTTTGGTTCTTTTTTTCGGAGCTGGGGACCGAACCCAGGGCCTTGCGCTTCCTAGGTAAGCGCTCTACCACTGAGCTAAATCCCCAGCCCCCTCTCTAGAATTTTTAATCCAGCCCACAGCATAGGTGTTCAGCATCTTTTCCTCACCGAGCTGTGGGCTGTCCAAAATACTCACAGACACAGTCCCCTGAGAAGGAAGGAAGAGCACCACGTGCCTGGAGGATACCAAGCTCCTGCTGAATCCAGGAAGAATAACCTTGGGGCAGAGTGGTTTTGGTAAAAGTCTGTGTTTCTCCTCTTACTGATGGCTGCAGCTGAGGAGAACTTGGCTTCCTGTCCCCTCGCTGTGTCCCCATTTACATTATTGGCAACCCTTCACTGCTGGAAGTTTAAATTATCTCAAGAACTCTAAACTGAGTTCAGATGTTTGTTTATTGGCCGTGTCTACGGCTTTTGAAAGCAGGCTTTTGTGTTCTCCGGGTCTTAAGAAAAGGCTCTTCTCAGAATTAGCCCTCCCTCCCTCCTTCCCTCCCTCCTCACCCTCTTCTGGGAACCCGCTTCAGTCTCATGCAGAAAATTAAATAAAGGGGACACAGGGCTCAAAACTGGTTAAAAGGAGGCTCCAGTGGCCCGGAGGCTTGAAACGGGAAGGAGGTGGGACCCAACATCCTGCATTTGTGCTTTGTTTGTGAAACTTAAAGTTAGTTGCATTAATGAATTAACCAGAAGGCTAGCAATGGAAAATGTTTCTGCTGTCCTGGTGGGGGAGCCAGATACTGTAGATTTGTCACAGGAAGGCTGTTGATTCTGGCTTCATTGTTGGCCCAGTCATTTGAGCTGGTGCTGGAGCGCAGGCCACACACTTCTTCCTTCTGGTCTCCATGTATTGGAACGGCTTGCGTATTGTTTCTACAGGAGCAGACTTGGCCAAGAAGCTATGGTGAGCCCCGGGGTTCGTCTTGTTTTTATTTGTGTGCGTGTTCTCTGGGGACGGCGCAGCGCAGTTTGGAGGTGGGGAGGGGGGCAGAGTGATCGTAATCGATGATCCTCAGCGAGTGATGCTCGTTTTGCGAGCGAGCGGTCGCTAATGCTTCTCCCGTGTCATCCTCCTCAGAGCTCCGGGAACGCGTCCTACCGCTGTTCTATGTCCTCCTCTGCGGATTTTTCTGACGAGGATGATTTCAGCCAGAAATCTGGTTCAGCATCTCCAGCTCCTGGAGACACCTTACCCTGGAATTTGCCTAAGCACGAGAGATCCAAAAGAAAGATTCAAGGGGGCTCAGTGCTGGACCCCGCCGAGAGGGCCGTGCTTCGGATAGCAGGTGAGTGGGGGAGGGGATGGAGTGGGAGACCAGGGTGGCAGAAATGCTCCCATCTGTTCCCTGGCGCCGGATCTGCAGGCTGATGCTCGGGTTAGAAATTTGTCTCAGGTGGGGGAGGAAATGACCGTGTTTACTTCATGGAGCGCTTTGCCTGCTTGCTCTGGTGACTAAGCTGTTTGACTCTGCTTTCTGGTTGGATGAATCGATAGATTCTAAATGCAAGCAAATATTTACTGGTATCTGTGTTAAACTTTGCTGGGGATGTACGCTAACCATCAAGGCAACCCGAGAGTGCTAATACCAGTGACTTCCTGGAATATTTTGGGGGAACAGCCTTTTTTTTCTTTCTTTTGCCCAAGGGCGCTGAGCTACGCAGTTCTAACTCAAGTCTCAAGGTTTTGGTACCTAGGATGCTGCGCCCAACCCAGCAATTTGGATCTCTCTCTCTCTCTCTCTCTCTCTCTCTCTCTCTCTCTCTCTCTCTCTCTCTCTCTCTCAAATGTAGCTTTTCTGTGAGCCTGTGAGCAGCATCATGTGGCCATAGATGCTTTGTGTCTTTAGTGCTTGTGAGGGGCCATCATGCACTCTTGATTAATTAATCCATGGAGATGCCAGTGTTTGTGTCCTGCGTGTGGGGTGTTTCCTTGCATTGGCCATACAAGCTGAACCAGAAGGGAGCTTGTTTCTCTCAGCTGTAAACTGAGAACACCACAGAGAGCAGCTTTCAGGCCCTGTGGTTCCAGCAGGGTCTGTGCATGTAGTGGCCTCCTGGGTGGATAGTTCTGCAGTCCCTTAGCATTTTTTTTTTCATCCTTGGAAATGGTAATAGGGCAGGATGGGACCCGGTAGTCTTAGGAGAGTCCCTTACAAAGACCAAAGGCCAGATGTTCAGGCCTCCTTCCCTCTCCCCTGTCCCCACTTGTGACAGGACAGGAGTTGGGGGCTGTGTTCTCATAGTGGTTTCCCAGGTCATGCAGATATTGGGGTTTTGTCTTCCCGAGGGCTGTGACCATTTCCAGATTACAGTCATCAAGGCAGCCTAGAGAGTCTCCTTGGGGTCTCTGAAGTCAGATTTTTTTTTTTTTTGATTCTAAGAAAAACAAGCAGAGCCTGGCAGGTCACTCTGTAGTCAGGGTTTCTGGGGCAACAGGCTAGAGCTTCTCTTGGCTTCTGTCCTGAGAGGCCAGAGAGTCTCGCCCAGCCTTTGAGGAGGAGGGGTGGAGCAGGAACGGGAAGAGGAAGGAGGGAGGATGGAGACTGGGAGCCAAGTGAGAGTGAGGTGGCTTGGGCCTTGGCTCTCTTTACCTTCACCTCAGGACACCTTTAGTCACTCAGGCCTGCCTGTCTTGTTGAAGGCTCCCTGCAGCTCTCACTCTCAAGGGAGAGGAGCGGGCTCTACCTGAAATAACAGCACTAGGAGACTATAGGTGAAGGGAAGGTGCATGCCCACTGTTTTGGGCCCGCCCAGGGCATCAAAACATCTGGATGCCTGTTCTGTAAAGTTTGGTTGTTGATTTGACTTTTGTGTTTCTTGAAATAGGGGCTGACTGTATAGCCCTGGCTGGCCTGGAGGTCCTTACATAGACTAGGCTGGCCTTAAACTCATCTGCAGGCTTCTGCTTCTTGAATGACGGGAATTGAAGTCATTCACTGCCACGCCTGGCGCTGGGTAGATATTTTGTTTGAGCTTATGAGATAGAAAGAGGGTAGGTGTCTGTCAGTGGTGCCATTATCACATAAGCCACGGGACAACTACAGGCATCCGTCATGGGAGTAGCTGTTACCCTCAGTGGGCACTGTAGGAAAGGAAGGCCTGGAGGGACCTGGGGCAGTGCTGGATCTGAGGCAACTGTAGTCCTGAGGACAGAGACCATGTGCTGTTCATTGTGAAGTGTCCTTTGAGATTGAGGGTGGGTGACTGAGACCTCAAAGTATCTACTTTTAAAATCACACGAATTCTTCAGAAAGTAGAAGAAAACGTAATGAACAACCGAATGGAAACGCAGACGTATATCACTGCTTCTTAAAATATTGGTATGTTACACGTTTGCTACACAACTCATAAACGATAACTCACATGGCGTACTGGGTCAGAGGTCAGCTCACAGGTGTCATTTTAATCCCTCATGTGCCTGAATTATTGTGCATCATGTATGAGCCTGGCCACTGTGTACCCAGTGTGATGAGAGTGCAGTTTATGCAAGGGGAATCGGGTAGTGAGGACAGTTTGAAAACACGCCACTAAAACTCCCACTTTTAATTTTACAACACACCTTACGCTCTGCTTGAAACTTAGCTCTTTCTTGAAATTAATCCCTTGTGAAAGATGGAGTGCTGTTCGGGAATGGTGAGAAATTTGCGGTGCTCATTTTCAGTCGTAAAAGAGCTTAATATATATTTTAAAGGTCATCAGAGTTGTTTATGAAATGCCCCCCACCACCACGCGCGCCCCTGAGTCAAAAGCCACACGGACCGTTGGATAAGTTCATTCACCCGTAGTTAACACATGCTTATTGAGTTCTTGCAGTAAAATACATAGTTCTGTCTTTAAAGAGTCATAGCTAGTACGACACAATGGCTCCCGGACAGTTACAACGTGCTCTGAGAGATCAGCTGTCATGGCTGGAGGTGTCTAATATTCAAAGAACCCAGAGGAGTCTAATTAACCTGGGGGAGAAGGGGAGATGTGCGAGGCTCCTGAAAGGCCTTTGAGAGCAAGTACCACTTGAGCCGAGATTAAGAGAGCTTGATAGAATTAGGTTGACAGGGAAGGCCACTTCAAAGGAATGGAACTTCATGGACAAGCATAGGGGACTTGCTTAACTGAACTGCAAACAGTGTGTGTAGTTAAGCCGAGGTATTGCTAGGGGATGGTAGAGAGTACCCTGGTGCTGGCCTCTACTGTGGAGTCCCCAGGGCTACTCCTGTACACAGTGGAGCATCTCCAAGAGGTTTTAAAGCAGTGTAGTAATGTAATCAGGTTTGTGTTGTAGTACATCGCTGGTGACGGTGACGTTGTGTTTCTATATCTCCAGATAGCTCAATGGTAGAGCACTTGCCTTGGTTACCTAAGGCCTTGGTTCGATCGATGCCCATCACTGAAAAATAAAAAAAGAGGGTGGTTGTGTTTTAATATTTATTGTAGCTTCATTATATTAAAATCTGCAGTTACAGGATATTCACTTTCTCTTTCTTAGGGTCACTGTGAGGTCCAGTAACAGGTGAGGGGAGGGGCTTTGCAGCGCCTACCGAGTAATTGCATTTTACACATGGATATAACCGTCTTTAGAGCTGTCCTTAGCTCTACTGTAGGGTATGTCAGCCGGGTTTTCTGTCTTGAAATTACCAGTAACTGTGCATGGTTTTTGTTTTCGGTGATGTTGTTTTAAGAGGGGAACTTTTAAAGTTGGGCTTGGCCAGTTGAAGGACCAGATTCTGAACACGTAAGTTTGGGTGTGTGCCTCCCCTCTCACTGTGGTGAAGTTTGTTGTTGCTACTTCGTGAGCTGCGGTCTCATAGGACATAGGTTATCTGTCAGTGTGCTGAGGCTGACCTTGAATCCTGGTCCTCTCCCCTGGTCCCCTCGCCTCGTCTCCCCAAAGCCGGAATTGTAGGTATGCACACTCACGACCCGTCTCTACCTGCATTTCCCTTGGACAATTACTGAACTTCTCTCAGTCCCAGTTTCTTAACTGAAGGGTCTTTGCTGGGGTGAAATGTAGGATGGAGACAGAGGTTTGTAAAACAGAGATAGCAAATGTAAATCATCTTGCAAATTCCCCCGCCACATGGAAGATTCTCTATTAATAATGTGCTACCTGTGTGTACAGCGAGGTGTCTTGTGAGCAGTTATGCATACATCTCACAAGGCCTGCAAGTGCCCTATACAATCGGACCTGTGATTTTTCTCAGTTCATGAGTTCCCTCAGCACCACAAGCACCACAAGACCATCAGCTAGGATCTGGATTCCGGCGGCCTTGCCTCCAGAGCAAGCTTTGTAGCTACGCCTTTTCTCCTTCCCTGTGGGTTGTACTGTGATCACTAGCGTATCCACCCGCCATTGTGGTTTCAAGAATGCTTGGGGCAAAGGCTGAAGCCCAGATACTGCTACTTTTGTTCATTTGACCGGCTCTTTAAATGGACAGTTTGAAGTTCAGGAAAGCATATGCTTACTATATTCATAAAGCCGGATGCTCCTCGGTCGGACTTTCCCTTTACACATCTGACTGTGTATTCTGAGTGTGTCTGTCCGAATGTGGAGTGTGAATGGGAACTTAACTGCTAACTCCTCATTCCAAGATGTTTTCCCAAGGTTGCTTCATACACATATGCGCAAGAACACCACGTTGAACTGTACTTATGTGCAGGGGACAAACCCAGGTCATAGGCCAGGGATCAGGCTAGAGAGGAGAGATGGGGTCTTGCTTTTTATTTGGGGAAATAAAAGCAGATCAGTTGCCAAGGAGCGTTACCTGCCCTGATTCTTGAACAGAGGTCACCGTTCAAGCGTATTTTGTCCTCACATAAAAAGGAGGAAATGGGAAGATTTAGAGAGAAGTGTCATATATCAAGAGGGGATATGCATGTAGTGAATGGATTTTCTAAGAATGAACTTGGACACACACACACACACACACACACACCCCCTTTTACAATCAGGCTTCATTTAGGTTCTGTTACCTCACCCTTTCTCCATGAGGAGAGTCAGTTACTTGCTGGTGGCCCACAGTGAGGAGGATTCCATCCACAGCCACTGAATTCCCTTGTTCTGAAAAACATCCATTTACATGCCTGAGTACCAGCTGGCTTATCCTGGGGTCCTTTAAAGTTACTTATTTTAGCATACGACGCGTCAAATTTAAGAGAACCATATGCATTCTGCTCTGCGGATACTGGTACTATGTGCAACGAATAATAAGAGGAAGGAGGCGGTGACAGTAATCTGGGCCATGGTGAGTGGACAGTCCCTCCCGGAACAGCGGCAGATGCACTGGCAGGCTCTGGGGGGCAGAAGGGAGGGGCCGCTGCCTTGGTCCTCAGCTGCCCTGACCCTGGCGGCGCTCTCAGGCCCTGATGCGCCCTGCCACCTCCAGAGGCCGCCAGGTCCGGGCGTCTCCTGGACGCTGTCTGTCCCCCTCCCTGCCTTCTTATAGTGACCTGGTCCTCCGACGTCCTAAGATGGGCTGGGGAAATTACTTCCAGCATGGTTCACTACTCCCCTTCCCGGGGTGGAGAGCCTCCAGCTCCCTCAGTAGGGACGGGACCCGAGGCTTTGTTTTCCGGCACCTGTTGTGGGTCCCAAATAGAAACCGCGCTGAGACCCGCGGCGGGCGGTGGGCGGGCCGGAGGGCGGTGCCGGAGCCCAGCGCTGCCGCTCCTCCTCCCGGGCGGGCGTCTGCGGCGCAGCCGGGAGATGCGGCAGAAGCGCGGCGCATCCCGGCGGGGCAGCGCGCTCCTCCGCAGCGCCTTGGCCCGGGGCGCAGGGTCAGGAGGCTGCTCGCCCCGAGCCACCGCCCACCACCCCCCTAAGCCTTCCTTGGGGACGCCGCCCCGGGCCTGCTGCCGCGCCGATCCTTCAGCCCGGGGTTGCTGACGCCTCCACCCGGGTCGCGGGCCCACGGGCGCGGCCAGTCCCCGGGACCCGGGCATGGCGGGGTACCTGTCCCCCGCCGCCTACCTGTATGTGGAGGAGCAGGAGTACCTCCAGGCCTACGAGGATGTCCTGGAGAGGTACAAAGGTACGAGGTCCCTGCGCTGGGCTGTGCGGCGGGGCAGGGCCCATGGGAACCGTTACCTTTTCCAAATCAGAGCCACCCCCTCGTGGGGCACAAGTAAACAGCAGCCGGAACCAGCTCTGGGGACCGCCAGGTGCCATGGGTGAAATCCTTTACCCCAGAGCAGGGCCGGGTGGGTGAGGGTTCGGAGACGCCCTAGGGTAGGCGGTGGAATGAAGGGCGGGGGAGGTCTGTTTCCAAGAAGCACTTTGCCTTGTCTTTCCCTTTGTAGAAGCTCTTAAGCACCAAGCATAGCCATAATTCTTCCTGGGAGGGTTGGATGCCATTACTTCTCCGTGAGATTTCCAAGCCTGGCTGCGTAGGCTTGGCCAACCTGTAAAGGTTCTTGTATTCTGGAGCACAGCACTGATTTTTTTTTCTGTCTCTCGAAAAATCGTACTTATTTGAAAAGTTTCTCGCTTGTGATTATATACTAAGAATGATGCAGTCCAAAATTATTTCAAATCATGATAAAAGGAAGTCTTTAATCAAGAGAGTTGGTTGTACATTTAAATGTTAAAGAAGTCTATTTTAAGATACATTTTTTTTTGCCGATCGTTTATGTCCAGGAAATTCGGCCAACTTGATTGTCTTGGATATCTAAGTATTATGGTTACTTTAACTTGGGCTTTCTTTGAGTCTTAACCGTGTTGAGCCTTCACGTCTCTTGAAATGTAGAGAGATGCTTCACATTTATGTGTTCGTGAGGATGGCTCACAGATGTGTGTAAAATATTAATAGTGAATCAGGTATTTCATATGATGGACCCGAGGGCATCTGTTGAATATTCACTTTGGGTTTAGTAACTCAAGCTCTGCGGGTGAAATAAAATATAAATAGTTTTCTGTTACTAATATGGATCCAAAACTGAAGCACAGAATCTTCAAGCTCCCTAAAACTCAAGTCTTCCTACACTCATGTTTTACCCCTCACTAGAATGTGTTCTGCAACTGGATTCTTAGACTTGGCGTATCATTTTGTAAACACAAGTGGAATTCCTTTGTGCCAAAGCTCTATTGTGGATAATACAGCCCTGAGCAAGTGCAGTGATATTTTAAGCTAACTCCTATCTGGGCACTTGATTGTATGTGTGATGTTCTGAGGATTGTTTCTGTTTTTCCGTTTAAGATGTTGTTTTTCTCACTCAGTTGTCTCTAGAGAGTTAAAAATAAGAAACACTGCAGTGTAGGTCTATAAGCTCTGTGATTTCGGGGGAAAAAATCAGGAAGGGCTACAATGTATATGTCATATGCTTAGGAAAAAATAGAGCTTTTAATTTTTTTTTTGTCAGATCAAGTTTAATATAAGTGATAAGTGGGTAATTCAAAGAAATAGCCAGAATGCTGATTATAGCCAGTCTTGAGGAAACAGGCCTTGTTTAGAAGTTTGTCTTATTTGTCCTAGTAAATAACAGAAAATTAAATATGCATGGCCGTTCTGCATCTCACCCCTTGACTGGGACTAATGTTACTGCTAGTGATGCTGTCAGACAGACATTTCTCAAGACACTTTTGCCCAAGATTTCACAGAAGGAAACCAAGGGGGCATTTCCCCCGTTCTTTGCGGTCTTGAAATGCTTAGGTCATCAAATTGCATTCGGCCATACAGATGTTCTGAATTTCACTTAGCCTTGGAGAGGAAAAGGAGCTTATTGGCCAGTGTATTCTGTGAAAAGCCAGAGACCCGGCATACCCATTGTTTCCTGATGCATTTGGAAGCCGGTTTTGATTTCCCATCAGTGACCAATAGGATGACTTCACTCCAGTACTTATCCCAATGGCTCACTATAGGGGCTGATCTAATTAGAAAAGAATTGTCTGCTTTGAATAGGGAGTGCCAGTTCACAAAACTTTCCAAGTTCACTTTCCTGAAACGATGCACCGTTCAACACATTTTCATGTTCCAGTTTAAAGAGAGGCTATTTTGATTTTTATTTCTGTTCAAAGTCCTGGGTTACAGAGTGCATTCGCTCTCACCTGCAGGGTGACTGGGTTGCCAAGTATGTGCCCGGGTGTTGAGTAGTGTAAGTGTCACAACATAGAGAACAGCGGTAATCTATAATGTTAGGCTTGTTGGACTCGGAAGTTGAGAGCCTTGTTGGGCATATCCTCACAAAGCCTTGGGAGGACTTCATACCAGGCCCCTCAAGAGACAAAGGATAGTGGTGAACAAGCTCTGATTTTCATGGTGTGTTCTATTCTCGTGTATGGCTTTGGTCCTTTAAGTCAGAGTAAAAATAGGCAACTGTTTACTGAACTAGAATAACACAAGGATTTATTTGCTGCAAAGAAGGGTGTAGTGTTCTGGATCATATTCTCATCCGGTTATTTGCAAATAGATTCATCGTGAAAATATGTCAGATCAAAATATTCCTGAAGTTAAATAATTGGGTTATTTCAATTGGTAACAAATCAGGACAAACAAAAGTATTTTTTTAAGCACAATTCTTTAATACTGTTTATATTAGAAATTGCCCATGTCAGTACCTTTCTATCTATAGTAAATTATTCAGTATAGTCCCTGTATGGTACAGAATATTTTTAGCAGCTTAGTATAAAAGACGGAGTGACCTCATCTCAAGTGGTAGTGTAGTGAAATTTGCTGGTGTACTGTTATAAACGAACACTTAGCTTGCTGTCACATTAACTGCTGTGTAAGTTGTCATGAACCATGGTTTTCCAACACAGATGCTTTTATATGATGTTAAATGTGAAAACAATTAATGTGGACAATTACGGTTTATTCCATGTACTTTTTACTTGTGTGTGTGCATGCGTGCGAGTGTTCATGTGCATGTGTGAGTGTGTGAGTGCATGTGTATGCGTATGTGTGTGCATGTGCGTGTGTGATCAAACTGAGGTCTGAGGGTCAGAACAGATTTGGGAGGGACCAGTTCTTCACCCTGGTGAGGCAGGCTCTCCCTGTGTGCTACGCAGCTTCCATCAACTGAATTTCTGGGCATTGTCCCGTCTCTGCTCACCACTTTGCCAGTGGAGCACAGGATCGCAGGTGTGTGGTATAGCATCCGGCTTGTTATTCATTTATATTTTTGCTTCGTGAGACTTTCATACAACGTATTTTTATTCTACTGGTTCCCATCCCCAAAGTCCCCCCCCCAATCTGGCTTTATAATGTGGGTTCTGAGGATCAAACCTGAGTTGTCAGGCTTGTGCAGCAACACGTGATCAGCTGAGCCATCTTGCCAGCCCCTGCTCTGTATATTTTAGAACTAATTGAAAACATTGACATTTCTTGGTCTAACACCATGCTGATTCTTCCAATATCCGGAACTTATCAGTTCCCACACGGCTGCAGTGCGAACATTATTAGGGTTGGCAGACACTTTGGCTATTAGCCTACAGTATTGCTAAGAGAACCTTTGGTATTTGAATCAGAGGTGGGGATTTCTGCCTTCCCCAGGTATTTGTATGATTACGGCGCTCATGGCAGCAGAAGGAAGGGAGAATACAGGAGTTTGTTTTCAGTTAGTCTTGCCACCTTAGGGAGACATGCGGCGGATCAATAAATGTCTCCTTGCTGGAGACAGGTTCTGGTACTCCAGCAAGGCGAATGTTTGGGTGAATGTGTGAGGAAGTTCTCTGCTCTGTGCAGCATGTTCTGTGATGTTCTGGCTCAGGTTTCAAGTGGCTTCAGGATTCTGCAAACCTTGATTTCAGGTTCCCTTGTATTCATGCTGTGTTCCTGGCATAAAGTGAACTTTATGCTACACTATGATAGGGTAACATTGAGTTAGTTTGTGTTAGTCTGTGATTTTCATTAAAACTGAGTTTAGTTTGTTTCATGTTCCTTGAGATTAACTGCTCCTGACAAAGTGTAGACTAAATAGACTCCCCCCTCCCCGCCTTCCTCCACTCTCCTTTAAGTATCAATAACTTCAAGACAGACAGGCCAGGGCTATAATGTATCTGCCTTTCCCAGAAGGGGCACAGGCTTGTATATTGCTACTTAGCCACTTAGAGTCTATTACATGATCATTTAATAGTTACAATATGCTTGCTACTTTTCCAGCCTTGTGTTTCAGTTTCATTGGTCAACTACCTCTATCTGCAAGTAAGAAAATGTAGGAGTTCGTGTTTGTTTGTTTGTTTGTTTTTTGATTGTTTGTTTAAGGCCTTCTTCATCTAGTGTCATGAACAAAGTCAGAGTTAGAGTTGTACACGATAGGGGAAGAATGGCCACTGGCTTTTATAACCAGCAGTGTCTGGCACACAGGAGAAAATGTCTGGGCTAAATTGGAAACTTGAAGTTTGGCTGCGTCTTAACAGCTGTAACAAAGTATGGTAGACTTCAGCAAAGTCTGTGGGAGTATATGAAGGCGTCGTTGGACTCTCTGAGGACTTTCAGAAGGAAATAAACATGTTATACCATGGACTAAAGCAGTAATTCTCACTGAGTAACCAGTACTTAAATTAATCACGGAACTTGTTTACTGCCTTAGGACGTAAGAAATGCATATTAGTTCGGGAATGTAAGGACCTGATAGATACTGTTAATAAATTTATCTTTGGCCCTCCAGTGTCACACTGACACTGTTTTAGTTCCTTTTGTACTGGCCGAAGTGTGATCAGAGCTTATACAGGCAAATACTTCAAAGAGAAAGCTTCACGATTTTAGAAACCTTTAGGTTCTCTGTTCCCATTTGGTCAGTTTGGTGATGCTTAATTTCTGGCTGGACAGTTTTATTTGGGCAGTGACGAGAAGGAGGGGCAATGAGAACAACTTACAGCCTCGTCGTTGTTTGACAGCGAGCAATGAAGCTTTTGTGTTTCTGCCTTTGGGTCTGATGGGCCCCAGGAGCTGGGCTGCGTGAGGAGCTGGAGTGTTGGAGCAAAGCCTCCTCATGAAATCGGAGATTATGAAAACATCTGAAGTCATGGTCGCCTCACACAGATGGGATATCAGGCTGTCTGCTCACTCATGCTCCGTAGCTGGAACGAAAATGGAGAATGCACGGCGGAATCCTTGAGTTTCTCCTGCCTTACAAGCACAGTGCAAACTCAAGGCGCTTTGCCGTTTAGAATGCTTATGTTTTCTTATGAGTTAGCAAGGAGTGGATGCTTCTCTCTGTAAGGACTGGAAACACAAAATAGGACAGATTTTTGGGTCCATTTCTCAGCTGTCAGTAATCCCATGGTTATGTTCTCTGCTTCCGGAAGATGAAGCCCAGGCATTTGTTGAAGTTGCTTCTTCAAGTGACGTAACAAAGTGCCCTCCCCTACTAATTCTCTTGATTGATGGTGGTGGCTGTTGTCATTATTTCCTGTGTATGCCTATGTTTCTGTGCATGCGCGTGGAGGGCAGAGGTCCACCTCTGTGGTCCTCCGGTGCTATCCACCTTGTTTTGAGACTTGGTCTCACACTTCAGTACGGAATTTGTTCAGCTAGGCTACTTGCTGGCCAGTGTGCTCGAGGAGTCTCGCTGTTTCTGCCCTGCCCAGCACGGGTTAGAGGCACACTGTTGGGCCTGGCTTTTTAATGTGGTACTGGGTCCTCACTCTTAGTGCTGTGCTAGTTAGTTCTCATCAACTGCACACAATGTTGAAATATCTGAGAAGAGGGAACCCCAACTGAGGAATTGCCCCCATTAGATGGGCTAGTGGGCATGTCTGTGGGGGGTTTGGTTGACTGCCTGTTGGTGGAGGAGGGCCCAGGCCAATGTGGGAGGGGCCACCTCTGAGAAGGTGGGCCTGGGTTCTGTAAGAAAGGTAGCTGAATGCCACAAGGCAAGGCAGGAAGCAGCGCTCATGTCTGCTTCAGTTCCTGTCTCCAGGTTCCTGCCTTGAGCTCCTGCTCTGGTTTCCCTCAGTTATGGATAAAGCAACCCATAAGCTAGACAACTGTCACCCCTTGTTGGCTTTGGACAGTGTTATATCCCAGCAACAGAAGCAAGTGCTTCATCCCAGTGAGCCGTCACCCCAACCCTTAAGAGTGCAAAAAAAAAAACAAACCCATAAATAAAAAGAGTGCAGCGTTGCAAGGAAAGCTTTATGTGTATGGTCGACAGAGATGTGCCTCTTGGATAAGGTATGACCAGCCGGGGGAAGGAGAGCCTTAGGGTAGCCAGGGGTGCGAGGTTCACTGAGAAGCAAGCTTGGTTGGAGAGAGCCTTGTGTTGAATCAGATTGAAAGGAGGCTTGGGTGTCATGCCAAGGACCACAGGTTTTTGCTTTAATTTTGAGGAGAGTAGAACGCTGAATGTTCCTCAACAGATGCGACATACATAGGGTAAGCGACAGCACTGTGGAGGGAAAAGATGGCAGGGGTTAGAAGGAAGGTTCAGAAGCCAATATAAAACTAGGAGCTCTACCCTGTGAATTTCTGAATTTCTAATATCCATAGCTCAGTACAGCACTGCCATTTCACAGACATCAAACAGGCTTCTTAATGAAGTCAGTGTCCCTGACGGAGAGACACATCTGTTATCACTGATCGCACTTGTGATGGGACCTGACATAAACTGTGCACTTTGATTGTCTATACCTTGACAAGTAAATGTTACAAATCAGTGCTTAGGGAAATAATTTTACTGAAAAGTCGATTTTGAGTAAAGCCAGAGCTTCCGAGGTATGTTAAGTGGCATGACATATAGTGGATTAAAACATATAGAAGTTACTCGAGGTACAATCCTGAACAGACTTTACAGTCTGCTCCCCTATTTTAGCAGAATTATAGAGTCTAATTATTAGATATCAATGAAAGTGAGTAAAGTTCTAATTCCACTTTTCTGTGTGTGTCTAGAGTGTGTTTAGGTTGAATGAACATTGGAAAGTATTAGGTTTTGGTAAATGCCAGCACTACATGTGGCTGCTTTGTCTCCTGGACAGAATTCTCCAAGAGAGTTGATAAAGTCTTGATTTTTTTCTTTTTTCTTTCCTAGTGGGAGAAAATATTCCCAGTGGGTCCCAGTATTAAACGTCTTGTACAAAGCTACTATTGTGTCAGGGAATGGAAAACATGTTCTTATGTATTCAGAGGTCCGTTCTCTGTGCTGTCCTTGCCAGTGTGACTATATGTATTCTTGAGTTTCGGCCTAAATAGTCCTTTGTAGTTTTTTTTTCCCCACTTTGAGCAGGGAGGATAAAAAGAGTGAAATATTCTGATAGAGTGTGGGTGATGTACCCAGAGTTCAAGTCCCTGAGTAGTCCTGGGCCAGTGACCCCAAACAAAGAAACACACAAACACCCCAAACAAACAAACAAACAGACGAACACAGTTCCTAGAGCAGATTTCAGGTTAAGGAGGAAATACACGCCTGCAGCTTGCACTGTTGACCTCTGTGATCGAATGTGTTATAACTGATGAGTTATACCAACACCCTGTTAGCATCTGTGACCCACAGTCACAGTAGCTTTCGCTCTGCTGCAGTTTGTGGGTTTCGACCAGTGTGTGGTGTGTTTGCTGTCACAGAGCAGCACGGAATAGGCTTCCTACTTTAAAACAGTCTTCTGAGGTCCGACAACACCAAGCTTTTGCTTCTCTCTTTTGGCCTTTTTAAAGAATTTGAGATAGTTAATACTGATGGAATGTATTCTGTTCACACCAGTGTGTTTAACTATGTAATGTTCTCCCTATCACCTGTCTTCTTGGTTTTGGTTTTTGGAGATAGGATCTCAGCATGTAGCCCAGGCTGGCCTGGAACTTGCTGTGTAGCCCAAGCTGGCCCTTAGACTTACTCTTCTCTCAAGTGTTGGGACGACAGGTGTGGGTCACCAGCCTGGCACGCCATCTCTTTTTATTACCGAGTAACTTGTTTAATGCCCCACCATCTAAATCTGTTTATCCGATGAGAGGCATCCTGCTTGCTTTCCACTTTAATTTCTCCAAACGTATACAAAAGCTTCTGTAATCATTGTGTGCCTGGCTTTAAGTGCAGACTTGAACGTGGAGGAATGAGCTTGGTGGATCTTAAGGTATTTAGGTTTGTATGACACAGCTAATAATTTTTTTCTGAAATCGGCCATGTTGTCTGCTGTTTGAGCTAGCAGTGAATGAGAGTTTCTGTCATTCTGCGTCCACGCCAGCGTTTGATGATGTTTTTCTTAATCGATTTTGTGTTGCTATAGCAGAAGGCTGGATAAGTTATAAGAAAGTCTGCTTTGGCTCCTGTTCTAACTGAGACAGCCACATCTGGTCTGTTTCTAGTTAGGGCCCCATGCTGTCTCAGACCACAGAGGGGCTGTGGGAAGGAAGAATGCTAAAGCAAGTGTCCCTGGGAAAACCTGTGCAAGAGAGGCCGGGGAGGGGCCCAGTTTACTTAACCCACTGATGGAGAGTGGCCACGTGCCTGCTCACCTGCAAGGGTTGCACCCCAGGGGGCTCCAGTGCACTGGCCAGCTAAGCCTCCACAGGATTATGTGCAGACCTTGACTCTACCACTGCCCTTTCATATCTGAGCTCGGTTTATTATCGCTTTTAATCTGCAATCCATTAAATGAGTCTGTTTCGCTCACTCCGCACCTTTCTTTGTGTGGGACTTTGGTACAGGAAATCAGAGCATACATACCTGGGGCCTTCCTATGCCAGGTGAACTCTACCAGCTGCTCCTCCACCCAGCCTGCACTACTTCCCGCTTTTATTTGGTTGCTTTCTTATTTTCTTATAGTTGAGTTTTAAGAGATCTTCGTACCTGTCCGGGAAAGGAGTGCTTTGCAGTGATCAATGGCCCTTTTATATCTCAACCTCCTTTGGATGCCTTTTTTAAAAAAAAAGTGTTTCTCCATCAGTTCTGTGTGTGTGTGTGTGTGTGTGTGTGTGTGTGTGTGTGTGTGTGTATGCATATATGCCTGCGTGTGTGCATGTGTATATGTGCATGCATGGGTGTGTATGGGTGTGTGTGTGGTATATGCATATATGCCTGCATGTGTGCATGTGTATATGTGCATGCATGGGTGTGTATGGGTATGTGTGTGTGATATATGTGGTATATGCATATATGCATGCGTGTGTGCATGTGTATATGTACATGCATGGGTGTGTGTGTGTGATATATGTGGTATATGCATATATGCCTGCGTGTGTGCATGTGTGTATGTGCATGCATGGGTGTGTTTGTGTGTGTGTGTGTGTGTGTATGTATGCGCCCATGTGGGCACACCTTCATGTGAAGGTCAGAGAGGGTATTGGGTGTCCTGCTGTATCATTCTCCACATACTCCCTTGAGATACAGGTCTAGTGAACCTGGAAACAGGCTGTAACCTCCTCCAGTGTCCCCCTGCCTCTGCTATCCTCAGCGCTGGGTTATAGACCACACACAGCTTGTTATGTGAGTGCTTCGGATTTGAATTTAGGTCTTCATGCTTGCATAGCAGGCACTCCATAGCCCCTCCCCGTCTTTTGATAGGTCTGCATGACTGTTTTATAGGTGTTCTTTTAAGTAAACAAGGGCCCGGCTATTTCTTTCTCGTGGCCACGGTGTTTTGTGTACTGTGTATTCTGTTTTGGCTGAGTACACTTTGCATTGTGCCTACTTCTGAGAGTGTGTGTGGGCTCAGAGCTCGGCAGTCTGACCCTTGGCTCTGGCGTCTACATATGTGGCTGCGGGTTCAGATATCCAGTTAGTTGGCAGCTATGATGCTGTATAACACTTGGGTCTAAAATTAGCTCAGCTGTTCTATTTCAGGGGCAGACTGAAATTAGCAGTCCGTGTCCTATGAAACAAGTGAGCGCTCACCTCTTGGGACACCAAATTACTGCTTTAAAAATGTCAGCAGGAGTAGAGCTAGAAGTTTGCTTTAAGTTTCTGGACTGTTTCTGTGGCTGTGACTAGACTGTAGCCTGAGTGAATGTGTGTGTGTGTGTGTGTGTGCGCACACAGATACACACAGAGTCATAAGGACCCAGAGAGTTAGGCCCTTGCTCCTAACAGTTGATAACACATCACAGTCCGCTCTCACGTTTGCTTTTTCTAAGTTCTGAGTTAAGATCTTGGGGGAAATTGTGATAGCTTTCCTGTAAGACATTGGAGTAGAGCCTCAGCCCCCAGGATACCGGTCAGCGTTGGGTTGGTAGAAAAAGGAAGAATACCGAAAGCAGTATTCGGTTGGTTGTTTTGTGGTCTTTGTAGTAACATCTGACAAATGGGGAGATCGTAACTAGACCCCGAAAGCTTGAGTGAGGGTTAGGATTTTATTTCAATTATTTACACAATTGTTACTTATATTGTTTTGTGCCTGCACGCTCTGTCAATACATGAGTACTCTGAAGGTCAAAGGAGATAGCTGTGGGAGTTGGGTCTCTCCTTCTGCCAGGTCGGTTCCAGGCTGAACTCAGATTCTCGGACTTCGCAGTAGAGTCCCTTACCCACTGAGCCATCTTGCTGGCCCTAGGCCCTGATTTCTTGTGTAGTATGACCTTCAAGTCCAGACTGAGGTTTGTGACTACATTTTACAAGGTTATCTGCATGCCCTTCAGGTGATTGGTGACTTGTGTACTTTCCTTTTGAATGTTTTTGGTGCATGTACAGGAGGATCGGAGAAGGCTACATTGTCTCGGATGTGGTTCCCCATGGCTGTATAATCCCAGTACTCTGGAGGCTGAGGCAGGAGGATCCTAAGTTTGAGTCTAGCCTGGGCGATATGATGGGAAGACTCTCTCTCTCTCTCTCTCTCTCTCTCTCTCTCTCACACACACACACACACACACACACACACACACACAACAACAACAACAACAACAACCCGTTACAAGGATAATATAACTTTCTTATAGGAAATTAGATGTATACTGAAATACTAATCTTTTACAACTGAGAAAACTGCATGGGGATGTAAATTTGTGTTCCAGCAGAATTAGCATGCTGCGCTAAATGTAGTGACTTTTATAATTAGCCTCCCTCCCTCTGAAAACATTCAGCATCGCTTCCAGCCTTTCTCCTAATTCTGGTCAGGAGTTAATTGATTGTATGCTTCAAGAGAGCAAATTAGCATATAATAAAGCCCCTTCTCTACTCCCTTTTGTTTTATACTTGATATTTCCGTAGAAAACTGGGAGAGAGGAACCATTTGGAGCAGGCACAAGACCTGCTCACCAGGTCGGAGCCTGCAGAGAATTCTAGATGCTTCTGTTCCTAAGCTTCGAGAATATGCCAAGGAACCAGAGCCTGCACCGTGGTGGGGTGGGGTCACAAGTCAGGGGCCTCTTAGCAAAACTGAGTTAGATGAGACAGGGACCAGTTCCACACAGAGAGGGATCTGAGAATCCCGGGGTTCCACAGTGGGACTGACCTTTGAAGGAAGACAGCATTTCAGTGGGCCCGAGTGACCTTGTGTTGCCCAGTGTAGGAGTTGTTGTGTGCAGTTTTCCCTCACTTAATTTAGAACAGAGCGATGCTACACTTCCCTCCTCCACTGTAGAGAAATAATGCACCCGTGTGTTCATCAATATTTTCAGAAAAGGGGGAAGATTTTGCTTTTCAGTCAGTATTGAGCCGAACATGTTTTGCTCCATTTTAAAGAACACCGTTATGCTATAAATATACGAGCGTATCCGGGGGTTTGGGGATCAGAAGCAGCTCTTAGTCGTGGCACAACAAACAGGTAAAGATTGTGTGAGGTGTTTTTTACAAGGTTCTGTCAGTCTGAATTAATGCTCATCGTAACCAGAGACCTCTGCCACTCTCTGTGGTGCAGCCTAGTCCTGACAGAGCCCCTCGGTGCAGGTGCCCACGCTGCATAGCCACTAATAACGGGGGACTGGGATTCTGGATGGATGGCTGTTTTCTTCCTACAAGTAATCATGGCCTGTTCTTATCAGCACTCAAAATCATCATTCTGCTACTAATATAGATTGTAAATAATTCGTAAGGTGAATAGCCCTGGTTTAAACAAAGGGCAATTTTTGAGTATGTGTTGGAGTTGTTAGAGGCCCGCATTTAACAAAGACAAATATGGCTTACCTTTTGTCTAATGAGGTTTTGCTTCCTGACATCTGAATACCTAATTGAAAATTTTTACTGGCTCTATCAAGGGAAACCTAATTATGTTTTATTTCCATCATGAATTGAGGTAGCTTTTCAAAGAGTAGAGTTTCACCCTGTGCTTGAAACTGATCACGTTGGTTAGGGGTGTAATTTCTGTAGTACCTGATGCTGTAGGAGGAGCTCTCTGAGAGCGCCGTGGAGTATGGGAAGGAAGAGAACCTGTGGTGCATATTCGTAACATCTTGGGGGAAACGAGGGAGCGTACAGAGCAGGACTAACCTGTTACCTGGATATGCAAATTAACATTTTGACATATTTTCTTGTATACTCTCTTCTTTTGTACGTAACATTTAAGATCTCGGGTCATCGTACATAAGGTTCTATGTCCTGTTTGTCTCTTGAGTGCTCCGTGATGCTTCACATATTGCTGTAAAATATTAATTCAAAACATTTTGATGCTGCTGCATGTATCTCATTGTGTGGTGAAAAGAACAGTGTGGTGACTGTGTAAGCAATGATTTCTCTCCTGATAGCTTGATTAATATCACGATACTGTCTGCCATCTTTGCAACTCATTACATGCTTCAGAAACAAAACCTTTTCAAGACAAAGTTGTCATATGGGATATATAAGCCACTTAACTATTGATTTTATAAAATACTACCTAGTTCAGGATTGATTAATTAGATAAATATTTAACGTATACAGGCATTTTGTCTATGTATCACGTGTGTGCCTGCTTCTCTTAGAGGTCCCAAAATAGATGTCAGGTCCTCTGGAGCTGGAGTTACAGTTTTGAACCACTGTGTGAGTGCTGGGATTTGAACCCAGGTCCTCTGAAAAAACGTCAGTGCTCTTAACCACTGAGCCTCTAAGGTTGAGTCTTTTCAAAATAGATTATTTTTATTTTATGTATGTGTGTGTCCGTACTTACATATAGGCCTGTGGAGACCAGAAGAGGGTCAGATCCCTAAGAACTGAAGTTATAGGCAGTTA
The DNA here is from genome assembly GCF_021556685.1 of Rattus norvegicus. Lineage (NCBI taxonomy): Eukaryota > Metazoa > Chordata > Mammalia > Rodentia > Muridae > Rattus > Rattus norvegicus. Next base: position 51,427,840 of record NC_141542.1, read on the forward strand.
GTTGTGAGCAATCCAATGGGGGTGCCAAGCATTTAACTTAGCTTCTCTCAACCACTGAGCCACCTTTCCAGACCTCTTGAGTTATATATTCAGTTTAAAAATTCTGACCGTTCTGAGTTCTAGGAAAATGGATAATAAAAGGGCGATCCGGGCCAGCCCATGGTGCTGCACTTGCCTTTCAGTCCCTGCACTTGGGAGGCAGAGGTAGGTGAATCTCTGTGAGTTTGAGGCCAGCCTGGTCTACAAAGCAAGGCCAGGACAACAAGGGCTCTGTCACACAGAGAAAACCTGTCTCAAAAAACCACTCACTCACTCACTCACTCACTCACTCACTCACTCACTCAGTCAATCAATCAATAAATAGATAAGTAAACAAATGAATAATAAAGATTCGACTTTCATTTCTGCACCCTATATACAAACTAGTTAGTCTTAGAGGGCATACAAATCAAATGAAAGCTTGCTAAAGTTCTTAATGTGTAATACGTGACTTAATTATTGTAGAATTTACTCGTTTCTTGGATCTTTCAGCCTGACCTGTTTGGTTATCTTTGGTATCCATTTTAGATTCATTATTTAATGACACACACCTCATTTTTCATCTGGAAACGTATCCCATCTTCCTGCTTTTCAGTGTAATGTTTTTGCTATTTTATACTTGTACACAAGTGTTTTGGATTCTGTCCCATCCCCCAATGTTCCCCCTAACTTCATGCTCCTTTTTTAAAAAAAATTATTTACGGAGTCCAGTTCGTGCTGGACAGTTTGTGCATGGTTTCCACCTGTGTGTTTGGTGTGGGACCATCTACTGGAGCCTGGTCAGCCTACCAGCCATACACCTTTGAAGAAAAGAGACCCCCTCCCTCCGGCGCCAACAGCTGTCAGCAGCTCTTCCTCCACTTGGGCTTGGAGCTCAGGAAACTGCCCACTCCATGCTGGAAGGTTGACCGGCTTGATCTTCTGTAGGCCTTGTGCCGCCAACCACAGCTGTTGTGAGTTCATGAGTGCAGTTGCCCATCTATCCAGAAGACGAGGTTTTCCTCCTGTTCTCTTGGGCGTCTGGCTTGTAGTCTTTCTGCCCACGGCTGCTGTGTCCTGAGTCTTGGGGGAGGAGACTGTGGGACAGATGTCGGGTTTACAACCGACCACTCCAAAGCGTTTGTTCTCTTCACTTGGAACAGTTTTAGAGGTTCTCCGTTAACTCATCCACTGTACAACGAAACTTCTCGATGAGGTTCTCCTGAAAAGCTCTCAGGGAGAACTTTCCCTCGGGATGGAGACCCTCCAACTCTAAAGACCAGACCGAGACACCACAAGATGTAATCAGCAAGAGGATTTGGTTTATTGTCGGGATACACAGGCACAGGCACCTGCGGGCGCTTCAGTCACTCGGGGGACTGGCGCGCCCCACGGAACCAAGGATGGGCTTTTTATAGGATTTTGGGGAGCAGAAGCAAGCATACAGAAGCAGATGCATGGTTACAGGGATATAATTGGTGGATTCTAATATGGCAAGGGTTCAGCCCGGGGGCAAGTTTCTTAGCTACCTTCTTGGAACATAACGACTGACTCGGCCCCCCACCAGGGTGTGGGACCTCTCCCGGGGCTTTTTTTTCATTGTCAGGTGCTCAACCGAAGTCGTCCTGTTGCCAGGCCTTCAACCAAACACATCCTGCTTGGCAGCCGCTGTGTACTCAGTGTTCTAACCTTTCCCTGAACCAGTCATCTTAAGTACAGCCTTGCAAAATGGTGTTACTGCTGCTAAGCTGGGGTCTTTCATTCCCCCATTTTTTTTTTGTTAACTTTGAGTGAAATCTTTCACTCGACTTGGTCAAGAAATTTCTGTCTGGTGGGGGCTTATTCCCCCACTGACTCTAGGCCACAAAAGGGCTAGGAGGAGCCACATAGGAGTTTTAACTTTAAGGGGTTTGGAATGCGCTGAACTCTCCATGTCTGGGGTGTAGTGTTGTGATTAGTCAATTCCTCAGACCGGACTGCCTTGACGTGTGGTGCGTGGATCTAAGCCTCGACTCGGTCTACCTTTAGGGCGGTCGGTGTAGTCAGGAGGACGGTGTAGGGTCCTTTCCACCGTGGCTCGAGATTCTTGGTCTGGTGTCTGCGCACCCACACAGTGTCTCCAATCTGGAACGGGTGTGGCACCACCGGATGCTCAAGCTTGTCCTGGTAAGCAGCGGCCAAAGGTCTCCAGACGTCTCTCTGCACAATCTGTAGGGCCTGTAAATGGGCCCTCAGAGAAGGGCTGTCAGCAAAATCAGCAATGTTTGAATCAAAGAAATGGACAAATGGGGGTGGTGTTCCATATATTATTTTAAAAGGAGTTAGACCATGGGGGCCCGGGGTATTCCGGGCCCGATATAGAACTAGGGGAAGGAGGGCCACCCAATCCTTTGAGCCAGTTGCAAGCGTAAGTTTGGATAAAGTCTCCTTAATTGTTCTATTCATGTGTTTTACCTGACCTGAACTCTGGGGTCTATAGGCACAATGTAATTTCTAATCAATCCCCAGCAATTTGGCCACCAACTGACTTACTTGGGAGACGAAAGTGGGCCCGTTGTCCGACCCCAACGCTTGAGGCATGTCATACCTGGGAAAGATTTTCTCGAGGAGCTTCTTGGTGACCATTTTTGTAGTCTCGTGTTTTGTGGGGAAGGCTTCGACCCATCCTGAGAAGGTGTCTACAAACACTAGGAGATACTTGTATCCATATATATCTGGTTTAATTTCAGTAAAATCAATTTCCCAATGGATGTCGGGACGGTGTCCCCTAGGACGAACTCCTTGTCCAATCATGGTCTTTCCTGGGTTAACCTGAGCGTACGCTTTGTAACTCTCAGTCACCTTTTGTATCGCTTTGTCCCGATTTAAAAAAAAACACAGATTTATCTCTTCCTGATCTAGTAAGGTTTTTATCTTCTTAAACCCCAAATGGGTTAATTTATGTAAAAAGGAGATCAATTCAAAAGTCCTTTGTAGACCCACTGTTTTAGTTGAGGGTGGTAGATGGCCCCCATTTTTTTAGGAGCTCTATGTCCTCATGGGCATAAACCCAACTTGTTTGTCCCACTGGTGGGGGCGTGGGTTGGTCTGGGCTATTTAAGGGCAAGATTGTTTGCTCATGGCCGCTTCTCGCGCCGTGGCATCGGCCAGCCGGTTTCTTCGTGCCTCTGGGTTGTGCCCTTTCTGGTGTCCTGGACAATGTATAATACTCAGTCTTTTGGGCAAGAATAGGGCTTCTAAGAGGGCCAGAGTTTTAGCCATATCTTTACCCTCAGATGTGAGCAGCTCCCGCCTCCGATAGATCTCCCCGTGGATGTGTGCTGTGGCAAAGGCATAACGACTGTCTGTATATATATTTAGCCTCTTACCTTTTGTCATCTTGAGCGCCTGAGTCAAGGCGATGAGTTCAGCCCGTTGTGTGGAGGTACCAGCAGGCAGGGCTTTCGCCCAAATCACTTTGTCCTCCGTAGTGACCGCAGCTCCAGCCTTTCGCTCTCCCTCTGCCAAGAAGCTGTTGTCATCCGTGTACCATGTGTGGTCAGCATTCTGAAGAGGCTGGTCCGATAAGTCTGGCCTGGTTCCATGTACTTCTGCGAGGATTTGTAGGCAGTCATGCTGTTCTGTCTCCTCTGGTAGAGGAAGCAAGGTGGCAGGATTGAGGGCGACTACGGGCCCAAACTGAACCCGTTCTGCATCCAGTAACAAGGCTTGGTAGTGGGTCATGCGAGAATTAGAGAGCCAGCGGTCTGGGGGCTGCTTTATCAAGGCCTCCACTGCGTGGGGTGCTAGGATGGTGAGTGGCTGTCCCAAAGTCAATTTTCTAGCGTCCTTGATCAGGACAGCAATAGCAGCCACCATCTTTAGGCACGGTGGCCAGCCGGAGGCCACAGGGTCCAATTTCTTAGACAGGTAGGCCACAGGGCGTTTCCAGGGTCCCAACCTTTGTGTTAGGACCCCTTTAGCATACCCCTGTTTCTCATCGATGAACAGTTACTGAGCAAATTGTAAGGGTTTGGAACAGTCGGATGAATATCTTCTATCCTCTTGTTGACCTTTCTCAAGTCTTGTATTGGCCTATAATCTCCAGTGCCGGGTTTCTTAACAGGCAGAAGAGGCGTATTCCAAGGCGACCGGCAGGGGATTAGGATGTCTTGATCTAGAAGCCTCATAATGTGAGGCCTTATACCTTGATAAGCTTCATGTGACAGGGGGTATTGTTTTATGGAGACTGGAGTTGTAGTGGCCTTTAACTGTATAATTAAGGGGGGCTGTTGGAGCGCCAACCCCATCCCACCAGTCTCTGCCCAAGCCAGTGGAAAATTCGTGACCCAAGTGTCTATTTCTAGTGATTGTGGCTTGTCCTGTCCCAGTTCATATAGTCTATATTTATAGAACTTGAAGGGGAGTTCCGTGGGGGCCAGTTATTCGGGCCCCTCCTTCCTCAAAATGAATTTGTGCTTTTAGTTTGGTGAGCAGGTCACGGCCCAGCAGAGGGTACGGGCAGTCCGGAACATGTAAGAAGGAATGGGTCACCTTACCGGTAGCCAGCTGAACCCGGCGGTCCGTAGTCCATCGGTATTGTTTCTCACCAGTAGCTCTTTGTACCCAGGCCGTCCGGTCGCTGAGTTGTCCTGAAGCTTGGGTGAGGACTGAATGCTGGGCTCCTGTGTCTACCAGGAAAGTAACCGGCTGCCCCCCAACTTTAAGCGTTACCCTGGGCTCAGGGGGGGGGCTCCTGGCCCTGACCTCCCTAATCTTTATCTAGAGCCAAGAGGGAGGTTCGTGGTCGAGGCTTTCGGGGTCCGCCAGGCTTCTTGGGGCACTCTCTGGCCCAGTGTCCTTTCTCTTTGTAATAGGCACATTGATCTTTATCCAGCTTCAGCCCCTTTCGAGCTCCCCCCCTATCTCCCTTCCTTTTTTGGCCCTGAACTACGGCGGCCAAGATTTGACTCAATTCTTTGTTTCTTTTTTATCTCTCTCTTATTAAAAATCTTTTCAGCTTCTTTAAGTAAATCCTGTAATGTATAGCGCTGTAAATTTTCTAACCTCTGTAACTTAGTCCTGATATCTGGAGCAGCCTGCCAGATGAAGGACATAGAGACACTCGTCATTTGTCCTGGGTCATCTGGGTCATAGGGAGTGTACATACGGTAGGCCTCCTTAAGTCTCTCTAGAAAGGCGGAGGGAGTTTCCCCTGCTTCCTGTAATACCTGTTTTACCTGAGCCAAATTAGTAGGGCGTCATATAGCCCCTCGGAGACCCGCTAGAAGCAACTGGCGATAAAGGCGTAGGTGTCCCTTACCTTCAGTTGTATTAAAATCCCAGTTTGGTCCTCAGGCAGCTGGGTGGGACGCCCATCATCTCCCAGAACATGCTTTCTGGCCTCTAGGAACACTCTTTGTTTTTTTTCTGAGGTTAAGAGGGCCTGTAAGAGCTGTTGGCAGTCATCCCAAGTAGGCTGGTGGGTAAGTAAAACAGATTCTATTAGGTTGGTGAGTGCCACCGGATCTTTGGAGAAAGAAGGGTTGTGTTGTTTCCAATTGTAAATGTCAGCTGCTGAAAACGGCCAGTATTGGGTCTGGCCACCGGTTCCCTGTCTAAGTGGGAAAGCCTGGGAGGTTGAATCTGGCATCACCTCGCGCTTATTTCGCAATCTCCCTGCGACAGGGGAGAAACCCTTATCAGACTGTGGCCCGGCAACTGATCTGGCCGGCGGCTCTGCCTCCTCCATTTTAGCCGGGCCTGTCAGAGAGAAGATCTATGAGAGGGGAGTTTGAATCTGCCGGGAGGACAGGTTTCTTAGAAGGCTCTGATTTCACAAAGGTAGAGACTGTCCCATGTTAGTTCTAAGGAAGATTAGGACACAGAGAAAACAAACAACACCAACAGTCAAACAAACAACAGACAGGCGTGCTGCACGGCTTTGGTACCAAACTGAAAGCAAAAAGTCAGATGGAGGTGGCAAAGGTCCGGGGCCCTCTGAAAGCCAAAAATACAGACAGAGTGCCGTTAGTCCGGATCTTTCTCCTGTAACCAGAGTCCCAGATTGGGCCCCGAAAAGTCGGGCCCCTAACACCCTTGGAACGTCTTCCAGGGCTGCAGGGCGAGAAGTCCGAGCTCGTCAGCTCCTTCTTCGTCCCGCCCAAATTCCAAACAACCTGGCTGAGCGCTCACAGAACAGACCCGGCCGAGCGCTCACAGAACAGACCCGGCCGAGCGCTCACAGAACAGACCCGGCCGAGCGCTCACAGAACAGACCCGGCCGAGCGCTCACAGAACAGACCCGGCTGAGCGCTCACAGCCTGGCTGAGCGCTCGCAGAACAGACCTGGCTGAGCGCTCACAGAACAGACCTGGCTGAGTGCTCACAGAACAGACAGAATAAGGCAGAACGAGACAGAATCAGACAGACGCCGGCCGGCTTACCTCCCAGTGGGTGGTCGGTGGTCCCTGGGTGGAGGATCTCCTTTCCCAGCCAACGCACCGAATGAAAAGCTCTCAGGGAGAACTTTCCCTCGGGATGGAGACCCTCCAACTCTAAAGACCAGACCGAGACACCACAAGATGTAATCAGCAAGAGGATTTGGTTTATTGTCGGGATACACAGGCACAGGCACCTGCGGGCGCTTCAGTCACTCGGGGGACTGGCGCGCCCCACGGAACCAAGGATGGGCTTTTTATAGGATTTTGGGGAGCAGAAGCAAGCATACAGAAGCAGATGCATGGTTACAGGGATATAATTGGTGGATTCTAATATGGCAAGGGTTCAGCCCGGGGGCAAGTTTCTTAGCTACCTTCTTGGAACATAACGACTGACTCGGCCCCCCACCAGGGTGTGGGACCTCTCCCGGGGCTTTTTTTTCATTGTCAGGTGCTCAACCGAAGTCGTCCTGTTGCCAGACCTTCAACCAAACACATCCTGCTTGGCAGCCGCTGTGTACTCAGTGTTCTAACCTTTCCCTGAACCAGTCATCTTAAGTACAGCCTTGCAAAATGGCGTTACTGCTGCTAAGCTGGGGTCTTTCATTCCACAGATTAGCTCTCTGTGAATACAGAGAGACAAATTAAAAGGGCAGTTTGATACTCTGTCCATTTAGCAAAATAATAATATTTCACACCTGGGACCTATGAGCTCCCTAGCTCTGGGTCTTGGCCAGTTTTACAATGCTAGACTTGTAAAACTGTAAAGAGAGCCTTAAATCTAGCTAGAAAGCTGTTAGTTTTTTTTAAAGGTTTATTTATTTATCATATACAAGTACACTGTAGCTGTCTTCAGAGACACCAGAGGAGGGCATCGGATCCCATTACAGATGGTTGTGAACCACCATGTGGTTGCTGGGAATTGAACTCATGACCTCTGGAAGAGCAGTCGGTGCTCTTAACCGCTGAGCCATCTCTCCAGCCCAGAAAGCTGTTAGTTATCCCAGTAATATTTTTCCACGGTTGCACCCATGGGCATGTAGAGCCACGACAGTCATCCTAGTTGGTGGGGTTTCCAGCTGTGGGAGAATCTTAGCATTTTAGGTTCCATGAAAGCCAGCTAGCAGGGTTCTTCCTGTACAGTACCAACCTGATTTCTCGAGTCCTCTGATCAAAGAATAGGGTGTGTTTAACAGTAGGATCTTATGTATCGAGTCCCAGTGGACAACCAAAGGCAGGACAATAGCTTGTATTGATTTGAGGTGTTTGTGTGTGTGTGGGTCTTTGAGATCCCTCTGAGCAACAACTCAGGAGGAGGTTTCCCACACCTAGCATTTTTTGTCAACTGATGGCTTTGGGGAGGGCTGTGTAGTGAAACTCCAATGAAATGTTTTTATATGAAAAAAAAAGTATGTGAAATACATAAACTAGTAGGTTTTCTTATGGCTTCATGGTATTTCCTCCCTTTCTTTCCTTCTTCTTTCCCCCTTCCTTCCCCTATCCTTCCCTCCTTTGTTTCCTCCCTACCTCCTTCTTTTCTTTATTCTTCCTTCCTTTTCCCTTCCTCCTTTCCACTTCCTTCCTTCCTTCCTTCCTTCCTTCCTTCCTTCTTTCCTTCCTTTTGTTTTTCTTTTTTTGTTTTGTTTTTGTTTTTTTAAGACAGAGTTTCTATGTGTAACCTTGGCTGTCCTGGAACTTGCTCTGTAGACCAGGCTGGCCTTGAACTCATGGAGATCCACCTATTTCTGTCGCCTGAGTACTGGGATTAAGCTGTACTCTACCAGCACTCGGTGGTTTTTTAATATTTAAAAAGATATTTTGTATATATGAGGGTACTACACTGTAGCTGTCTTCAGACACACCAGAAGAGGGCATCAGATCCCATTACAGATGGTTGTGAGCCACCATGTGGTTGCTGGGATTTGAACTCAGGACCTCTGGAAGAGCAGTCGGTGCTCTTAACCGCTGAGCCATCTCTCCAGCCCCTCCATTTTATTTTTAATTATGTACATATGTGTGTCTGTGTTTGGATTTGCCCTATGGCTTGTGCGGTTGTTTACGGCTGAGGTGGTTGTCAGTGGCCTTAACTATTATTTGTTAGGGTCTGATTTGGTGAAAGAAAGGCTTTTTGAGGTGGTCCAGCGTGCAGAGAAGATGCTGACCTGAATGAATGAAATAGACAAAGCCACGCTGGTTTCTGAGATGTTCCTTCCTTGCAGGGCTTGGTTGTTTTAATTCATTTAATTATATTTTTCATTTATATACTTAAAAATCATGTAAGATGGTTTTGGAGCATCACGATATCCACGGAGACGAACAGAGCTGATGCTGGTTTCCCTTAAGAGATCTCAGGAGACTTGTTGAGGAAGCCTGCAAGGCTAACTGAGGGACAGTGGCAGGGTCGAACATACAGGGTGGAAACAAACTACACAAGGCAAACCTCTGAGGGAAGCTTTCTGTGCCCCTTGGCCTAACCAGCGTGTCTACACCCATACTTAGCTTCATAAGAAGGAATGAACAAACTTTAGGAAACCTGCTTTTTTTGAATAAAAGTGAACCCCAGAATTAGAAAAAGTACCTGATTTAAGAGATGATGTAGGAGTTCAAAACAGAGAGAGGGGCTCATTTACATTTAAGAGTTGTATTATGAAACAGAAGATGGAATACTTTCCAAGTTTGGGAAACCATGGCAGCTATGCAGATCACCTAAATATGTCCACCACTATGATAATCCTTGGCATATTATAAATGTTCAGTATATACGTTTAAAAACCGGTATATACGTTTTAACTCTGCTTACCCTAAGTAAGAGCTGCCCATAAGTGCAGTAACCAAACTGCCACTCACAAGGCTGCCACGTTCAAATGCGTTGTAACTTTTCCAACCCGTAGGAAGTATTCAGACCGCCTTACGTTTCGCGTGGACTTTTGTATGTAAGGTTTTGCTACCTTGTGGTATATAATTCCTCACACAGGAAGATGAGCAAAGTGAACCGTCACGCAAGAGAAAAGTAGACGGTTGGTTTGATTTAAACAAAAACAAGCTAAGGCCAGAACCACAGAAAAACTTTCTGGGTAGTAGCTCTGAGTGGGCAGGTATCCTTAGACCACAGTCAGGGACAAGCCGGCTGACACATTGTTCATGTGTGTTGGTAATACTATTCCCAGGCAGTAGTTGTCAATTCCTCTAGCTCATTTCAACACGGGACGGCACTCTGTTGCGTGGGACAGTTGATGGTTCTCTCTCTGCAAGTATGTATGTGCACATGCTTAACACATGTGTGCAATGCACCTGGTACGAGACGCAGTCCCTCTCAGGCCTTTGATGCTTGCTCTTGTGCAGTCTGTTTTTGTAGGTTGATGTCAGTGTGCAGGTGCGGGCTGCCCCAGGTAGGTCAAGGCTGTGATTGGACAGAGGTTTTGTAAGGCGGGAGAGAAGGAGAAGGAAGGAGAATCAAGATGGAGACTGGGAAGGATGACCCAGATCCCGGTGGTCTTGAATTGCCAAGGTAGCTGGGATGGATTTCTGTAGGCAAATCTATCTTATTAGGTGGGTGGTTTATATCCTTATCAATTGGTTGTGAGTTTATCATGTGGACGTATTGTAGATTGAGAATTTAACATAGAAATCTGGTTGTTGGGTTGCAGTTTGTTGAGTCCTGATTTTAATGGGTCATTGGGAGTTTATACCATAACTGTTAGGAGGTGGATGTTAGAAAAGTGAACATCGGGCTGGAGAGATGGCTCAGTGGTGAAGAGCACTGGCTGCTCTTCCAGAGGTCCTGATTTCAAATCCCAGCAACCACACGGCTCACAACCAACTGTAATGAGATCTGATGCCCTCTTCTGGTGTGTCTGAGGACAGCTACAGTGTACTTATATATAATAAATAAATAAATCTTTTAAAAAAAAGTGAACATCGTCCACTGTAAGAGCTGCAAGATAGGCGGTCTCTGTACGAACTGGCATGGCAGGGATCTGCCTAAATCAGAGAGTACTTGAGGGCAGCGTGGAGCCGCTGCTGAGGTCAATGGCCCGCCAGAGCCGGAACTAGTGAGAGCACGACCATGACCGCAAGGGTACCCTTGGGAGCCGTTCTGCCCCTTTTCTATTCTTACTGCAGCATGTTTTGGTTTTCTTCCTGGCACATTCCTGTTGTCCTATAACCCTCTCAGGTGAACGACGCTCTTCACCTGAGGGAGACTCCTGTCCCACAGTTGAGTCCTTACCTCCCGTTTCCTGTGCGCCAGCGTCTGGAAACTCCCGGATAGTCAGCCGGGGAAGCTAATCTTAGCGCTCAGCTTGTTCACTTCCTCTTTTCAAGTGGTCGTCGGTGTTTTCTCTTCTCCACTGTCTAGAGTTTGTGCTCGCATGTATTGTGTCCCTATTCACGGTTATTTAAAGAACAGTAAACCTAGTACCTGCTACCTGGTTTTGCTTATGATAGAAACACCTTTTCTTTAAAAAAAAAAAAAAAACCAAGTCCTTTAAAAAGTAAACAGGTGTACACACACACACACACACACACACACACACACACACGAAATTGGCAAAGATCTTTTTTTTTTTTACATTTTTTGTGTGTTATTTGGGACAGGGTCTCTGTGCGTAGCCCTGGCTATCACAGTACTCACTACACAGACCAGGCTGGCACTGAATTTAGAGATCCACCTGCCTCTGCTTCCCTAGTGCTGAGATTAAAGGTGTGCACGGCCACGCCTGGCTGATACTCTTTTGTTAATAGATGGGTTATAGAAATGTTGATTTGATCTCAAAGCCCTTAAAATACAACATGTCTAACTGCTCTTTCTGTTCAGTGGAATCTCTGAGCTGACCTTGGCAAAGAAGAGTGTGTACACTGACCTTGGCGTCAGGTTAGGAAATATGAAAACCACTGTGTGTTTTCCCACTGGTTTAATACTCCTATTTGTATGATCATTAAACCTGGGTCAGTTTAATAAAACTCTGTTATCACGGTAGGGCAGACAGAAGGATAAGTTTTGCTGTGATGGCAGTACCTGTATTCGGAGTAATAGCGGAGCCCGTGCTGGGATCACGCACGATAACCCTCATGCTGTCTGAAACTTACACTCACAGAACTTGTTGGTACCAGAGTTGTAACTGTAGCCCAGGTGTTTCCATCTCCAGGGTAAAACTTCTAGAGCTTAATTATGCTGCGCTCAGCCCTCGCAGTCCTTCAGCGCCCAGACTCGCGTGTTATACTCTCTGAATAAATACAGTGTGTCATCAAGGTCCAGCCAGCCTGCCACTGTGTGTAAATGCCGCCGTGCCACACTTCTGATGTGAACTGAGCATTTATTTAGCTGGTCACTTTAACACATTCCTCATGGCATGAATTGTCTCACGTCCCGGCAGAACAGGCAGCAGGCAAGTGGAAGGCAGTGACTGCTTGACCTTTCTGTGGAAAGTGAATCTCGTGTGTCAGCTGGAGTAACCACGGGCCTGTTGTGGATATTGACGTAGGTTAAGTAATGTCAGAAGGGCACAACAGTTTGGAGAGGTATGTGTACTGTATCTGAGGACAGTTTGGCCCTGATCTTTTATTTATTAAGGTGGCCTTCATATGGATCCCTGCTGATCGGTTTTGTTATTGATAAGGAACACCGAATGGGTCAGGTTTTGGCGATGAAGAATTGCAAAGCCATTGTCTGATGCAGTTATTGTCAAAGTTCCGTGGTCCTTCAGGAACAGGGCTTTGAAATGAAATCAGAGATTACCTGAGCATGGGGGTGTAGGTGTGAAATCCTAGGACTCGGAAGTCCAAGGCAGGAGGAGCCCCAGTTCAAGGCAGTCTGGCTGGCCCACGCCGACTGTCTCCAAACAAAACAAACACAGGAGAAAAAGAGACTTCTAGTTGTCAGTCAGTATAACCAATATCTGGGTTTGCCCTCACCTCTAGCAACTTTTCCAGTGTGCAAAAGAGAGAAATTAAAAAAAAAAAATCCCCAATGGAGTATTTATTATAATATTCACTCTGATAGGCAGTGCTGTACTGGTAGAGAGATATCTGATAGCCACTTCTTGATGGGAAAAAAATCACCTCAGTGTTTGCCATTTGCTCATTTCCGTTATGAATTAATTTTTTTTTACTGTGGCCAGTCTCAGACTGCTCAGTTTGGACGCTGACTGAGTAGCTGCTTCCCCAGGACTGTCCAATTCACTTGAAGCAGCCCTTAAAGCCTCCTGGTCCTCATTTTGCCTTTGATAAAGTTGTATCAACATTTGAATGTTGAGAGATGGGATCCAGAACAAGGCTCTCGAGAGCAGTGGTCCTAACCTTCCTAATGTTGTGACCCTTTAATACAGTTCCTCATAGTGAGGTGAACCCAAACTTCATGTTGTGGTAAACCCAACCGTAAGATTACTTTTGTTGATACTTCATAACTGTAATTTTGCTACTGTTACGAATCGTAAGGTAAATGTCTGTGTTTTCTGATAGTCTTAGGTGACCTCCGTTAAAAAGTCCTGAAGGAGTCAAGACCCACAGGTTGAGAACCGCTCCTCCAAGGGCCTGTGAGCTTTAGTGAAACCGAATGTTTGTTTTTGACGTACGGCTGGCTGGAACTCACTGTCTAGCTCTTTCTGGTTCCAAACTCGCCGGCCTCAAGTTTCAACCTCCTAGGTGGCTGGGATTTTAGTGTTTAATGTCATGCCAGCGACTCTCGAGCGTATGGAGTTCGAAACAGTTGTAAACTGAGGCAGATTACTCATGTGTTAGAACTGTTTTGTGACTTCTCTCAGTTTTACCCTACTGGAATGTGTGTTAGTATCCTCGGTGTAGGGAGTGTTTTACACACGTCCGCAAGAATATTGCGACTGTCCTCAGTGAAAAGGAGACGGGAGACCTCAGTAGGCAGTTCACAGAGAACCAGCCACAGCCTCTGAGTGCTTGTTCATTCAGACAGTAACCGGATCCTCCCAGAAGCCCAGATTCTTGACCACGACCTTCCTACCTACAGCTTAGTACACACTTACCGAGCATTCTATACAGACTTCCTGTCCTCTTCCTCAGATCATTTGCTGAGGTCCCCTTGAAAGAATCGAGTCGTAAGCGATGTCCTATTAAACGGTCCTAAGTTCAAGCAAGGATGAAGGGGTCTAATTTCTCTTTTCCTTACTTGCAGTCAAGTGTCAGTATGTGCTGTTCTATACAATTCACTATGTAAGGGGTTCTTTGAAAGCAGGAGACTGGTTTTTGTGTGTGGATGAGAGCTTTTAAGTCACATACCTGTGGCCTTCAGTGCCTTGATTCTTGAGAGTAGCGTCTCCTGGAATCCTCTGTGACTGGCACTTCTCTGTGGTTACGCTCAGTTTGCCATCTCCTCCTCTCTTCGGTAGATGTTGTTTCAGCCCCTTTATTGCTTTCACGTGCTCCTGATGGATCTTGGGGATTACCTGGATGCAGGTGTCTCCTAGACTACCACAGCCAGCTGGGTAACCATTCTTGGGAGGTAAGAAGATAGGCTCAGGAGCTGGTGTTGATTCAAACTTTGGGAATCCTGAGTAGTTTATTTTAGGAATGTTTAAGCACAGCCCAATTTGGTGATAATTACCCTGAACCTGTGTACATAATGAAAAAGCTTGAGACGTGACTACGTGGAAACTCTCTGTAAAGTAATATGATATCTTCCATAAAGATGCATGCAGTCTATAGATTGATGACATGTGACACCCTCCATAAAGATAGTTTCTGTAGATTGTCAAGCTTACTTCTGAGGGAGGATCCAGTGTAGTCTTGGCCACACAGATAGCACAACCACACAGATAGCACAGAGGTCACCAGGCTATCAACCATGGCCATCCCCAGCCCTCTAGGTAGATATCCTTCCCTTTGAAGGGACAACCCTGTGTGTTTAACATTCCTGGTTCCCTATTAGCTCACTTGTGAGCAAAAGGACCTCCATGCCTCCCACCTGTAGAAACAAGCCCAGCTGGGGATCGTTTCTGGTTCTGATAGCGAAGGGCAGGAGTCGGAGACAGTCCACTGATTCTGACAATGGTGTCAGTCATGCTAATAGACAGTCATCTGGTATGGATAGTTCAGACCACTGTAGTATTGGGGGAAAAGACAGGAAGAGGAGGGGAAGGCAGCAGTCATCCATTAGATGTTGACCAGGGTTGGGTCAGGTGCCGGGTGCACATGCGTTCTTGTTGAGGCATTTGAGATGAGGTTGGGGGAGGTGTTGAACCTACAAAGCCAACGGTTCATTAAGGTAGTCACATTGCTGGCATTGACTAGATCTGGGTGTCCCAAACCTTAGCACAAGGACCCCTTTCTGTGTAAAAGCATCCCAGATAAAGACAGCCAGACTATCAAGTGTTGGCTGACATTGCATTAATGAATTCTGAGATGGAGGTGGGGGGGTCAGACTGACTGATTGACAGTGCGGTGGACCAATCAAAAAGGGGAATTGGTGTTCACTTTCTAAGTGCATTTTATTTGAGAGACGACACACTTCTCAAACCACGGGACCCATGAAGATGGAATTACCAGGGGGTGTTGAATGCTAGAAAGAGAATGCGTGTTGCTGTACTTTGTCTGGGGACCTCTGTTCTTTGGCAGATCTGACTTCTTCAACATGGAAATGCTGTGTTTTACCCAAGTTAAAAAGCACCATAGAGACGTTTTAGTTCCTTCTACTCTTTCCAGAACAACGTAGATCTTACTTTTAAAGTCAGGCGGTTTTGGAGAACTGGCGTTGGTTTCCTATTGCTGTGGTGGCTACCAGTCACCATCAACTTAGTTCTCGGAGCAGCACGTGTTCATTATATTATGGTTTAGGGGCAGTAGTCCAAAATGGGCCGCATACACTTAAGGTGTCAGCAAACCGCCCCTCACAGGTTGGCTTTTCTAGTTTCTAGGAATGACTCATGGCTTGGCTCATGGCCACATCTGTCTGTCTCCCATCGGCAGATGTTTGTTCTTGGTACCTTCTCGCCGCCTTCTTACGGGGACTCTCGAGATTACTTTGGGCTCACCAGGATCCTCCAGGGGCCTTTCCAGGGGAAGGACTTTACTTAACTGCATTTGCAAAGCTCTTTTTGCCATGTGTAGCAACACTTTTTCAAGGTGGCCTATTGGTTAAATCCTCTGGATTAAGGTTTGGGAATCTTAGGAAAACTTATCTTTACCTGCCACGGAATGTGGGAATGTCATAGAGATCTCCATCAAAGTGCTTACTTAGCACAGCTCCTCCCGAGGGAGACCAGAGCTGTTACCCTGGCCTTTTAGAAAAATCACATGGTTTCCTTTAGTCTGTAAACACTAACTTAACAAGATAGTACAAGGGAGGGCTGGAGAGATGGCTCAGAGGTTAAGAGCACTGACTGCTCTTCCAGAGGTCCTGAGTTCAAATCCCAGCAACCACATGGTGGCTCACAACCACCTGTAATGGGATCTGATACCCTCTTCTGGTGTGTCTGAGGACAGCAACAGTGTACTTATATATAATAAATAAATCTTTAAAAAAAACCCGATAGGACAAGCTTAACAGATCTGTATTTTGCTATTATGAGTAAAGAAAGGGAGAAAATATTCAAAGGAATAATGATTTGAGATTTTCAGTGGGGCTTTGTAAGAAAACCCTAATGTTATGGAAAGGAACAAATGCTTTCCATGGAGTATTCCATGGGAGCTCCCACCTTGCTGAGCTGTCGGTAGCTGTCACACCTATATATAAAGAACCTTGGGCTGGGGATTTAGCTCAGTGGTAGAGCGCTTGCCTAGAAAGTGCAAGGCCCTGGGTTCGGTCCCCAGCTCCGGGAAAAAGAAAAGGAAAAAAAAAAAAAGAACCTTTTCTGTTTTGTCTTCCTCTGGTAAAAAAGATAAAATTAAGCTGGTGGGGGAGGGAGGTTCTTCGGTTCTTCTGGAACGGTCTGTCCTGGTTTCTCAGATGACTTAATTTGTGGAGTTGACGTAGAACCCTTAAGTTCTTGTTCATCTAGGGTGATTACATCAGGAAAGCTCTCCGAGGGATGATGTGGGGTTCAGGCAGAGTGCTGGGATTTTGGCCTCAGAGGTATCATCCATTCTCTATGTGGAGATCATCTTTAAAGGGCACACATACAGACTTTTCACCCACTTCTAAAACCGGAGCACTTCTGCCATGGTTTCAGGATTGCCTGTATCGACCATACTCCTTGGAAAGAGGCAACAGCTAATACCAGGGAAAACACAGTGCTTAAGGAGTTTGCAAATGCAGGCACGGTACGTTAAGGTTGTCCTTTTACTAAAAACAGGGTGGGCACCAGTACTTAGCTTATGATAACATTCGCATGTGGGACAGGTCACCACTAATGTAAGAACTAAACTTACGGTATGGTGCATCACAGGGCTGTTCCTACTCTCCTGTTTGCTTCTGCCTGATGTTCTAATAACCTTCTTACTTTTACATGCTTTGCACATGACGAGTTAATGTGAACAGTAACCTCAGTAGCTGTCACAGTTCTCGGTTTTACAGGTGAGGGAATGGTGGCAGAGAGGACAAATGACTTGCCACACAGTAATCCCTTCAAATCACTTTAGACGTTGCTGTTCCAGTTACCCTGGCAACCCTTTGCCGTTCCTGAGGAAAGTCTTGAGAGAAGAGAAATAGTTTTCCAGTTTTCAGGATTTCCTTCCGATGACTCTGAGGTGTGATGAACTAGGCCGGGAAGATCATCCAGACCAAACTGCTCCTCGGAGGGTAGAGGCAGAGATGTGTGTCAATCAAGTGTTGTCTTGGGCCTGTCCTAGCTCTGCAGGCCACACTCTGTTGGGAAGGCCTGGTCATGGCGGGTGCCGTTTCTGTCAGCAGGATGGTCTCTGCTAAGTTTCAGTGTGGCGACCTCTCCAAATAGAAGCACTCTGCCATTTCATCTGTGGAAGGATTTTGATCAGATTTTTTTTTTTTTTTTGCTTCCTATTTATTTACTGAGACGCAGCGTCGTGTTTCACACAAAAATACTCGGTAATGACAAAAATAACATATAACAAAGTGACATGGTTCTTCCTTGCCTAATTTTCAGAAACATGAGTTTTGCACCTTAAAATAGAGCCTCACAGAAGCTCTACTTTCTTGTGTGAACCGATTGGTGTTTGTATAACAGGGTCAGTATTAAGCCACAATCCATATGTGAATCTTTCTGTATGTTGGGATTTCATTTTTGCATTCCTGATCTTTTTTTTTTCTATCTTAAAGCTATACTTTTACTTTTTTAAACCTTTTTTATCTGAAGATTTTTTTCATATAATGTTTTCATCATTTTCTCTTCAATAACTTCTCCCGGATCCTTCCTGCTGCCCTCTCTCCCTGCTCAACTTTTAGGTTCTTCTTTTTTTTTTTTTTTTTTCAGAGCTGGGGATCGAACCCAGGGCCTTGCGCTTGCTAGGCAAGCGCTCTACCACTGAGCTAAATCCCCAACCTAACTTTTAGGTTCTTGTTTCTCCTCTCTCTCTCTCTCTCTCTCTCTCTCTCTCTCTCTCTCTCTCTCTCTCTTTCTCTCTTTCTCTCTTTAAAACAAACAAAAGCAAGAAGCACTAACCAAAATCCAAAAACAAAAGTCAAAATAAACAAGTAAACGACCTATAAGACAATGAATGAATGCATGCATGCATGCTCAAAGCCAAGTGAGACAAAAGGTCTAGTAAATACCATTGAATTGCTTTTCTGCCCAACTGCTCCTGGGTGTGGGGCCTGCTTTGAGGTATGGCTAATATGCCCAGTGAGACTGCATTAGAAAAATTAGGTGTTGTCTCTAGTGTCTCTAGTGGCAGAGAGTGTCTCCATTAGCTTGTGGAGCTCGTGTCCAGCTTTTCTTTTCAGTGTAGGAAACCTAACGGACTTGTGCATATGAGTGCGGGTGCCCACAGAAGCCAGAAGCAGATATCGGATCCTTGAGAGCTGGGGTTCTAGGCTGCTGCATCATTCAGGATGGGCTCCAAAAAAGCAGAATGTGCCCATGAGAGCTGGCCATCTCCCCACTTCCACGGTTAGGTTGTGAAAAGATAATGAGATATAGATTCTCAGGCACAGGGACACCAAGACCATCACATGGATCTTCACTGATCATACCGTTGTCAGTGGTACTTCGGATGGCTGCCACAGTGGCCGGAATCTCAAGAGTGTACTTAGCCATCCTGGGACCAGGGGCATTACAGACAACCAGAATCTTACACTCAGGCCTTCTGGATGTACCTCCCTTACCTCTCTTGAGTAGGAGAAAAAGTACATCTTGGGCTGATTCCTGAGGAGTTCTTTAGTTCTCTTATTCTTAAACTGTTGTAACAGGGCCCTGTGCCCTTGGAACTGGGATTATCTTATATTGTCTATCTAAAGAAAGATGTGATTACCCCGGGGACCTTTTCTATCATATCAGTAGTAGGGTCAGTGATCAAAGTAATTAAAAGTACAGTGCCTCTGTTGGAAACTTTATTGACGACCTCATTAAGTACTCAGCTAGAAGTAAACAGGGTGCATCAGACAAAGCTAGGATGAGACTGAATTGAAGGAGCCCAGCTGCCTTTTTCATGTTCAGAGGAATAGAGTCTTGGGATGTGCTGTAGTTTTGGATGCCACTCATTGGAATGGCTGCATAGAGTCTGTAAGAAGGCAGTGACGTCCCTGGAATAGCATGCATCTCTGTAGCATACGATGCTTCAGAAGGAGGAAGAAGACATAGTAAGCTGACAGAAGCAGGTAGTGCACAGCATCTGCAAGGTGGGAAAAGGAGACTGAAGTCTGTTCCCAGAGAAGGTGCAAGTGTAGCTGACAAGTGTGTCAAGACAGCCAGAAGTACTTAACTAAATGAAAAATGAGACTGTGTGACAAAACCACCCTGTATATTGGTGTCCGTTGAAGATACAGTGTACTTCCCATAGTCCATGAGATGTTCTTCTGGGTTCATCTGGTGAATTGAAATCTGCTCAGTCAGTCGTTTTAGATCCACATTCTGCACTCTGAGAGACTTGGCGAGTACTTCTGACTAAGCAGTTTGCAGCAACTTGCTACCTGGCATATTAGTGTCTTCTCTGTTGCGTGATGGACACCATGGTTGAGGTATCTTATAGAAGTATTTATTTTGGCTTCTGGTTCTAGAAGATGATGAGTTCATTGTGGCAGGGCAGACCTGGTAGCAGCGGGCTGGTACCGGAAGCTGAGAAAGCGCATCATCAGCAGGAAACAGAGAAAAGGAATTGGAAGCTTTACCTCCGTATAACCCCAACTGGAGACCAAATATTGAAACACTTGTGTGATGGGGGAGACGTTTGTATTCAAACCACCACGCCTGTTGAAAATTAGGATGCTGTAGCTGAAAGTGGCAGAAAGTGGCAAAGTTGTAGCAGTGAAGTGACTGTTGAATCAAAATAAGTATCTTTTTCTGTATGAAAACAAAACAAAATCCTTTTACCTATAGTTGGATAAGAAACTCTAAGGTGAGATGGCTGATAACTAGAGTGTTTTCTAATTAGATGAGTTAGGAATGTCTGACATTAGCTTCTTGGTGTATTATTATCAAAGTGCCACAGTATCTGGCCGGGTGGTGTCATGTTATGCCTAAATATAATGTGGCACCTAAAATGTGCTGTTTGGCTATTTACTGAAAGGACAGGTTGTTCTTGTATTCGCTATATCCTGACACAAGTGTTACTGCACAGCAGAAGTATAAGAAAGTGAATGAATCAGTACACACAAACCAGAGTGCTCTGTTTAAAATCCCGAATCATCGGCATGTCAAGATCGGAGTATGCTATACTTAAAAGGAAGCAGAAAGATTTTCTTTTTTTAAAAGAACTTCTACATATGATCAAAAACCTAAAACACATCAGTCTCTCTCTGTCTTAGTTAAAATTAGGAGACAATTTGTTTTCTTAATTCTCTGACCAGAGTGATTTATTGTGATTTACAATGATCAGGTATTTCTGTGGGAGGAGGGGTTTTAAACTTTTGCTGAGACTTAACCATCGAGTTTACAATATCTTAATCGCACTCCTCTCTTTGACATAAGTGACAAGGGATGGCAGAGTGAAGGCTTCAGTGACCAAGGTTTCTCGTTACTGCACACTAAATATAACACTTCTGATACTGCAAAATTCATTTAAAACATTTAATGTATGCGGCCACCCACATAGCCGGCTCGTGGGCTGGGATCCTTTGAGGCCATTGAGTATTTCTTTTCAAACTCTGGGCAGCACCCACACTCTGACAGGAAAAGATGTTAAGAGCCCTATATCTAGAAGCTCCATGCAGGGAGGGGCCGTAGAGATTTGCTCCCTGATAGCAACCCCATTCCTTAAATACTTGTGACTGATGAATCTGGATTGGGGTTGAAGAAGGAAGGAATTTGGGGTGGGGCAGTATGTGAAGCCTTGGAGAACCCTAGAGGTGCCAATCACCGGGCCAATGACTGCCTATCAAAAGCGGGTGGAGCTCCCACAGCAGGACTAGCATGCAGGGTGGGTTGTCCTCACCAGGGCCTGCCTCTCAGTTCTCCCTGGAATCAGATGCTGAATGAGTGCACATCACAGTCATCCTCGGAGGAGCAGGGCTGAGGGTCAGGGCTGCGGGTGCTTGCGACAGCTGTGCAATACCACAGGACCTGCATCAGACAGCCTGCATCTATCATCGTGTTAGGCCTTCTGTGACAAAGCTGCTGGCTACCCACTATTCAGAATTTACAGAAATCCTCATCAATGACTAATGAACGCTGGCTACCAGCAGGTGGTGGAGAATGCTGTCCCCCTGCTGTTATTAGCTTGAGAGCTCCATCTGTGAATTGTAAAAATATCCGTGGCTCATTTGCTTGGAACTCTCAATTGGTGCTTTTTTTGGTGGGGGGGGGGTAAATTATGAAACAGCTATCACTAATTATGGGCCAGCATAATAGTGGTTAGTACATTTCATGTTGGTTATCGGAAGCCACACCCGTTTCTTTACTGAGAAAGTTGGTGAAACTTAATTATATAAATATTCATTTTAATTTTGAAAATGATAAAGGAATTAGTTAAATGTACTTCATTGTTTTCCTTCTCCCTGATCTTTTTGGTTCGTGAGATTTGAAAAGTGATGTTTTAAGTCTTTTTTTTTTTTTCATTGTTAGTTCTTTTCAAACCACATTTCTAAATGGTTCAGTTTTCTTTTTCAAGCTTTATACTGAAGTGCACAGCAAAACAAATACTATTCCAACAGAGCCTCTGTAAACGACTGGTGTCTTGGAAAAGAAGTACTGGTTTCCCAAATAAAATTTGACTTTGCTAGGGTTTATACAGGTGGCCCAAGGAACCGCTGGGCTGTTCATTCAGATAAAGTCATGGTTACCCCAGGGTCTGCGGATCATCGTTGGAGGTCAAGAAATTAAGTCCTATTCTCGTACCTCCTTCAGGGAGACTGACCTCCCTAAGCACACAGATTCCGGGGTGACGGGTGCGTCAGCCATAATGTCGATTTATTCACACACAGCAGAAAGAATGCACCAGCCCAGTAGCCTGGAAGGCCCCGCTGTACAGAGAGGATGGGCGTGTTTTCCCTGCAAGGAGACCTGTACAGGAAGCTATTTCATGTACGGTACTAGGAGATACAGGGCTCTGATGGAGAACAAACTGTTTTCATTTTGCAGAGGTCCAGTCGGCCTGGCTTGGGTTTTTCTTTGTTTGTTCTTGTTTTGTTTTGTTTTTTATCGTGTTGTGGTTCATACTTCAGAGTTTTTTGCCTAACTCGGTTATAAAGAAGATTTTTTTGGCCTCTTTCCCTTTAGAGGTTTTAATTTCAGGACTATAAATCATTTTACCTTAACCTTTGTCTAGGGTGCTAGGTTCGTAGCTTGGTTGTGGATAGAAGGAAGTCTAGTAGTTGAGACTGAAGAGGCCCAGCTTTCTCCCTTGAGTTACACTGGGACCTTTGTTAAGAATCTGCTGGTCACAGGCCATAGGTTTGGCCGGTCAGGATCCCGTTTTGCTCCCTTGACCCATGCAGCTAGTTTTGTATTAGTACCATTTGGATGGGTGTGGCTTCTAATGTCGAAGTCAGACAATGCTCGTCCTACTGCAAGCAAAAAAAAAAAAAAAAAAAAAAAAAGACTTTGCCGATTGTAGTTGTTGCCTTTTCTATGTGCATTGTTAATTGAGTCTGTCACAAGCCGCACGCACGTCTGTGCTGTTGTGTCTTCTGACCCACCAGCTTGTTGTTTCTTCAGCTCTGCTCTAGTTTCTCATAGCAGCCTCTACAGGTTTGTTACTGCAATGAGCAGAGAGAGGAACGCAGCCCCGGCCTCTGATCTGGCTTCCCATTACTTCCTTTATGATCGTGGACACTCCTCCGTCAATTAGGGATTATGACTATTGGTTGTGTGGGAGGGTTGCAAAATAATGTATGGAAAGGCCCCATTCTGTGTCTGGAAAAAATGTATTGCATAGTCACTGTCTTGCCGTGGCTCTCAGAACCTCTTGCTCTCCTCAGTGAGGACTACCCTACTCTTTATTTTTTTTAATATTCGTTATTTATGTATGTGAGTACACTGCTGCTGTCTTCAGACACACCAGAAGAGGGCATCGGATCCCATTACAGATGGTTATAAGCCACCATGTGGTTGCTGGGAATTGAACTCAGGACCTCTGGAAGAGCGGTCAGTGTTCTTAACCACTGAGCCATCTCTCCAGCCTTACCCAACTCTTTATCTGTGCCTTTTACTCTCTTCCACAGGAAGCACTTGTAACTGTGCTGTTAAAAAGTCTCCCTTTGGACTGTGCTTAATAGCCCTGGTCAGGGGAGCCACGCTCTTTGCTGGTCAGTCTCTTCTTTGAGTGTCCAGTCTTGCTTCTTCCTGCCCGCAAGATGACCGGAGTCCTCTTTTGCGAGCCTGGTGTCTCTTCTGTAACTCTTGAGATTAGAGAGCACCTTACAGTCATGCATTTTCAGGATTTTGTTGATTGGACACTAACAAGATGAGTAGGACAGTGTACTTCAGATGCTTATATGGGTTATGGTTTTTAAACTGGGTAATATTTTCATTTTGAAATTTATAAAGGCGAGATGTGAAAAGAATTTGGTATTGCCTAAGTCTGCATGTGCTTTCGTTGTTAATCCCAGTCTTGGGATTTCAGAAAATCCAGATTTTGAAACCACAGCCTTTACCCTCCCTGGTGGCCCTGTTTTGCTGGCCAGACAGACCGTTCCTCTCAGGATCCTCAAGGAAATACCAAATGGTGTCTGTGGAAGGATTTGGATCCTCTTTATCTTCGTAGTGGCTCTATTTTTTTTTTTTAATAGCTGTGATTTGGTTGGAGAAAGAGTATTTCTACATTTGGCACTAAAAATTCTTCTCTTTTCTGAATCATCAGCCATTACATTTTATTCACCTTTGGGTTTGGAACAAATGTGCTGCTTCCTTCCTAATTAGTCATGAGCACAGCCAGTGTCTCTGCTGCGTATCAGGCTCCTCATGTTTGACTTGGGAAGGCTGTCCTAGGATAGCGCCTGCAAGCACATAGTAGGTGCTCAGTGAGTGTTGCCTGCAGGCACATAGTAGGTGCTCAGTGTCACCTGCAAGCACATAGTAGGTGCTCAGTGAGTGTCGCCTGCAGCCACATAGTAGGTGTTCAGTGAGTGTCGGAAACTTACTTTATTCTGCTGCTTTGCAGAGTGACAGCCTATCCTGCCTACTGTATGCAAATCATTTAGCCAATGGGTAGTTTAAACTTGTTACATCCTTTAACTATATTACTGTGTGTTTGTGTGTGTGTGTGTGTGTGTGTGTGTGTGTGTGTGTGTGTGTGTGTGTGTTTAAAACTGAGGTGCTTTTCCTTAAGAAGTGTTAAACCGGTTTTAGCTCATAGTCTTGTGACTCTATGGTGATAATGTTTTCAAGATATCCGTCATATCCATTGAGTTCAGTTCTGTAAAATGACACAGAGAACCAGGGCAGTGGTGGTGCACGCCTTGATGCCAGCACCCAGGAGGCAGAGGCAGAGGCAGAGGCAGGCGGATCTGTGTGAGTTAGCAAATGCTACATGGAGAAACCCTATCTCAAAACAAACAAGGAAAATAACACTGAGAGGCTAGAGAAGTAGGTAGCCCAGGGGCACAGTGTTCACCTAGCATCCCAGAGGCCCTTGACCCATCCTCAACACTGTATAAATGAGGTATCATACTCCATTTCCTAATGCCTGCCCTCTGGAGGCAGGAGCAGAGGGATCAGTGCAAATTGGAGGCCAGCCTCCATGATCCAGAGGCACACAGTGATGGAAACTCGCCATCAAACATGGCAATTTTGTTGTAAAATAATGAATCTGATTTTCGCAGAGACCCTGTGCTTACCGTGTTTCTACATAAATGACGTGAGTCAGGAGGAAAGTATTTGGTCTTGCAAAATGGAATAGGGAATCGGAACTTTTGGCTTCTGCGTTTATTTCTTTAGTCCCAGGTGATTCAGTTTCCTTAGTAACTGCATAATGTATGTTATTTATGAATTATGAGCACATTACCTCAGGAACTCCATCCCTTGTTTAGAACTCGTTTCAAAGTCTGGGATAGTAATTGAGCAATGTCAGTGACTCAAATCCTCAAGAATAAGTATTTATTAAGCATTTGCTCAATTTAATCACTTAAGTATTTACTTGAATTTTAAAGATCATAGCATTAAAAATGGGGCATGTACCACAGAGGACGTTTGCAAAGAAACTAACGAAAATCAGAATTTAAAATGGGCCATGTAGTTTCTGCCTTTGTACAGTGAAAAATTCAATCACTGCCAGTTTGCAGTGAACTGTTTGGTCTAAACATTTGCGACTTACTAAAAACAGTTAAGACAAGCTGGTTAAGGCACATTTGGGACCCAAACACTTGAAAAGAAAGTAACAATGTAAAATATAATACTGTTGGTTAAAACATTTAAGGAAGAAAAGTTGAAAGGCAATGTGGGTCAGAGTAGAAACAAAATTCGGTCTTTAATGCAAAGGGGTAGCAATAAAACTTGGCTTTCTGGAGACAGTGTTTCTCTGTGAAGCCGGGACTGTCTTGGAACTCCCTCTGTAGACCAGGCCAGCCTCAAACTCAGATCTGCCTGCCTCTGCTCCCAGAGTACTGTTGTACATCCCCACTGCCCAGCCAGGGATAGGACTTTTAAACTTCAGTTCTTAATTTATTTTCTTGTTTCTGAGACAGAATCTCATTCGGTAGCCTGCCCTCACTGGCCTGGTATTTGCTCTTTTGCCCAACCTTATGTTGAGATCTGGTCTCTAGGGGCTGAGGTTACCGGTGTGAGCTCCTACCACTGCCTACATTCTACCGTCTTGTCTTTAGCACAGGGGAATGATCAACATTTTCCTTTGTAAGGAATCACTGGTAATGGCTGTCACTGGAACAAAGGGTTACTCTGATAGGATCTGAGGGCCGGAGGTTGATTTTATTCAGTCATGTTCTTGCCCTCTGTGAAGGGGTGTTCACTGGAGTGGTTGGGTGTGGCCATTGGAGAACATTTGTCTATTCTACCATGCAGTCCTCAAGAAATTTGTCATTGCAGTGGAAATTTAGATGAATCTTTATTGTCAAATTTTAATTGGCTAAGGAGACTAAAACATTGGGTGTGATGGCTAAAGCCTGTAATTGCAAAGGTCTGGAGGTTGAGGCAGGATAGTGCAATGAGTTTGAGGCTACCTGGGCTACCTAGGGAGTTCCTGGTCAGCGGGACTGCAGAATGAGAATGTGATTCAAAAGTCAGAATAAAAAAAGAAATACTTAAATGTTCTGGGAAATGGAGAGTTTTTTTTTTTTTAAAGAGAAAGAAATATATCACTCCTTCTCTTAGTATCAATGAGAGACTTTAATTGTATCAGATCATTTATCCTATTTAATTAATTGTGGCCTTTATTTTTTTAATTTTTAAAATCTTATTTAATTATACCTTCTCCTCCAGAACTCTGTTTCAAAGTCAAGGCAATGATTTGGTGTTCAGAATTTTTTCAGTTGTCTATGTCCTTCCTGTTGAAGAGCCACAGATGATCTGATGACCAGGCACTCGTTGAGTAAAAATCTACTTGAGAAATATGGCTGTGGTTGGGGGCTCGGAGTGCTTTGATATGCAGATACGCAGTGTATACAGGGAACCTGTGTCCCCACTTCATCAGTGAAAACTGTTCACTCCAAAAGATGCCCACTTTGATTCCTGGGGCAATTAACCTAGCTAAAGTGAAGACTGGCTTTGGCCCTGTGGTTGTATTGATGATTTTAAGAGACTTGGAGAAACAGAGGTCACAGAGGGGCAGGCAGGGATGGAGAGGACAGCACCTCACGGTGCGCATGGGAAGGACCTCAGCCTCTGACAGGGAGGAAACCGTCTCTGTGAAACTTTGGTAATTTTATCAAAAGATAGTGACAGCCTCCGTCCCATGGGACAGAAGACGTTGCATTCAGATTGTTCAGACTTCCCTGCGATCATTCTTTATTATTATGGCAGCCACTATTCCATAGATTTTCCCGTCAGCCACAGTAGAATATCTCATTAGATCATATGTCAGCCTTCCACTGTGCTTCTCTGTATGAAACTCTTTGTGTGTTCTCTGTCTCTTCTTAAGTAGAGAGATTTCTCTTTCCTCGAGTTGAATTTTGACCTTTTCAAAAGTCTGGAATTCACGGACAACAAGGAGTCACCCAACGCTTGATGAATGCTGATGTTTTATATTGGGTTGGCTGGTAGCCAGGTGCAAGCAGCGTTCAGCAGCAGACGTCCATTTTTCCCTTGACCAGGGGCCACATGGACATCAGGCTCCCATGGCTATCAATGGGTGTTATGTGTGTAGAGCCAGGGAAAGGTCTTACTGTCAAAAAGTAGGGCACTGTGCTATGTAGAAGATAAATTGGGGTGCTCCCATTAGCTCATGGTTTGTCCTAAAAGGTGTCTTTGTCTTGAGGCCCTCTTACAAAAGAGCATCAGTGATTGATAGAACTCTCAGTAGTTGGATCCCGTCTATCAGACCTTATGAATTTGTTTCAAAAGGCCAGTGGTGGAGAAACCCAGACACAAGTATGTATTAAAATCTCCCGTCTGGTCACAGGCTCCTGTTGCCGCCAAGTTGACTGAGATCTTTTCCCCAGGAGTTTGAGGGGGAAGTGATCCATAAATCTATAAAGATAGGAAAAATTCCGTGCATTGTTCACAGAAGTCTGAAAATGTAATTTCAATTGTGTATATTTTAAATATATAGTCTCGTCCTATGGACCCATATTATTCAGTCTGCTTACAACGCTGTTGTCAAATTCTTCTTTAAACTTAGCAATTCAGTAGATGAGTAAAAAATACGCACGTGGAAATGGTGGTAGGTATTACGGAATTAGAAACCAGGATTAGCTTCCCCTGCCTACCAATAAGATCAGAGCACATGGTACTTTATGTCTTTGCTTCTGTGCACTTAAAATTTTTCAAGGGTTCTTCAAACATTCTCCTCTATACAGACAGGTTGCGTGTGGCCACACGAAGAAGGACTGGGGTTCCCTGTGTAATTACAAAGAGAAAATTGCAAGTTCCTAGGTTGAGTGAAAGCTCTAATTCTCTTGCTGCGTTTTGTAAGAGAAGACATTTCTGGTCACAGACTGGCTTATTATACAAATGAAAGAGTGCACACCCAGCAAGGAAGGCAAAGCCATGGGGCTCTTGCTTCTCCCTGTCATCCGGGATGCTCTCCCAAGCAATCCCTGCAGTGTGGCTGCTGGTGCAGGGCATGTGAAAGGCTTGGCTCTGCTTTCTCCTCTGGGAACTACGGGGAAAAACCCTGCATAACCTGGAAGTAGAGGCATCTTTATTACTGATGTGCAGCAGACTTGGAGGGAAAGCCAGAGAGGCTGGGAGAGAACGGATATCACAGAAGCACAATGTCTGTACATGCGAAACCACCATCGTGGAGTCATCTCTGTAAAACGAGTGTGCAGTAATAATTCTAATTAAAAACGTTCTGCTTAAGTTTGTGTAGCTGACGCTGCTTTAAATCAACGTCTCCTACGTATGGATGAGACGGTCTGAGACACACATGCCAGAGTGTCTATGGAGGTCAGGGGACAGCGTGCAGGGATTGGTTTTTCCTACCTCCGTGTGTTCTGGGAACCTCATTGAGATCTGCAGGTTTGGTCGTAAGTACCCTGATTGCCAGAGTGATTTTGCTATTCCCTGCCCTTATGGAGTACTTTAAATTGGAGAAATGTTAGAAATTCATGCGAAATCAGTATCATAATGTGTAAATTATTATATACTTGGGCAGTCAGTACTACACGTCACTTACAAGAATAAACTGGAATCGTATCAACAGAAGTATAAGGGTGCTAGAAAAGTAAATATCAAGTTAAACATAACCTCTTTCAGATTTAAAAATTTCTTTTCCAGATCTCAAAAAATTTCAAAATTGAAAATTTGAAACCTTATACTATCTGTTGTTTTAGATAACAACGAAGACTCATAAGGGACTGAGGAACTTTCCCCTCTCAGCCTATTCCCATGAGCCATGGGAACGGTGGTCCCTTCCATCTCTCTAAAATGTCTGTACTATAATTTTATTTTTTCTTTTTTTTTTCGGGGCTGGGGACCGAATGCGCCTCCTAGGCAAGCGCTCTACCACTGAGCCAAATCCCCAACCCTGTACTATAATTTTAAAGGTAGGAACATTTACTCAACCTACTGCTTTAAAATACAAGAAGCATCCTAATACTGATATGTTTACACTTTGTGTGTGTATGCGTGTGTGTGTGTGTGTGTGTGTGTGTGTGTGTGTGTGTGTGTGTGTATGCGTGTGGGTATGGTTTGAATTCTTGTCAAGTTCACACAAATAGTTTAAAAAGTGAAAGAGTTGTACAAAGCTAATCACAGGAGTCAGCAGTCATCATGGCAGCACCGGCCCTGTTCTCACAGCACACTGGCACCCCAGGCTTTAGGTTCTGGCATTTGCTGGTAAACTCGGCACTACATGCCATTTTCAGTCCTCTCCTGTTCTGTCTGTCTGCCTGCCTGCCTGCCTGCCTGCCTGCCTGGCTGTCTGTCTGTCTGGCTGTCTGGCTGTTTGGCTGGCCCATCTGTGATGAGGTCTGGTGCCCTCTTCTGGTGTGCAAGCATACATGCAGGCAGAACATTGTTAGGCATAAGAAATAAACCTTTTTAAAAAAGAAAAGAAACCTCCAGGTCATTCTCGCTGCTCTCACCTAGCCCCCATTTCTTAGAATTTTAGTCTTTTGATTTCCCAACCTAGGCTTCACTGTAATAACATCTGGGGACTTTAGCCAAATTCTGGTGTGAGAGATGTTGAAGCACTTGGTTTTAAATGGAGCTAAGGTAGAGAAACTTCTGAAAAGCTCCTTTGGTAATCCCACCATGCAATCAGAGTTGAGATAGTGTGAAGTGTGCTGAACCTTCAGGATGGTGTGCTGTGCTCTGGGCCTGACTTATCCATGATGAAAGTGCAGGATCTGCTAACCTATGGATTGGTTGGTTCCCTTTCATTTAAAACCTCTGTCTTGTCTTGTCTCTTGTCTGCATTTTAAACTTTTCAATTTTTGTTTGCAGAGCGATTTTGATCGAAATCCCCTCGTCGCTTTTCTGTTGTCTTATTTCAAGGATTAATTTTCGTGTAGTAGTCACTGGTGTCGTGGGCCACATGTGTGCTTACCCGCCCTAGCTTGGTTCTGTTTTATGCATCTTGTTCTTTGCTGTGCTGGGGAAGGAACTCCCAGCCTTATGCAGGTTAGCCGAATGCTCCCCACTGAGAGATGTGTTCAGTCTTACGCATCTGGTTCTTACTTTACTGTGTGTGCACAATCTCATTTTATTTTTATTAAGTTTTTAACCTGCCTTCTAGGCTCTGCAGTCTCTAAGCATCTTTTAATTGAAAATCCAGTCATTGGTTTTAGCGCATCAGTGGCTTTTCTCAGGGGTCTTGACTGTGTTCTCATGTTTAAAGGGGCATTGCAGATGCTCAGTGTGGAGGGCCTTTCAGTCTCCCTTTCCCTTCAGAATCCCGAAGCCTGTTCAGTTGTGCTGTCAGATCCTCAGGACTGTATGTGTGGATGCTGGCGTGAGGAAGTCCGCCTGGGGAACTCTTGTTTGATTTACCTTCTGTGTCCATCTCTTTTCATGCATGTTGAAGAGCCTCTCTGACAGTTTGAGCGGATGTGTCTTGGAGGTTAGACACATGATGTTTAAGGAAGGACATTTACTTTATAGACAACCCCCTTCTCTCTTAAGACCCAACCCAGCTACCGGACGCCTTCTGTTTCTGGTGGAGTTGAGGTCAGATTGTCCCGCTCACCTTTGCTTGCTGCTGGCATAAGCATCAATGCTGTGAGATGTGGGACGACATGCCCTGCTCCCTAGTTCCACATTGGTCCCTACAGGAACTTCTTTCCCTCCTCCTCGTTTGTAGGGCATACCCTCCAGTTCAGCCAACACTGCCAGTGCAACATCCACTCTGAATGGATATAACTTATGGGTACAAGTCCCCATGTTGCCATCCTGGTCTTACCTCATATGTCAGATTGCTTGGCGTGGAACATGTCTATAGAAACCTAAGACAGACTGAAGAAAAAAACCATACACACACACTCACACACACACTCACATGGTTAAAGTTATTTAAGCCGCCAGTGCTTCACTACAGGTTGACATTGTTATTAAAGTAAAATAAAATACTTGGTTTAAAAACCCTAACAATGTTGTGTTGTTTAAACAGTTTGCTGTTTTTTCTTTAAGATGTTATACCATACGAGCATTTAAATCCTGGTTTTCTAACACTGCTTACCTATCAGCCAGATGTCAGAATGATAGAAACTATCACCCTCTTTACCCTTTTATGAATTTTTTAAGGATTTTTTTTATTATATATGAGTACACTGTAGCTGTCCTCAGACACCCCAGAAGAGGGCATCAGATCTCATTACAGATGGTTGTGAGCCACCATGTGGTTGCTGGGAACTGAACTCAGGACCTCTGGAAGAGCAGTCGGGTGCTCTTAACCACTGAGCCATCTCTCCAGCCCTATTTTATGAATTTAAATGATGGTAACACAATGTTTTCATTTTAAGCTGCTTCTCTCTCAGAGCTGTCTTGGTTAGGTGGTTTTTGATTTTTGGTTTGTTTTTTGCTTGTTTATCTGTTACCTCCACACAAGCTAGGATCATCAGAAAAGAGAACTTCAGTTGAGAAAAATGCTTTCATCAGAGTGTCCATAGGCTAGTCTATGAGGCGGTTTCTTATTGACAGGTATGAGAGGGCTGAGCCCACTGTGGGTGGTGCCATCCCGGAGCAAGTAGGTAGTTCTGGGTTCTATAAGAAAGCAGGCCGAGCAAGCCCGAGGAGCAAGCCAGCAAGCAGCACCCCTCCATGGCTTTGCTTCAGCTCCCACCTCCAGGCTCCTGCCCTCGGTTGCAGCCCCGGCTTCTTCCATGATAGCCTGTGAGCTGGAAGAGGGAAACAAACCCCGTCCTTTGCTTTTGGTTGGTCCTGTGTTTATCACATAGAAACCCAACAAGGACAGGAACTGATAACCTTCAGTTGATAGGCACTTGAAGCAGCTGTGAATAAAAACAAAACTAGTCATTTCTAAGTATTGGATACGCCCTGGCCAGGCTTCACTCCGTGTTCATACAGTTAGAGAGCCAGTCTGATTCACTGCTGGGTCGATGACTGACTCTGTAGAGGTACATCGCTAATGCCCCTTAAGAAAACACTTTGGTTTCTGCTTAAAAACAGGGCTCTGGCTTTTGTGCTGTTCATGAGGTTTTCCAGGCTACTTCCTCTCTAGGTACCAGAGTGTAAGTGTGCACGGCACCAGAATATGGACACTATCCTAGTGGTCGCAACGTGGTTTTCATCTGTAACAGACAGTTGTGTGGTACTACCTGACACTTGTGATTTTTCTCCAGTTTTTAAATCCCTGCTCTGGATCGCCCCATCCCCCACCCCCACACACCAATATTCGAATTAGGACCACACATACCTTTTTGTTGGCCTGTGTATTTATTCTAGAAGATCTTTCATTCCCACCAGCTACAGTGAGCCACATGCTTAGTATGTCCTCATGACTGAATTCACACTAAACAATTCAGCAAAAATATATTCCTGAGGTGCACATCAGGGGACATCTATCTATCTATCTATCTATCTATCTATCTATCTATCTATCTATCTCTATCTATCATCTATCTATCATCTATCTGTCTGTCTATGGTAGCATTAAAATTGGTGACTTAATTAACATGAAGAGATCCTGTTAGAACTCTTCCAGCTAAAATAATCTTTTGTTAATTATTTTGGCTTTTAGTGAATAGGCAAAACATGATTGATTTGTGCCTAGCTTTTTAATCCAACAGTACTTTTTGATACTTGCTTAGGTCAGTGACTTAATTATAGAAGCCATTTCTCTATCTGTTAGTAATGTTGTGGAAAGAAGAGCCCTCCTTCGTACCCACCTTTTCTTTCTTCAGGTATCGTTTTCTTTATTACTCAGTGAATATAAATTATCATTACTTTTTCTTTGATGCTTAAACTGTCCTGCTTGTCCCGACAAGCTGGCCTCAGTTCCCTGTCCGTGCTGCCATGAGTCTCTAAGCATCTCTTGTTCGCCAGACCCAAGAGTTGTCTCAGGCTCACAGTGTGCTTTCCCTGCCGTAATTCTGGAATATGTTATTTTCCTTGAGACTTATAGATCACTTAAGTGGATGACCATCTATTGGAGAGGCGCGTGGCCCGAACACAGAGTGCAGCTGGGGTTTAGCTGTTCACTGTAAAACCATTTAGAAAGTGAGAAAGGTCACATAAGAATGCAGAATTTGGATTCTTCTTTTAAAAGTTGGTGACCTAGCAACCCTAGGGCCCACCCGCTCATGGCAGTTACTTGGCGTAAGCGGCCTAGCCCCTCTGGAAGGCTCACACGTCCAAAGTTTTACCGCCGTCCCTGAGAGGGAATGGACGTCTTTCCTGACCACTTTGCCCAAGTCATCACCATTGCCTGTATGACTCCTCAGCAGGTTGCCCTGAATTTGGTTTCTTAGAGGCACAGTGTGCAGGGTTTAGAGGTATCCATTACAGTCAAGGGAAAGGAACCCTGGTCTGAGCAGAGAGGAGAGGAAGAGGGTGTATGTGTGAGAACGTTTTATATAATTGAATGAACCTTGAGAGCTCAGGTCCAAAATAAATTAACCAAAAGATGACACATTGGTTATCTATTGTTACACATAAGAGCATCTTGAAATCCGATGCCTGCAGACAATACCTGTTCGCTCTCATGTATGAACGAGGGCTTAGAGTCTAGCTGTTTCTGGCTCATGGTGCCTGCATCCTGAGGCTAAGCTGCACTGAGAGCCCTTCCACACTTGCCCGGCTTCTGCCCCTTGCTTGCTGTTGTCTGGGGGCTAAAACTGCTCACAACCTCTCAGCTTATGTTCCCCAGAGTGAAAGATGCAAAACAAGGCAGTGGCCAACCAAGCAGAAACCTGGTGAAAGAGGTGTGTCTCACAGGAGGCACCCACGGCGACCCAAGCAAACAGAGTTTGCAGAGGGAGCCTTTCGGAGCGGGTTCGGCTGGGTACGAAATGTCATTTTGTGATTTTAATTAGTCTACTCCACTAGTTGGCCCCAAGTCTTACTTTTGATATATACTCCTAGACTAATTTAGAACAGGATAACTAGAAGTTTTAAATATCGTATAGGTTATTGTCTAAGTTTTTACTATTTTAAAGACCCCAGATCTTGGGAAGAATGACTTGGCCTATCTCATTTGCATCCTCTGGGTATATGGTCCTTGACTGAAGCCATCTGACTTGTGGCCCAGTGCGGTCCCTGCGCTGACACAGTCTTTTTGTGCCGTACATCTGGGTCGTTACAGGAAAATGTTCCTTTCGGGAACTTATTGTATAATTAAGCAGGGAAATAACTCACATATCACTTACTAACATGAAATAACAGATATCATATTGAGTAACTTACATATCACTTAACTAACATGAAATAACAGATCGTATTGAAGTTTCTGCTTTGTATCTTTAATAAGTGTTATTTTTAAGTGTGCGTATGTGTCTGTACCTGAGTTCAGGTGCCCTCAGAGGTCAAAGGTATTCGCTCACCCTGGAGTCATAGGCAGTTGTAAGCTAAGTGACATGGGTGCTTGGACCTGAACCCCAGCCCTCTGCAAGAGCAGTTTCTGCTCCTAACTGCTGAGTCATCTTTCCAGCTCCTAACTGCTGAGTCATCTTTCCGGCTCATGTTAAGAAACTTCCCATGTAAACTTGACATTGGACTTTACCAGATGATGAGGCACTTACATAACTGAAATCTGCTAAAAAAATAGGCTAAAAATATACACATTTTTCAAAGTTGAGTTTTTGACATGCCAGCATTCCTGTCGCTCATCCCTCCGGCTGTCACAGCGGCTCTTTGGGGGTTCGTTTTATTAATAACTCCGGTGTGCATTTGTTTCTCCTTCTGGAGTGGTAATACTCACAGTGTATTAAAAGCACAGCACCAGGGTCCATGGGGCAGCCGCGTAATGGAATTGTGTCCGCCTGTGTATTTTGATGCAGGACTTTACACGTACCTGCCAGTGATTTATGTCTCTTTAGTCACGGTGGGGGCAAGAGCCTTACCGCGTGATTTTAATACTCTCCATCTCACAGGAATTATGATGTCCCCTTGAATGACACCTCATCCCTTAGATCCAGAGCAGAGGGGCAGCTGCCCCTCGCAGGCAGACAGTTGTAGTGCAGAGGTTAGCTCTTGTCTAGGTTCTCGAGGACAACTGTCGATTCAGTCTAGGTCAGCCTCCCTCCTCCCCACAGTGAAAAGCTTGTGAGTTTGTAAAGTGATCCCTGGTTTCTTTAGATAATGTTCAGATTGCTATTTTTCTTTTCGAAGGGGCTGTTATCTAGAAGATAGAAATTATGATGGGGGAATCTTCCTATCCTCAGCACTGAGGAGGCAGAAGCAGGCCGATCTCCGAGCTCCAGGCCAGGTGGTCTACAGAGTGAGTTCCAGGGAAAACAGAGAGAACCAAAAAAAGCAGTGAAAGGAAACTAGAAGAACAAAAACCAAAAAAAGTGTGCTTTTTAGAAGCGATGTGACTTTGGGATATGGTAGCCCTAGAGCTGTGTTTGGACTGACTGGAAGAGGGTACTCATGTTGCATTGAATAGAATAGGAAGCCCTGTGCTCCTGACGTCTAACTTAAGTGGTCTGAAAATAGGATCTTCCTTTTTGGTTAAGTTAAGCTGGTTTCTGTTCTTCTAGTTTCCTTTCACTGCTGTGAGAAAACATTCTGACCAAAGGCATCTTAGGGGAGAAATGGGTTTATTTCAGTGTACAGCACAGCCCATCACCGAGGGAAGGCAGGGCTGGGGCTCAAGCACCAACCGTGGAAGGAACGCAGTTCACTGCGCACAGTGCGCTGCACACTGCCCTCTTGGGACCATACGCCATTGGCTTTGTCACACGGTGCAGGAGCAGCTGCCCAGGGACCGTGTGCCATCCATGCTGGACTGGGCCCCTTATAATTCACGGTCAAGACACAACCACAGACACTTCCACATGCCTGTGTGATCCCACATGACTCTGCGCTGTGTCAAGTTGACATTTGAAGCTGTCTAGGACAGCTATTCTGTTGTACTTGTTGACCCACTGCCCTTGACACCTTGAAGATGAAGTATCGCACAAATGTTACGTCAGAGCTGCAGGCGACTCAGTGGCAAGGAGCACTGCTTCTTTAGGACTGAGTTTGGTTCCTAGCGCCCTTACCAGGAGGTTCCCAGCTGCCTGTAAATCCGCCTCCAGGGAGGCCTGACACCCTCTTTGGCCTGTGCAGGCATGCGCATGTGTGACATACCTTCACACAGACACACACACAAATAACACACAAGTAAAAATGAGAAAAATAAATCTCAGAAACAAAACAAAATGACATCGGGTACGTCACGAAAATCCAGACGTTAGAGAGTCCTAGCTGTGCCCTTGTTTTTGTGAGACATTTTATGATTTAGCTATTCTATACTTCAATTGTTTTTTCAGGTTGATGGCCTCCGGGCTGTCATACCAGTAAGTCTCTAATGTACTTAAGGCTTGGAATGTGCAGAGCAGGTAACCGCGAGGTCATCACGCTGCAGGTGTTGTAAGTGCCAACTCACACGCAGTGAGCACATGAGCTAGGGCTTGACTGAGGGAAGTTAGCAGGAACACGGGCCTGAAACTTACCAGCCAGGGTTTCTGTGTTCTTACGGGTGGCTTTTTCTACTCTCTCTCTCTCTTTTAAAAGATTTATTTATTTATTCTGTTGCTGTCTTCAGACACACCAGAAGAGGGCATCAGATCTCATTACAGATGGTTGTGAGCCACCATGTGGTTGCTGGGAATTGAACTCAGGACCTCTGGAAGAGCAGTTAGTGCTCTTAACCTCTGAGCCGTCTCTTCAGCCCTCTACTGTCTCCCTTGTTGGTACCATATTTCGTTTTGGAGGTAGTTGGTAATGTTATGGGTGGGAAATTAAGTGTAAGCTTTTCTGCTAAATAATGGCTTTAACTAAAAATCTCATTCGCTGTGCATAGTGATGGGAGTAGATGCTCTCTGAGGGCAGGACATGGTTTTGTAATTAGCATGCTTTCTACGCACTTTTCAGTTCGTAGCACAACTGGGTAGCAAGTTAAAATATTCTTGTCTTCCTTTTCCAGTTTCCTGTCCATAAGCACCATAACCCCTCTCTCTCCCCTTTTTTAAGTATTCCCTTCCCCATCCATTCCCTCCTTACTCCCCCCGCCCCGACATTCCCCTACACTGGGGTTCCAGCCTTGGCAGGACCAAGGTCTTCTCCTTCCATTGGTGCCCAACAAGGCCATCCTCTGCTACATATGGAGTTGGAGCTGAGGGTCAGTCCATATATAGTCTCTGGGTAGTGGTTTAGTCCCTGGAAGCTCTGGTTGGACGTTATTACTATGGGAATCCATAGTTTATATTAAGGTATTATACTGTTTTTCAGATTTTGATAGATGTTCTTCTCCCTTCCCCCATCACAGAATAAGTAAGAAGAATTTGACTCATACCCTGAGGTTTTTCTAGAGAAAGGGACTGACTTGTTCTTCAGTCTTCCCCTTGTCCAACACTTGACTGGACTTAGCTGCTTCCTCTGTGGTCTTGTCTTTTCCAGAGGACCCAGTAGCTGGAAGTCTTTTATATTTGCACTGGAGAAACTGAGGCAGGGGTGGGGGATGGGGAGTGAGGTGTGGTTTACTGTGAATTGGGGCTAAATCTGGGCTGTATAATGAGACCTTGTCTCAGCCACTACCTAGCTCAACCACCAAAATGAATGAAAAGATAGCTCTGTGAAAGTGTTGGCAGTTGTTAAAGGATGAGTTGTACCAAAGGATTCTGGGTACTAATGTTTTACATGTTTCTCAATCTTTAAACCTAAGACCTTATTAGATAGACGGTGTCAGAATTTAATCTAAGCCAAGGTAATGCTTTGGAAAAGATTATTTATTGGCAAGCTGAAGCTTTGTATGTGGTATCAATAGATTTCCTTACTCTCTTATTGGCGGATAGCTCAAAGACCAACCAAGTCAAACCAGGAGAAACAAGACAAAACAGTAGTGATGTTTGTAGTGACAGTGAGTGAATTCACACAAGCTAGGTAAGCATGTTACCATCGAGCTACACCACCAGCACCTGCCCTTACCTTCTGTTCTTGTTCTTTGTTTTTTTCTGTTTCGAGACTGTAGTGGACTTCTAGTAGAAACATTGTATCTAGGGTAAACACTAAAAGTGCTTGAAATCATTGTAGAGAACAGGGATTATTTTCTGTCATCTGTGGAGTTGTTTTTCTGAAGGAGTTTCACAGCCTTTGCGTGACTTTGGTCACGTGACTGTCCCAGCACACCTGGAATGTGTAGCATTACTGAGTGCTGCAGACAGTGCACAGTAAGGACTAAGTTGCAGGGGCCTGGTGTCTTCCTTCAGGAGCCATATAGATTAGATCAAGGGCTTTGCTATGAGGAACTTCTTTTACCCAAAACCTTTTAGGTAATAATCAATAAGCACGCTTCTGGGCAGCTGTTTGAGGTTTAGTTCACTGAGGCTGGACCTCCCTGCTGCCTCTGAGCCTGATTCTTTCTTGAAGTGACCTTCTTTCTTTGATCGCTCCTCGAAACTATTAACAGTGACAAGAAACAGGGTTTCTCTTCGTAGCCCTGGGTGTCTTGGAACTCACTCTGTAGACCAGGCTGGCCTTAAACTCAGAGCTCCACCTGCCTCCGCTTCCTGAGTGCTGGAATTAAAGGTGTGCGCCACCATAACTTGGCTTCTAACCAGGTTTTAAAAATGTATGTTTGTAGTAATAGGTTATGGGAATTGGAGCTTTCCCACAGAGTCTGGGCTATAACAGTAACATAGAAAGTCCTTCCATGTCTGATGAAAGACAAACTTTAGAAGGCTTGGGATACATGCTAGGTAGGAGACAGAGACTGACTTCTGCATGGCTTTTATTACATTGGCCTCATGATTCTGACTGACCTTGTTTGTACATCCAGCCTGGGTATTGTTTTTTTCCTCTCAGAGGGTTATTCAGAGTTTAAATATCTATCTCATCTGCACTTCTGTAGCTATCCTGGGATGTGTGTGCTTATGGGCCACAGGTTGCACACGCTTACACCTGTGTGATGATTTGTGGTTCCTATTTCAGAGTCGTGTGGAGGTGTTTGAAGGTGGGGTCCAGACTTAGCTTCCTGCTGCATTGGCTTTTGTATCTTCTCCAGTGTAGTTTGAAGAAAGCATTGACAAGACCTAGTTAGGACATTTTAAAGCCCACATGTATCGGAGCTCTAACCTACTCCGAAGTATGGAATCAGTGGGAGCTGGGTGTGCTGACAAGTCTGCAGTCAGGCTACACAGGAGGGAGTGGAGGGAGAGTAGTGTTTTGAATCCAGCGATCCCCGGTAATAGAAGGAATCATGGAGGAAAGTGCCAAAGAGAAAGGGGTGGGGTGCAGGAGATTCAGGTTGAAAATCCCCATCAAAGACAGCATTTTCTATAGGGCCTGTCTCAGAGTTTCGATTGCTGTGAGGAGACACTGTGACCAAGAAGAAACTGCAGTGGACGGGGTTTATTCGGCATACACTTCCACATAGTAGTCTATCCCTGAGGGAAGTCAGGACAGGAACTCAAACAGGATAGGAACCTGGAGGCAAGAGCTGATGCCGAGACCATGAGGGATGTTACTTACTGGCGTGCTCACCGTGGCTTGCTTATCCTGCTTTCTTACAGAACCCAGGACCACCAGCCCAGGGATGGCAGCACCCACAATGGGCTGGGCTCTCCCACATCAATCACCAATTAAGAAAAGGCTCTTACAAGCTAGCCCAGTCTTATGGAGGCATTCTCTTAAGTCTAGTCAGAACAGGGCCCTTTATAAGCAAGATAGACAGTCCTATGAACAGTTAAATGTTTACAAGTAAGAATCCTTTCTATTACAGTAGGAAGTGAGCCTTCTGAAGTCCTCTGCTGATATAGTTACTTAGGTACAGACAGTTGTATACCGGTGTTCTGGTTATGAATTTAGTGGGTTTTTTTTTCTTTTCAGGCCTTCTCCCTAATGATGTTTCTTTTCTTCTCATCTGCCATTTCCCCAGCAACCTCTGCATGTTCTCTCTGCTGGGTAGCTCCGTCATCACTGGGAATGCAAGCAAAGATAAATGAAATAGGGCCATTGCTGTTCAATTGTTCTGAGTGTAGTCTATTTGCTGGGCTCCAGAGCTGAGAACTGACCCAGCAGCCTGGGAGTTCAGGGTGCTGTTGCTATGGGAACAGAGGAAGTTGTTTTGCTTAGTCTGGAGAATGATGTGCAATAGTCATGGTTTTGAATGCGTGTTTAAGTAAGTAAAAGAATAATCAGGGCTAGTCGACAGCAGAACACTGCCAAATCATACACTCAAAACATCCAGCAAGAGATTCCCCTGGGAAGCCTCCCTGGGGCGGCCATCGGAGCTCCAGGCTGAGCTCAGGGCGTCCCTTCCAGTGAGTGTCCCAGTAAGAGCAAATAGCAGCAGAGAGATAACATCAGCCTGGGCACTTTGAGTCAGCCTTCAGTGAACTCACTGGGGAAGTTGCCGTCTGCCAGAGTGCCCACTGTAGAGACTGTGCAGACGAACTTCCCCCTTCCTGTTCTGGCTGCGGGTGTTACTATGTTATGGGATAAACAGTAGTAACCTCTGCTGGGAATGGTTACATTGTAACTTTTTAAGGCTCTAGGCTTTTAACACCCTTAGCTGTTTTTGTTTCTAGTTACAGACTTAGGGGAGCTCTATCAGGTTCCTAATAACGGATTTTGGGAGGAGAACTTGAGGGACTCCTCACTCTCAGGGTTCACTTTTAACAAGCTTAAACAGCACATAACAATTGGCCAATATAATGCACATACAGGAAGTCCAGTAGTGTGTGATGGGGACCAGAATTACCAGAATATTGAAATAGTTAATGGAACCAAAGGGCACCAGGCAGGCAACAAACAAAGGATATTTGTGTTGAAGGTTTGTCCAGGGGACCTCTTGGAGGAGGTGCTCTGGTAAGGCTTGTGGTGACTTGCAGTTTTCTGTTCAACCACTTGGGAGCATAAGAACACTGGGTAGTGAAGTTGACTGAGGCCTTTGGAGGTGGAAGACCTATCTTATCTTCCAGTAAGCAGTCTTCTCTTCCAAAAAACAATGTCTTATCTTCCAATAAGCAGACAGCCTAAGCAGACCACCTCTTCCTTAGGTAGTGTGTGGTGTGTGTGTGTGTGTGTGTGTGTGTGTGTGTGTGTGTGTGTGTGTATGTGTATGTGTATGTGTATGTAGTGTGTTTTCTGTCTGTCTACAGAAGCTTTTGCCTATGAAAGAGGGGTGCTCAGGAATATGTAGCTGTAGGTCCTCCCCCATGGGAAACTTAATTATTCTTATTCTGTAGTAATTACTGGACTATAATTGCTGCTATGCTGAGTTGTGTATTAATGTTTGTAGTGTTCAGTTTTATTAGCGGGAACTCTTCCAAGCTGGCTAACAAAAGTCTTTCTGAGCCTTAGGCAACCATGCACTGTATCTTAAGCACATCATTCAGCTGTTGATAGTGTAGGTGATGGGTGAGATACTTGTGAGGCTGGACCCACCCACCGTTCCTTGACGTAAATGGTCGTTTGTTCACCGAAACGGTGAGCCTTTCCCCTCTGCCATTCAGTCAGATATCCTTCCTCCTGCCCCTTCCCTGTTCTCCCACCCCGCCTTGATTGATTCATGAAAGAAAAAAAAATACCTCGGAAATGTTGGGATGGATCAAGGTAGACAGAAGCACTTAGATATGTCAGCTATTGTATTTTCCACACAATATGGAGCCTGCATTTATTTATGTGTATGTGTTTTATATTATGTAATGGAATTTGGAGTACGTTACCTGACTATGAATAGCAAGTCCCCGAGATAAATACCACTAACCTCCATTTTCCAGGCCTGTCACTATGTGGTTCATGGTTCCATAAACAGTAACTGTTAAAATATGTGCTCCTTGCTTTATTGAATGAATTCAGTAGAATCAAAGGACAGAGAAGTCTCACATTTAAAAATTCCTAACCTTAGAAAGTATATAATGAGAGCAATGTAAGGGGAAAGGCCTTGGGTAATCACACAGCAACTAGGAATGAAACAAAATATTGAGGGGTGTAGAAGAAAGGACGAAGGAAGGACTTTTAGCTTTAAAGGTTATAGTCAAGTGAGCGGCAGAAACACATACAGTATCCAGGCCCGCAGCCTCCACAGACTGTGTTCAGGGGCTCGGGACCAGCACCTGCTGGGACCTGGGATCTGGGAGAGCTGCCCATGAAACGCACCTTTGCTGTGTTGTTCTCTGGGCTCCATAAGGCAAGCAGGTGTCATAAGAGGAGTTGGACAAAAGCAAAGGCTGGACAGACTGACTGACAAGTCAGCTTCTGTATGTGATCATTAAAAAGCATTCGTGATGTACGATTTTGACCTGAGTGGTCAGCTCCTGACGACTGATTAACCCTTGGTCTTAGTTGTCAAAAGGAACTTCTGGGATTTCAGAAGTCAGGCAGCTGGTTTTAATATTCATCAGAACTGAGAAACCCCCTACTATGGCTTCTCACACCCGGCTTCTCATGTTGGGCGATGGCACGCATGAGCCACTCTGCCCCGCTTCTTTTTTGTCGACAGTAAACTCCGTTAGTTTGCATCGATAAATGCATTAAGGAGCGAGAATCCATTTGTCTCCTCTGCATCTTTGTCTGTCGGAAGCTTGTGTTTACTGGACTGTCTGTCATCCGTGTGTTACGTGCGCCTGTGCCTGACTCTATACTGTCTGATGTCTGTCTCTGTCTGTCTCCAACAAAAGACTGTGCCCTGTTTGTATTGAATAGCCCAGAAAGCACGGCATGGGAAGGGAGTGAGGAATTCTTTACAGAAATCCATAACAGAGTTTTTACAAGGAAAGACTTTTTTTTTTTTGAGCCCAGCTGACCCTGAAGCACCCAGAAAAGCAACACAGGGGAACATACCCATCAAGTCGTATCTGTGTGTTGCTTTCAACATTTATGGCAAATCTTTGTTGTGTAAGGTCGCTCCCAAGCTGCTGGCTGCTTTCAGCCGATGAGCACAACACATACACAAGTGCGTTAACCCAGGTCAGGAATGCATAAGATTTTTCATTAACCTGGTATGAGCTTAGATTATAGAAGCATAGAAGTATAGTATGACAAGTGAGGTTGGCTTCTGTGTTCTCTTAAAGGCGGGTTAAACTTGAAAGTATACATTAGGACAGCAAGGTAAGCCTTGGCGATCTCAGAGCCTATTATTAACTTTGCTGTGAGGTCTCCCAAAATGTCAGTGTCTTGAAGGTTGGGGTATTTTCATAAAATCACAGCACTACAGTATCTACTGATCTGTCTATCTTCTGTCCATCATCCGTCATCTGTCCGTCTGTCATATGCGTTTGTATGTAT
The DNA here is from genome assembly GCF_021556685.1 of Rattus norvegicus. NCBI lineage: Eukaryota > Metazoa > Chordata > Mammalia > Rodentia > Muridae > Rattus > Rattus norvegicus. The sequence continues at coordinate 51,471,254 of NC_141542.1, forward strand.
CACTTTCCCCATGAGCCAGGAGTTTGGGAGCAGGTTGAGTGAGATCGACATTAAGGTGTCACTAGGGCCTGCAGAGTGACTGTGCTTGGGGGGAATCTGCTTCCAGTGTGACTCAGTGTGACTCATGAATTGACCAGGAGCAGGGACCCCCGAGATCCTTTCCTTTGAGCTTCCCCAAACACTGTTTGAAGAGTTTTCATGACACCGTGGCTGGCCTCTTCCAGAATGAGTGACCACCCAGAACAAGCAGGGGGAAGGTTATGGAACCTTTAAGAGGTGTGGCCTTGGTCACCCCATCCTTCGCTGGGGACCCTGTCTAACTACTGGAGGTGGTCTCTTCAGGTTCCGTCTCCCCACAGTCAATTCCTGACCCCCTAAAAGGATGCTCCCCACACTGCTTTTGTAACAGCTTGGTGTCACCTCAGCTATGTTCTGTTGTTATAGTGCCCTCACTCCTGGGGGTTAGACTGAACTCCTCTTTGAAGGTTGATTTACCGATTTGTGGACGTGTTTCAGTAACACAACAGTTGTGTGTTTTTGGTTGGTTGGTCGGTTTGGTTTCGAGACAGGATTTCACACTGTAGTTCTGACCTTGAACCACAGGGCTCCTCTCAGTGTCAGGGTTGTTGGGGTCACAGGCACGTGCCACCATGCCTGGCTAATTTTGCTAAGTGTTTGTGCTGTAGCTTCTCATCAAGAGAGATTGGGTTGTAATAGCCTTCCATGCTGTTACTGGAGGAGTCAGTGAGTAGGTCAGTGATACCTTGATAACTTTACAGATCTGTTTAGAGGGACAGGGTCATGCCCCTTCCCTACAGTGCTCTTTACAGATCAATTTAGATGACACAGAGCTGTGCACCATACCCCCAGTGATCTTTACAGTGATCTGACAGTTGCTTTGCTCCAGTAGAAAGCACAGCCTGCAGATCAGCCTGCATGGTGCAGTACCACACCCTGACTGTGATTTGGAAGATGAGAAGAGAGAACTGTTTCTCTGGAGGGTGCTGTCTGTGCCCTCAAGTGCTCATGGAGTGCCCTAATAACAGCAGACTCATGCTTCTGCCTAATAAGCAAACGGTCCCTGTAATCACTTTGTTACAATTCCAGCATAGTCTTGTAGAGCCTTTAGGGGGTGAGATTGGGGGTTCTGTGATGTTTGGGGAGGTCTGCTGGGAGATGAGACAGGAAGCAATATGCCGCTTTGCTCGGGGCCAGGTGTTGTATTTAATCCTTGTGTTTCTTGGCTCTTGGGTCCACTGTGAACTCAGGTTGAGGAAGGGTACTATTTCTTGGCTTATGCGGCTGGTTAGTTCTAGAGCTTGAATTTTGACTTCCTCTGTTTGCAAAGCCTTTATTTTCCCTGCCTCATACACGGAATAGATTTTCAGGTTTTGAATGTATTCGGAGGTATTGAATATGATTTTCCGTTAACTTCACGTGCTGTCAAACTTTAATTTCTACTGTTTTGCAGCGGGCGGGGAGAAACTGAGGATATTTCGTGTTTTGTAGGGAGAGGTGGTGAGGAGGTGCAGTAGTTAGGAAGAGAAAGGGATGGTGCCGTGTCCAGTGTTCGGGGGTCGTGAGCTATGCCGTGAACACGTTGGATCCTTCGCTTTGCTGAGTTGAAAGTCAGTGATGACAGCTTTGTGTGGGGGGAAGGGACTGTGACGTGGCATCTCTGGGCACAGTCACTTAGATTTACAGATCACATCTAGAACACTGTTTTTTTGTACTACAGGTTTTTTGGGACATGTCAGCTTATCTATTATTTCCAGTCAGAAATCCATTAGGTGTACCAAGCCCAGAGGGGAAATCTGCAGCATGCATCTGAGTAGCAAAGTGATTATATTACATTAGGCATTTCTGATATCCATTAATAATTTTGAGTGGAGGAAATATGCCAGTGGCTTGTCACATAAAATAAACTGTGACCATAGGGTCATTCTTATTATAGGATTAATTTCTTGGGATAAATATTTTTTGCTGTTTTTGTTTTATGATCTGTTTTTGTAGGTGATTTGTATGTTGGAGTTATATAGATAAAATATAGATATAATTCCCAACAGAGATCCACAATAAGAGTAGGTTAAAAAGATCGTTTCAGCTTCCATTTATATAGCCGACCAGAGATGAGGAGGGCAGGCTGGCTCATAGCCCACACTGTGACCACATAGGTTTAGTCTAGCATCATCAAGACAGGAATATGGCAGCATCCAGGCAGGCATGGTCCAGAAGGGGTTGAGAGGTCTACATCTTCATCTGAAGGCTTGGAGCAGAAGACTGGCTTCCAGGCAGCTAGGACTAGGATATTAAAGCTCACACCGACAGTGACACACCTACTCCAACAAGGCCACACCTTAAAATAGTGCCACTCCCTGGGCCAAGCGTATGCAAACCATAACAGCTTACATCACTGTTCCCAGTAGAATAGAGAGCTGGTGACATCATACCTCTTCCATGCTCGGATCAGGGAGGCTATGTATCTCTGTGTCGTCGTTGGGACCTGTGCCTGAGGTCCCAACGGCTGCTGTTCATTGTACAGGGAAGTCAATCCACACAGAGAGAAGCCTGGGAGTGCTCTGCTGGCTTCTCCCACTGTCCCTGTTGCTATGTGAGCCAAGATGCCTCCAGATGATTTTAGCTCTTAACTGCTAAGCCTTACCCATTGGGGATCTGACACCATGAGACAAGCTGGCCCCACTATGCCTTTTGTTTTTTGAGTTTTTGACATATAGAATTTGCATGCATAATAAAATGGTTGCTTTCTGCTGTTAGTTCTGGGGTGTTTTGTTACACAATGGTAGTCACTGGGGGAGATTCAGCACCCCCCAGCCCCCAAAGCCTCCCAGTCCCCCCAGAAGCTGCCAAGGGTGAGCTTCCTTGTCTTTCCTTTGCTAGAGTGTTGCCATTTGTCCCGGGGCAGAGTGTGCTTTTCATTCCTGCCCATGCAAGTCAGCATTGCTGTCCTCAGGACTGTGGTGAAAGTGAGCGACCAGCTGTGCCGCATTGCTGCTAGAGAGAGCTGGTTTTATTATTTGTTCGTTCATTCATTCATTCATTCATTCATTCATTCATTATTCATTTATTTTTGCTAACCTCTACCACACTACATATTGAACTTTAAGCAAAAACCAATAAATAAATAAATAAATAAATAAATAAATAAATAAATAAATAAATAAGAACGAAACAAAAGCAACACCCCAAGACCAGGAATTGTATGTAGGTAAAAGAAAGTGATTTCTACTTATCTACCTATGTTCACGCAAGACCCCCTTTCCTAGTTATTATGAACTCCAGGGCTGGTAAAAGCACTTACTCTTTGCTGCTACAGATCTACTGCTATGTACGTGCACCGTGCGGAGCCCCAGTAGTCAGGGTTCTTCCTGGGCAGTAGCAGTTCTGTTTCTGGTACGTGCACAGTAGGGCCATCTGTTCCAGTTTCTAGGTGGTCCTAAGTTGTCCTGGTGGAGGATCCGCTTTTCTAAAAGTCCACACGGGTTGGAGCCCAGAAGTAATTTCACGCCTCACTTTAGAACGGGGATATCGCCTTCCTGGAAGAGCCGGAGTCTGCTGTCCTGCATGATGTGAGCCACACTGTAGATTCCATTACTGTAGAGCTTTGGCGTCTTGATAAAAGGCGGTGACTCTAGCCTTTGCGTATCACCAGCTTTTCTTCTGTTTACTGAAAGACTTAATTGACAGACTTTGAAACGTAATGTTCCCTTTGGCTTTTCTAGAGAAGTTCCAACCTCTGATGAGTAGAGAAAATGTACTGAAGTCGAATCTTTGAAAAGGAGAGTATGATACGGACTGATGTCTTTGTGGTTCTAGGACTCTTGGCTGGAAATCGTGGTTCCTCTTGGTGGCCTCCTCTTTCTCCAGGTATCTGGGGGAGGAGTGTGACTTCCGTGGTACTTCTGCCTCCCATGGTTTTTGTTGCACCTTGCCTTTCAGTAGCAGCCTTGGGTGGTAGTAGCTTTTACCTCACTCCTGCCTGGATGCCTGGCTCCATGTGGCTCACTCGTCTTCCGGACAGTGCACAGCGAGCTCGGAACAGGTATGGGCTGGGTATTAGGTTTTCCCTGCCTGAGAATCTGAATACTCCGTCCCCATTTGCTGACCATGTTTGCAAGATCGTGGAAGCTTTGGGGATCAGGCTTGCCTTGACAAAGAAGGTTGTTGAGGTTGTCCTTCCGTGCTACTTCCTGTCCTGTCTGTGAGGGCAGGAGCTACCTCAAGTTCCCAACTCCACAGGGAGGAACCCTCCTGCCTCCGTGCCTTACCCATTATGATGGACTACAACTGAAATGGGTGGCCAGCATGAGTCCTTCTCTTGGGTTGCCTCCTGTCCAGAGTGCAGTCACAGCCATAAGAAAATTAACCATCTCAGACCTATCCTGCAAGTCACTTTACCTTAGCTCTGCTGGGAGGCCACCTGCTCGGGGGCAACTGCTCGCTCTGGAACTCTTTTCCTGTGGTGATGACACATCTGGCAGATGCCTCAGCCAGACTCATCAGGAGCTCCGTGTTTAGTCTCTAGCAGGCAGGACTGAGTATCTGGCTGTTTTCCCAGGGTGCCAAGTAGGAAACAGAGTTAAGTGCCCTCTTCTGCCTTTAACTCAGCATGCCTCAGTCTGTCCTTTCAGGGACAGTGCCTAGAACTTCTTCTTTTTCCGGGTCGTTTGCTTCTTCTCTTTGAGCACGACGGCTCTTCTGTCAGAGCAGGAAAGGACATGTTTTCAGACCTGGATGAGGGGCTCATGGGGCCTCTTTAATAGGACAGTTCGGGGAGGCAGCAGTGAAGCATTTTGGGAAATTCTCTTACAGCAGAGCTGTGCAGTCTTGCCGAGTGACTCCGTTTTGGAGCCATAAATAACGACTACCATCTTCCATGGTGACATTTCCATGGTTTCCTTTTTGTGTGGATACATAGTTACACTGAACATGAAAGGCAGTGTGTGAACCCAGTTCGGAATATCATTGCGTGAGCTTGAAGGTCAGCCAAAGTATTTACCCTTTTAGCTTTAATCTGTGCAGTCCGCTTCTCTGGTGGAATTTAGCAAGAGAAGGACCAGGCGATCTGCAGACCTGTGTTCAAGCTCACTGCCTACCAGGTGATGGATGAATCGTTCTCAGTTACAAGTACCCAGTTCTCCTCCTCTTTGAAGATCAAAAGATCACGGGATCCGAACCTTGGGTGGTTCGGGTGGTTCTGGGATGTCCTATAATTTGCCAGTGCTAACTTCTCACCTCCTGCCGTGCTACCCCCCCCCCCCCCGTTTATGTGTGACGTCACTGTCCCCTCTTTGTTGAATGTGCCTTTCCGTCCACGGGCCCATTCACCTGTCATGCGTTTCAGGCTCCTCTCGGATCCCTCACACACACCTTTAAAAGTCCCTCCTCGGCCTCTGTCCCATGCTTTGCTTTATTCCCCTGTTAGATGTGAAGAGGCATTGTATAGTACCTCTGTGACCTAACAAAATAGAAAGGGCGGCTCAACCGTTTTATTTTACCTCAGTCTTTCTGTCTTAGTTTTTTCCGGTTCTGGAAAGTACTCGTCCTCTGAGTAACTCACAGATAGAGCCGTAATTATTCAAGGCTTAGGAAGTAAAGATCTTAAGTTTTCATTTAAATGCTTTATCCATAGCTAGTTTTAGACAGAATCCTTATATTTGGAAATTTTATCTTAGAACCATGACATCATTTCTTTGCTCACCCGCACATATCCCTGGTTCATTGGATCTTTTAAACTTGAGTTTTTCTGAATTCAAATCTAGCAGATGCTCTTTTTTATAGAGGCAGTCATAGCTTTTGAACCTTTGGGGGCTGTATATTTTAGTATTGTAGCCATCTCAGAGTATATATATTTATATATATATAATTTATAGATTTTCATTTGAGAAAAAGCAGTAATAGTAAGTGGACATGGTCTATATTCAGATCAATTACTTTTGGTAGGTGCCATACAAAATAAGTTAGGGAGAGTTTTAGAAGAGTCTGTTTTACTGACCCCATCTACAGAAACAAGGCTGTGCAGGAAATTGTAACTGGGTTGGATAGAAACCTTCAATGCCCGTGGGATCAGCATGTTGTGACACGTGTTTTAAATGGTTAGTGTTGATGGATAGGCTGCATGTTTCTTCCGTTGGATACCTTTATTTTTTAAGAGCTTCATTTTATTTGTCAGTGTTTCGGGCACAGATCGGGGAGTGGTGCCAGTCACCACCGAATGCATAGTTTCTGTCTCAGTCCCAGTGCTAGGGCAAGCAGGGTCCCCTTTCTGTTGGAGTGAGCCGCTTCCTCAGCAGCGACCGAGTGAGTCAGGACATGCTTTTTCTCTATTAGGAGCAGTTACGATATTCTTTTACATTTCAAATGATATCCCCCTTCCCAGTTATCGCTCCACAACCCCTCATCCCATACCCCGTCTCCCCCCTCCCCTCTGCCTCTATAAAGGTGCTCCTCCACTCACCCACCCATTCCCACCTCACTGCTCTAACATCCCCCTACTCCGGGGCATCAATCTTTCACAGGACCAATGGCCTCCCCTCCCATTGATGCCCAACAATGTCATCTTCGGCTGCACATGCGACTGGAGCCATGGGTCCCTCCATGTGTACCCTTTGGTTGGTGGTCTAGTCTCTGGGAGCTCTCGGTGTCCGGTTAGTTGATACTGTTGTTCTTCCTATGGAGTTGAAGTCCCTCTCTGCTTGTCTTCATGTGATCGGTAGAGTACTCTGAGGTAGCTGAAGGTGGTTCTGATGATGGCATTACCTAGGTTAGATGAATGTACTCAACTCCATCAGATTGTATTGGGGGGAATACGGCCATATGCTAAGCTTTCTCTGAGGCATTCATTATTTCTTCTCAAATCTTCTGTACACGTGCTACACAGTCAGCAAATTATGGCTTCTCCTCCCTCCTATTGGACTGAGCAAGACGTGTGATTTATTCTCTAGACAGCCAGTACTTAGCACTTAGTTCTTAGAATGTCTGCTGGATCAGTGGGGTGCAGCCTTCTTAAAAAGATTGGCCTGGTTGAAAGACAGATGGTAAGGGGTTGGAGACATGGTTCCGTCAATACAGTAGCCCCTCAACACCCATATTATAAAGAAAAAAAAACCTGGCTAAGGTAAGCATGTGTGTGCAACTCCAGGGCTGGAGAGATAAAGGCAGGAAGACCCATGATAGCACAATTGATAAGTTCCTCATTCAGAGAGAGATCCTGTATCAGAAAAATAAGTTGGGAAAAAGACCAAAGAAAAATAACTAGCATTGACCTGTGGCTTACACACCCACACACACACGCTCACACACATACACACCCACATGCACACACATACACACACACACGCTCACACCAACACAAACATCTAAACCCATACATTCACAAACCTGTTTAATCCTTATGTGGACATAAACCCAAACTTCGTACAGTTTGCAGCCTGAGCCATTTTTAACTTACAGGTTCGTATATGAAAATACAGACTGAGCTTTTACGGGTTGGAAGCTTTGTGTAGGTGTCAGACATTGCCTGAATCTTAATGTGTAAGTTCACACTCCATTTTTCTTTGGAAGAGACTTGTGCTAATTAAATCAGGTCCCCAAGTCCCACCTCTCCCCTAAGGGGAACTTTTAATCACTGCTTTACTTAAAAAATTGTTTATTTTGCAAGTTTCATTTCAGTAGAGACTGTTGCACGCCCACTTTAACTGAGGTTATGGGGCCGCTTTGTGGCACCTTTGTTGCCTCTCAGAAAATGCTTTAGCCCTGCGTTTGAGACTTGAGCCCCTGCTGGCCTGGAAGGGAATTCACAGCCATTCCTGAGGCCCCAGCACTCAAACTGAAATTACCTGGGCCCCAAGATTCTCAGGGTAACATCAGCAGAGGACAGTAAAAGATATTTCAGATTAGTTCAGGAAACAACAAAACAAAAGCAATTCTTGTGTAACTTCTAAAGCATTCATTTGTCTTTGTGACTGACTGTAAATGGCTGGAGCATCCTCCTGTTTCCCTTTATCTCGATTATCTTGCATGTTTACTAGTAGCTAATGATAGTGGATGCATATTGAATGTGATCATGAAGTATGGTATTTAATGTCCATCTGAGCATTTTCTTACGTGCATCCTACCCTGAACTTTGATTATCTTTAGCCTTTGCCCCTGAGTTGCTAGTTTTGGGATCAAGAGATCAGGTAGGTTCTCAGGCTACTTTCCTTGTTTTGAATCCTGTGGCTTATCAGTTTTCTAACCTTGAGCAAATAAAGTAACTTTTCAGTGCCTCGGTTTCCCTCTCTCTAAAACATGTCTAAGTGCTTAGTGGATGGTAAGTACTATGACTGGTGAACACATGGGCATTATAAACAGCGAATTTCCTAACAAAACTTCCCCAAATGTGACTTTCCTTATACACGTGACCAGTCTGTCTTCTTGGCTCTCCTAACTCTTACTTTCATTGGACAACTCATTTATCAGTAATCTTTAGGGACTAGATGGTGACGTGTCCGTGCTCGCAGAGATAAGCAGGGTGGTCACAGAATTTGAGTCTGAGACCACTCCTCTGATACAAGTACCTAAGGTGTTTTGAAATGCCCGGAAAGGTATTGGAGCAGAGATGCCTATGTCTTTAAAAACTGCCTCTACTTTTCAAGAATTGCAAACAGACAAGTCAAGCCTGCTCTAGAACATTGCCGTGCAGACAGCTGACCTGAGGTCACACCTTCTAGAGGGTCGCCATAGAGGGAAGTCTCCTGACTCCTCAGAGCTCTGTTTTCCAGTCTCATAGGTTGGTGTGCTTTGATTAGGAGAATGAGTCCCTGGCCAGACATAGGAGAAGGTTTCTCTTCCTAAGAGGAAGTGAGCCCTGGGAAGAGGTCCTGTGGCACCTGACACCATCTTACTAGTCTGCCTTTCCCCTCAGTGTTCCTGAGTGGGTTCAGCAACGGGAGTTAATGGTGGGGCAGAGCTTTTCTGGGGGTTGGGTGAGCTGGAGTGTGGATTCTGTGGCAAGAGGGCACGCCTGTGATCCTGTAAGTAAGGCAGTCGTCTACCGGCTGCAGACTGCATTTAAATAAGAAATGTTGGGTGGGAGGCATCGTTAGGGAGCAAGCCCAGACCCATCAGTTTTTCCAGTGGTTCAGATAGCTGTCTTTGGTGTTCCCACCCTTGTATCCTTGCTGCTGACTCAATGTGTGGCTGACTCTGTTTTTACTGAAACAAAAAGCTCTATACATATGACTCATGGCTATAATCCCCATTGCCTCAACAAGTTTGTCGCAACCCGGGGACAGGGGGCCACAGTTTGACTTATTAGGAACTCCGTGTCGATGTGCTTCATGAAAAATGACAATTTGCTAGACGAATGGGAGGCCGCTAACTGAGGTATATTAGGATTTAATTCTTTTTTTTTTTTCGGAGCTGGGGACCGAACCCAGGGCCTTGCGCTTGGTAGGCAAGCGCTCTACCACTGAGCTAAATCCCCAACCCAGGATTTAATTCTGTTGGCTCTTCTGACATGCTTAGTACCAAGAAAGATGAAAAATGTTCTCGGAGAAATCTAGGGAATGTACGCTGTGCAGCGCTTCTGCTGTGCTGGAGGCGAGAGCTCTTGGTTCCCAGACGTTGATGTACTCATCCCGGAGCTGAGTGAAGACTTGTGTGGTCATCTATAGTGTGGGAGAGCACTGGTGCTCATGTTGTGCAGAGCTCCTGGGTTTTTACCCTTTTAGGTTAATTTGAATTTTAGACGCAACTGTTTTAGTTGCTAATATTAGTGTAATACAGATAAAGAATCTGTAAACATCCTCTGCCTTTAACATCACTGGGTTAGCAGAGAAACGGTGTGCTGCTAGCTAAACAATGTGACAATAATTAACTCTCTTTGTGTTTATTTGTTTATAGTCTGCAGGTAGGAGGTGGGCGTATGAAATTCTTCATCAATTATAAGCAGGGGAATTAACTAGCAAATTCCTCTTCAGAGCAGAACCTAAACCTCTGTGGTGGCTTCCGGTTCTCAGGAGCTAGAACTGTGCTGACAGGCAAGCATGCGTTCTGATCATCAATTAGGGAGAAACCAAACACAAAAGCGTTTGGAGAGAGAGGTTTAAGCCTCCATCCAGCATGAGCCTACCCAGCACATTCTCCAGTGCCCCGTTTCTGAATTCCTCACAAAAGCCAGCGAAACCATGCTGTAATTTTGGTATGCAGTAACTAAACTTCAAACAAGGAGCACCCCCAAGCAGGGGTGCCCCATGCTGAGAATGTTCTGAGTTACAGTTTCTCTTTTCAGAGGCCCTTCTACTGTTGGGTGTCCCTGCTTGGGCAGCCTTTCTCTGGGGACCTAGTTACCAGTTCTACTCCTGCTGCTTACTCCCATGTGTGGTCCCCCCTCCCCCCACCCCCTCTCCTCTTTTCAGCCATCATAGGCAGAAGCCCAGCACACTTGGGGTCCTGCTCTGCTGTAAACCTGCGTGGGCACTGTGGCTGGTCTTGGTTCTTTCCCTGTGTCTTCCGTGTTCTGAGTGTGACTGTTCGATGCATCAATGAATAAAGCGGCATGGTAGGCCTTCCTTGAGTATTATCAGCGATGATGCGTAAATATCTTTCTTGTAAAAGATTCTCTGAGTCTAGAGATACTCAGAACGAAATGTGAGCGAAGGCAGAGCGAGCATCTTCCTCTTCCTCTGTCCACTTTCTTCTGATGAAATTCTTTACCTGTGTTTATAGATCCATATATATATTTATTTCACTGGGTCACTTTTTCATGTCAATATGTGCAAATTTTCAAAACTAAAGTTTCACACCACTGAGCGAACTAGAACTCATTTACTCTGGCCTCCTACTGATTAACATTTAAACTGTTTCAGATATTTGGCCACAGTAAACACCTCAAGAACTAATCACACGGCATCCAAAAGTATTCTGTTACTAGTACTGGCAAGCGGAGTTATTGACTCAGAAAGTATATCCATTTAAATATGTGATATGCCCTGCCAAGTTATCCTCTTAAATGCTGTAATTTACTTACCTACATCATAGTAGGTAAGGACTATTCATTTATCTGCATTTGCTGTTACCATTCTCATAACTTTATGGCAGCCTAACGTTTGATTTTGTATGTTCGTGTGTTTCTTTCTTTTGGCAACTCTAGTCTGGCAATGTTGAGGTGTCTTTTCGTGACCAAATGTGCTTCTCCCTATTATTGAAATACATGTGTATGGCTATTTTAGAGTTTCCATTTGTATAACTCTTGTTTGGAAAGTCTATTTGACGGTTCAGAAAGTATGGGGGGCTTCCTTCTTAGAAGAGGGAACAAAAATTCTCACGGGAGGAAATCTGGAGATAAAGTTTGGAGCAGAGACTGAAGGAATGGCCATCCAGAGACTGCCCCACCTGGGGATCCAGCCCATATACATACAGCCACCAAACCCAGACAATATTGCTGATGCCAAGAAGTGCATGCTAACAGGAGCCTGATAGAGCTGTCTCCTGAGAGACTCTGCCAGAGCCTGATAAATACAGAGGTGAATGCTTGCAGCGAACCATTGAACTGAGAACGGGGTCCCCATTGGAGGAGTTAGAGAAAGGATTGAAGGAGCTGAAGGAGTTTGCAACTCCATAAGAGCAACAATGCCAACCAACCAGAGCGTCCAGGGACTAAACCACCATTCAAAGAGTACACACGAACAGACCCATGGGCAAGAATGGGAAGAGAAGCCCTTGGTCCTGTCAAGGCTGGGCCCCCTAGTATAGGGGAATGTCAGGGTTGGGAGACAGGAAGGGGTGGATAGGTGGGTGGGAGAACACCCTCATAGAAGCAGGGGGAGGGGGATGGGATAGGGGGTTTATGGACAGGAAACCAGGAAAGGGGATAACATTTGAAATGTTAATTTAAAAATACCCAATAAAAAATAAAAAGTATGGGGGTGGGCGGCTGATGATGGTGTTGGTTTGTGTAGAACAAATGTTCTCATTTACTAGAAGTGAAGCTCTGAAAATTGAGTTTCGTGTTTGTTTGTTTTCCCCTGACTTACAAGATTAGCGCTTCTGTTGTTTGACAAAGAAAAAGACCTTAGAATCAAACTTAAGATCTTCAGGTTGTGAACTATGGCAGTTTTGCCTGCCCCCCCCCCCCCTCCAGCCCTCTCCACCCTGCTCTTTCCTTCCTTCCCTCCCTCCCCTTTCTTCCCCTACCTTCTTTCCCCTCTGTTGTAAGATGCCCCTTGGCCTCCATCTTGTAACCGTAGGTATGCAGTGGGTGTTCATAGGCTCTGGTTCGTAAAACTCTCAAGTTTACGTATCACCCAGCTCAGAGACTGGCCTAGAAATTCAAGTGAACACCCCTATGGAGTGATACATGCAGAAGCATTGATAGTGTTCTGATGGTCATATTTCTCCCTGAAGAGTGTGTCTAGTGTTTAAAGGTGGGGTTTCCAGGTCACATGTATGTAGCACCGGTTGAGTTAAGTCAGCTGGTGTTGTGTTTTACTGTAAGGGTCCCCTGCCTGCAGTGTTAGAGGACAATATTCAATTGCTTCTGCTGTGATAATCTAATATCATCTATGTAGTCTCATTGCCCCCTCTCAAAAATTAAAAGAGGGGGGCTGGGGATTTAGCTCAGTGGTAGAGCGCTTACCTAGGAAGCGCAAGGCCCTGGGTTCGGTCCCCAGCTCCGAAAAAAAGAACCAAAAAAAAAAAAATTAAAAGAGGGTCGGGGAGGAAGAAGGTCGAGGATTCTCTTTAAAGACACTTCTGACAGCTCCCGTCCTGAGAGAAAGGGACAGTTTGTCTCGTTTTCAGTAGCTGTTGCCTTGTACCCTGGCTTGCGAATGTTTGTTTAAAAGGGGGTGTGGACTAGTTTCCACTGCCCGTAGGAGTGTCTAGTCAGTACTTTCCTTTCTGTGGAGAAAGTTAGCAGCACGCTGACACATCACACTTCGTAAGGGAGAGTCCAGGACCCTTCTGCAGCGGTTCCCTCAGAATGATGGGGCAGCTCGTGAGAAGTGGTCAGGACTGGAGCACACAGCTGGTGGGACTGATGTGCTGTATGGGTTAGTATGTCACCCCGAGCTCCCCGCGCAGATTCTGGAACTTAGATAGGAAAGTTGTACTACCTGCTTTGACTCGCCTGGTGAGAGCAACTGTGGGGGGTGCCTGGAGGAATGTGGTTAGAATCCGGACTACTTTTTGGCTCGCCTGAGAGAACTTTCCATAGGATAAGTCTGTGTGTAGCACTGAGGTTTTCTGTGTGCCGCACTGAGCAGCCCATTAAACTTTGATTTGCTGGGACCTGGAACAGCGGGCGTGGTAATAACTGCTCTTCGTGTGAGTTTTTTCCCCCCTTAAATTCTGTTGCTTGCACTCGGTGTTTTTCCAGCTACTTTGGGCTTCATGAGGTGACCGTAAATGTGTGCTTTTACTTAAAATTGATTGTAAATAAGATAATTTTGATCGAGGAATGCTGTAAAACTTGATTCAGAATAGTAACTGGGCAGCGGCAACAACCGGCTAATGCACGGGAGCGATGGCAGTCCCTTGGTTGTCATAGCAACAGTGCCTAAATATAAATCCCAGTGTTAAGAATCCCTGACTTAAATGAGGGAACGTCACCATGAGACTCGTAATTGGAAAATTAGGTGGTGTGATCTGGTGCACTCCCTTTTAAAATATCTCCCCTTTGAAATGGCGTGGAGTGGAGGTGGTAAAATCCCCGCTTTCCCAGGCTTAAGTTTTTCTCCACTGCAGGGTTCTTACTGAGAATCTTGGAGTTGTTGTCTCGGTCCTGCCGCAGGGACTCCCAGTGGAGGGTCTTCTTGCCATGTTATCATTAGAAGATGGCAGCATCTTCTAATGCATGACAGGTCACAGAGCAAGTTTCAGCCCTGCGCTCACATTGTGAATCAGAGTTTCCTGGGGTTCAGCAGCCCCCCAGTCTTCAGTGGCTCCCCTTCCTCTCTCAGGAGGTTTCGATTCCCTGAGTCCCATTTGTTAATTGTTGACCTCAGCGCCTGCACCGTCGACTTCTGTCCCCTGTCCCAATGTGTTCAAGGTCATTCCCTCCTTTCTCTTCTGTCAGGTTCAGTGTCTGCTTTTATACTGAAGTCTTTGGTCCACTTGGACTTGAGTTTGTGTAGGGCGTAAAGTATGGGTTTGTTTGCAATCCTCTACTTGCAGACATCCAGTTTGACCTGTGCCATTTGTGGAAGATACCGTCCTTTTCGCAGTGTGTATTTCTGGCTTCTCTATCAAAACTCAGGTGTCCGTGTGTGTGGATTTATGTCTAGCTCTTCAATTTGATTCCATGGATCAATGTGTCTGTTTTTATACCAGTACCATGCGCTTTTTGTTTGTTTGTTTTTTAATTTGCTATAGCTCTGTGGTACAACTTGAAATTAGGAATGGTGAGACATCCGGCGGGTTATTTTTTTAATTCAGGATTGTTTTAACTATTCTAGATGTTTGCTTTTCCATATGGAGTTAAAAATTGTCCCTTCAAATTCTATCAAAGAGCTGTGTTGGAATTTTGATGGGGATTGCGTTGACTCTGTTGATTGCTTTGCTTAGGATAGTTATTTACAGATGATATAACAATAGAAAGAAGTCGCCCTAAAAATTTCACTGGGGAACCCCTCCAGCTTATAAATACTTTCAGCAAAGTAGCTGGATACAAGATTAATTAGAAAAAAAAAACATCAGTAGCCCTCTTATATACAAATGACACACGGACTGATAAAGAAACCAGGAAACAGCACCTTTCACAATAGCCCCAAAGTGTAGAATATCTCAGAGTATCTCTAACCACTCGAACGAAAGACTTGTATGATAAAACTTAAGTCTTTGAAGAAAGAAACAGAAGAACGTATCAGAAGACAGATGCTAGTGGGTTGGTGGGATCAACATTGTAATATAACATAATAACATATCATCTGCAAATAACCACACTCTGACCCCTCCCTCCCCACTGTGTGTCCCTTTGATTTCTTCCGTTGCCATACTGCTCTAGCTAAAACTCCCAAGTACTCTAATGAGTAGATATGGAGAGTTGACAGCCAAGTCTTGTTCCTGGCTTTAGTAGAGTTGCTTTGGGTTTCTCTCCGTTTAATCTGATGTGAGACGACCTGTTTGGAGGCGGTACTGTGGTACGTGATGTAGCAGCTGGGCAGCAAGCCTAACACTGAGGAGAGACGAGGCTGAGAACGAGCCTGTAGTGCTTCCTCACAGATGGCTCAGAGTTGAGGAATTTAGTAAAACTGGATGTACAGGAGGATAGTCTCCGAACATATCCATTTTTGTTTAACTACAAGACCTGGAGCTTCCTGTGCATGGTCATACCAACCTTATTTTATGTTTTTCCTTTCCTTTTTGCAGATGAGCGGGACAAAGTTCAAAAGAAAACATTTACAAAATGGATAAATCAGCATCTCATGAAGGTGAGTTGCGCGCTCACGTGCTGGAGAGGCTTTGCACGCTCCAGTGCACTGGGCGGAGCGATGGATGCCACACACCGCTATGAATGTCAGCTGCACATACACCGAGGCACTCACATTGTACCTTGGTTGTCATAGCGGAGGGTATGTGACTTGTGGGTAATGATGGTGGAGGTGGGAAGGTAAGTACCCCTGACAAGTGTGTTTTGTGACATTAGTGCAAGCTCTTTTCATTGGTCTCAAAAAAAATTTCTCTCTCTCTCTCTCTCTCTCTCTCTCTCTCTCTCTCTCTCTCTCTCTCTCTCTTTCTCTCTTTCTCTCTCATACACTTGGACTCAGAAAAGTTGCCTTCTGGCACAAATTGTTTCTCTCAAGATTCCAGTTCTGCACTTGAACTTTTTATTTTTTTTTATTTATTTGTTTGGATAGCAGAGGCTTGGGTGAGAATGAAATTGGATATTAGAAAGAGGCTGGGACTGGTTTCATTGGTGCCCAAGGATTGTGTCTGTATTGCTCTGAGAAATAGCTATGACTCTTAGATAAATGCTGTTTGTGTGCTGTCACCTTGAAAAGTTGATAGACACTCTCCAGAAAAGTACATAGGCTTTTCTTTGTCATTCACTGAGTTGAATTCTACTGAGGCCCATATGATTTTACAACTAACTGTTGGTTACTTTTTCTACCTATTTTTTTTCCGTAAGGCCCTCTGTCTTAGTTAGGGTTTTACTCTTCTGAACAGACACCATGACCAAGGCAACTCTTATAAAGGACAACATTTAATTGGGGCCAGCTTACAGGTTCAGAGGTTCAGTCTGTTACCATCAAGACGGGAGCATGGCAGCATCCAGGCAGGCATGGTGCAGGAGGAGCTGAGAGTTCTACATCTTCATCTGAAGGCTGCTAGCAGAATATTGACTACCAGGAAGCTGGGTGTTAAAACTCAAATCCAGAGTGACTTCCTGGAAGCTGGGTATTAAAACTCCCAACAAGGCCACACCCACTTCAACAAGACCATACCCACTCCAATAAGACCACACCTACTCCAACAGGGTCGCAACTCCAAATAGTCCTACTCCCTGGCCCAAGCACATACAACCTCTGAAATCCCAATAGGGACCCCTTCTAGGTGTTAAATTATCATACAGTGCAGGGCAAAAACAATGTAAGATATGATTTTAGCCAGGTGGTGCTCACCATTAGCCCCACAGCTCATAGATCTCTGTAAATCCTAAGCCACTGCCATCTACATTGTGAGATCCAGGCCAGCTAAGACTACATAATGAGACAACATTTCAAACAAACAAACAAACAAACAAACAAACAAACAGATTTTAATGTCAGGATCATATCTGAATTATCTGAGTGATGTCCCAGTCTCTACCTCCTCTCCGTTACCCAGCAGTACCCTGTGCCCATCTCTGATATTCATGTACAGAGAGAGAGCATGTCACTTACTCTAGTTGAGAGTTGTTTGTGATAGGGAACCTGTTGTGTTGACACGAACTAGAAGCTGAGACTTGATATGTTTGCGAGGAAATGCAGGTTGATGAAGGGGGCCACGAGTCTTACCTGACATCTTCCAGGCTTTTGATTCATCCTGCATGTATCAGTCACTGGAACTCTTTCCACAGAATAGGGTAGTGATGAGCTGCAGTCAGGTGTATGGTATGGGGACTTTTGAGCTTAAGCTCCAAGAGGGTTTTCTGTCCTAGTTACTTTTCTATTGTTGTGATAGGACACTACGACCAAGGCAGCTTATAAAAGAAAGCATTTAATTTGGAGTTTAGGGTTTCAGTGTATGGCCATCATGGCAGGGGAGTTGGGGAAGGGGAGAGGGGGGAAGGGGGGAAAGAGAGAAAGAGAGAGAGAACAAACTACACTCAAAGCCCGCCCTCCAGTGATACACCTCCTCCCATAAGGCCACACCTCCTAATCCTTCCCAGATAATTCCACCAGCTTGGAACCAAATATTCAAACACATGAGCCTGTGACTGCCATTCTCACCCACAGTTTGCCCTCTCAGAGTGACTGCTGTGGAAGCAGCTTGTGCCCCTGTGTCCATTGCTGGCCTAACAGTCTCCATAGGTGTGGTGATCTGGGGATGGGTAAGGACATAGGGCATTGGCTTTCCCAAATGTTCTTGGACACACAGCTGTGGTTAAGGGTTCCATGTTGGTATTCAAGTCACACCAGAGAGAAGCACCAACAAAGACAACTGTCAAGGGAGCCAGAACACTAGCGTCAGACAGGTCATTTGCAGGAGCCGTGCCTGCCAGGCCTGCTGCACTGGGCCACTCATCTGATAGATCGTTCATAAGCTGGATGATTACATGTAACAGCATTTTGCTACACGCATCCAAATGGTGGTTATGTATTTTGTGGACTCATTCTCAAGTCCCGTCATTGTGTCTGGCTAGAATATTCTCTGTCTGATCACATTGTGTACCTTAAATCATTCACTCCTAGAGATAACCCTGTGACATGGCTTGGGCTTACGTTTCACGGGGTTAGATAGATCTCCTGGGTTCAGAATCCTCTCTGACCTGGAATAGCTCGTGGAATGTTTAATGCTCCACTCTTCTGTAGATAATAAAATGAAAACCCCAAAGACCGAAGGCTTAATTATGCTATTTGTAGTAACACACGGGAAAATAACTGTTTCACAGACAACACCCAGTAAGCCAGTGCCCACATAGCTGTTTCATGCCGTAAGAGCATACCGGTTTATTTTGTGCAGTCCATTTAGGGGTCAGGATTTTAAATTAACTCTTGGTTGGGGCATATAGTTCAATGGTTGAGCGCCTGTTGAGCATGTAAGACCTTGGGCTCAATCTCAAACACACAAACAAAACAAAGTGAAGTTAAAATTATCTCCTATTTAATGTAGAGTCACATTAGGGAGGTAGGAAGCTGGAATGTGGCCTTGGCTGACTCCCACCGCCAGCTACTTACATTCCTGCACGGTGGTTTAGGAGCAGCTCAGGCTGGGCTTCTCTCAGAGCACTGAGAACTGCGCACTGATGCTGCTGGAGCCAAACCACAGCCTTCAGGACAAGCCCCACCCCCAGCCCCCTGCCAGACTGTGGTTCTTGTCTAAAAGTCACTGCATTATCCTGAGGTAAGGACAAACAAATGTGCACAAACATTCTGGGCCATTACGTCCAGGCAGTTTGCCTCTAACCACTTGTCCGCTCCACCTAAGGGTTGATGAGAGAGGAATGGTGTGCTGGGTGGTGAACCTGTTTCTGTCACTGGAACGAAAATGCCGTTTTAGGTGGACGTGAGGTCATAATTCAGTTAGTGGGAACTATAACAGAAGAATACACATTTTTGGTGAGGAGAACAAAGTTAATGCTGAGAGAATAGTCCTGCGTTGATGCTCTTCTCTCTTGGCTAGAGATGTTGAATATATTCAGGGTGAAGCTGGAGTCTGGGAGGCCCTGCATCTTTCTTGCTTTCTTCAGTCCCTCGAATTCATGAAAAGCACACCATTTGAAGGATTATATAAAAATCAGACCATGGTATTTAAGTGTAAGGGGAGTCAGACGTTAAAATCAAGATGATAGAAATGATGTGGCCACAGGACACCAAGAAGGTAAATTGGTGTAGAGTGTCACCCAGTGCCCATACGATTGCATTCACGTGTGAAACTTTTTTTCCCCCTTAAAGTGAGTGATGGTGATTTAAAAAGCTAATGTTTTCTGGAAAAAGCAACTATCTTAGATCACTTTTCTATTGCTGTGAAGGGACACTGTGACCCAGGCAACTCCTAAGAGAAAGCATTTACTTAGGGCTGGCTTACAGTTTCAAAGGCTCAGTCCATTGTCATCACGGCAGGGAGCATGGCAGTGGACAGGCATAGTGCTGGAGAAGTAACTTAGGGCCGCATCCTCATCCATAGACAGAGAGGGAGACAGACAGAAGATAGACAGACAGGGCCTGGCATGGGATTTTAAAACCTTAAAGCCCACTCCCAGTGACAAACTTCCTCCAACAGGGCCACACCCACTTCAAGACCACACCTCCTAATCCTTCTAATCCTTCCAAATAGTTCCACTTGCTGATGACTAAGCATTCAAATGTATGAGCCTATAGGGGCCATTCTTATTCAAACCACCACAGTAATTTTCCTTAGCTTGATTTTTTTTTATATATATTTATCAAAACTAAAATTATTCTTGTTGAAAGTAACTAGGCAGTGAAAGGTGAGGCATACTTGCTGGGAAGCATCATCTCTTTGTGTGTGTGTGTGTCTCTCTCTTTCTCTCTCTCTCTCTCTCTCTCTCTCTCTCTCTCTCTCTCTCTCTCTCTCTCTGGCTTGGATTTTAGAGTTCTCACGCCCCACCGTGTGGATCACTATGCCCACTGCATGCTGCTGACTTTCCTGGCAAGAGCGTGTCTCTTTGAGCTACCGTCCTTTCAGATACTTTAAGGAACAGAATCTCTAAGCACATTTTTGTCTGCTGGTATCGATTACCTTGGGAATCGTGTGATGGGAACATTTATCCATGTTTTAGCATAATTTAAGCCTCAGCCATGTAACATGGTTGCTCCTGAAAACACCATGCCTTTATATAGCTGCAATACCTGGACAATTGTTTTAAAATACACTTTCTGGGATTCTAAGAATCATTTACAACATTCGTGGATGACCCTCCTGTCTGTCTTTTGTAAGCTGAGGTCATAAATAACTACTTATTATTACTGGTCCCGTTTGCTGCGCTGTCTAGATGCTCACGAAGCTCATAGGACAGTAATCTGAGAAAGGGCACCAAGGATTCAAGCACCATGTGGGTCCTCTCTGCCTGCAGTGTGTAGAAAGGTTGGGCACAGGAAGAAGGAAGCCTTTTATTCTCATGGCACTGTAACAGTTACCAGAGATGCAGCGGCTCCCTTTGCATGTGGACCTAACCCGGAAGTGCAGAGGTGTCTCAGAGGGTTGACCCGAGGGGGGCAGTATATCAGAAGACTCGAGCCTGCAGTGGTCCACGCAGTGTCTTTCTCTGTTTAGGATCTGTCTTACTCTAGTTACCAAGGAATTGATTCTTCAGCATCCATCCATTAAAGCAGGGACTCTCAGCTTTCCTAATGCTACAACCCTTTTTTAATACAGTTCCTCATGTTGCGGTGACCCTCCGCTGTAAAATTATTTTCACTGATACTTCATAACTGATTTTACCACAGTTATGAATTGTAATGTAAAGAGCTGATAGGCAGGATATCTGATGTATTACCTACAAGTGGGGTTGGACCCACAACTTGAAAGCCCTGAGTTTAAACTGTTTATTCTATAATATTGTATGCACGATGCAAATTATAATGACTGTATTCTAAATTTTAATTTCTTGGCTAAATTTTAATTTCTTTACTGGCTTATCTGGGGAAGAAAACCTACATTCCAGTGTCGGACCACTCCCTGTTTGTTAGTACATGACAAGTGACCCTACTTTTTCATCCCCGAGCCTGTCTCTGGAGAGCTCAATTCGCTCCCGTAAGAATGTCAGTGACTTTGTGGCTCCACTGAGGCTGGCAGGACATCTAAACCCTCAAGTCAAGGGAGAGTGCGAGCTTACAGAGACGTGGGGGAGGGGAACTGTCTGAATATGTTCTTGAACATCTCCATCAGGACGGGGATGTTTCTGAATTACTGACTTTATCAACGGCCAGTGAAAACAGCAGTGTTTTGATTCTTAAGACCTACACGTGAGATTATGTTCAACCCCTTTGCTTCCTACGTGCCAGGTGCCCCAGACTCACGGGGAAGTCTGTTAAAATAGACGAGGTCCCCAGCAGCTTCTGAGTCACCCGTTCTGGGATGGGGCCTGAAAACGAGTCCTTCTAAAAAGTTGCGGAGTATCCATTTCTGACTGAACGCCGAAGCCGTTGAGCTAGACCCATGCTTGCAGAAGTTCCCTTGGATACGTGGATCAATATGTGAACGACCACATGAATGTGGAACACTCAGGCGGGCATGTGGGCGTGCGTGCTTGCTCACAGGTGTGCAAGGGCCGGAGAGCCATGCTGAGCGGTTTATGCCTTTTCCTTAACATACTATCCCATCACGATTCTTCATTATGAAACATATTCAGAAACTGCACACATAAACACAGTTGGCACATCCAGTAAGGATTTTCATTGATAAGATATAGCTATTAGAATTATTTCTTTTTTTTAAAGATTTATTTATTTATTATATGTAAGTACACTGTCGCTGTCCTCAGACACACCAGAAGAGGGCATCAGATCCCATTACAGATGGTCGTGAGTCACCATGTGGTTCCTGGGACTTGAACTCAGGACATCTGGAAGGGAGGTCAGTGCTCTTAACCACCGAGCCACCTCTCTAGCCCTAGAATTATTTTGAATAACTGTATTTTATTGAATCCCAGCAGCGTAGGTATGCAGCTATCCGTGTGGTGCTTTAACCACATTATTATCAATTTATCAGTCATAGTTGCGTCTAGTGTGGGTCGGGCCCACATGCCAGGGACAGTTATATTGACGCCTTCCTGTATCCCACCCTCACAGAAGTCGCAGTGGACACCGTGGTTACTCTTACTGCTGTGTCACAGGTGGCAAACGGATACGCAGAGATCCCAGAATTTCCCAAGGTTTAACAGTAGTGACCAATAGGGAAGTGGGGAAAAATAGGGCTAAGAGGCTAAAGTCCAGAAGGGCTGAAGAGATGTCTTAGGAAAGAGTGAGAACTATAAGCAGGGTCCTTTGTTCTCTCTCCTATGCTAAATGCATCAGGATAGACTTGGAGTTGAGTGACCAAAGCTATAGAGAGGACAATGGGTGCCATTTGGACAACCTCTCCTTCTTGTTGTGGGAGCTGTGCTTAAACGAGGGAGGTTGAGGCTTTTGACACTTTCTTTTTTGGAGAACTGTTAGCCCAAAGTATTAAATTTAGAAACATGTCTTACAAGTCAGGTTTTTATGAATGTAATGAGAGGCCGCATCCTTACGATTTTCGGAGACATGTGGAAGAGAAGGATTCAGGTCAAAGACAAGGTTGGTTCTCTGGGAATCAGCTCTCTGGGAGTCAGCAGTCATGTGTGTATGTATGTTTCTGTGTTTTTCTTTTTTTTCTAAGATTCATTTACTTTCCGAGTGCTCTATCTGCATGTACACCTGTGTGCCACAAGGGGGCAGCAGACCCTATTGCAGACATTTGCGAGCCACCCTGTGTGTGGTTGCTGGGAATTGAACTCAGGACCTCTGGAAGAGCAGCCGGCGCTCTTGACCCGTGAGCCATCTCTCCAGCCCCAAATAAATTCTTATTATTTGGCAACTCTCTGATACTGAATAGATAAATCACGGGCTCTCTGCAGCCCTACGGCAGGTGGCAATCAGGTGTCTTTCAAAGACTGGAATGTCCCCTTACATACAGTCAAACAGAAACCTGTTTCCAGGCTCTTCCTAGTCAGACGTCACTGTATCACTGACTCTGGGAGGCCTCAGAAAGCATAACAAGAGCTGATGGAGGGACACATGTGACAAAGTAGAGGAAAGCTAGAAATCAGAGCAACCGAGGACGCTCTGGTCTGAAGGTGAGACACTGGTATCAATGGTAAGACAGACTTACTCAGCTGCTTGGAAGTTATTATCATCTGATCTGAATATAAAATGGACACATTATATCTTATGACAGAGGAAGATGACTCACTTAAAAGGGAAGCTTCAGAGGCTGGGAAAATTGATGCTGCTTTCTACACATGTTGACCCCTGTTGGCAACTGGCTGTTAAACCGATATTTGCTCTAAGAGTGCTTTGAAAGCTCGCCTATCTTGGCATTCTTGTTTGTAGCTTTTAAGAGAGAAACTTTTAATATGCGATGTCAAAATTCATTACAGGTTTTTCCACTTCCTGAATACGATGTCTTTCATATATGCACAGGAACTTTCATAAGTCGTTTTTAGAGGCCCCCGGTTTCCATTTCTTTCAATGAGCAAAATTAGTACTTGGCTTGCAGGCTTGCTCTCATACAATGCACATTTAATGGACAGGATGTTTCACAGATGTTAAACACTTAAGTCCTGGGAGCAAGAAGCCACATACTAGGGAAGAAAAAGTGGTCCAGTAAAGGGTTGGCAACTTGCCTGGATCTGGGATCAATTCAAGAGACACCTAGCTCAAAACCCATCTGGGTGGGTTTGTGAGGATGATACTTTAAAAAAATATATGTGTAATTGTGCATATGTGTGTGTTGGAGAACCCTGCTGCTAAGGTCACAGCACCCCCATGACCGGATGGCTTTCTGAGCTCCACACAAAATGGGGGACTCTCTCAGAGGGGCTTCCCTGTCTCTGCTTATCTTTGTCTGGAGAGTGTCTTTGTCTGGAGAGTGTCCCTGAGCACATGTGGTTGGCCTTGTCTGGAAAGTGACCTTGTTCAGAGCTCTCTGCAAGGCTGCATAACTCAGAACGTATGTTCAGTTCTGGCTTCCAGCCCACGTGATAATTAGGTGCTGTGTCATAACCAGTCAGCCTGTCCCGCTCCCTTGATGTTATGACCAATTAGCCCTTTCCACCCATTCCCCTAAAAAAGCCCTTTTAGGCCCTATCCCTGAAACAATAGAGTAGTCTCACCGCAGCAGTCTCTGGACCCCTGACTGTCAGAGCCCGGCCGTCTGACTCTGCTCCCTTTTATCCTCACAGGCTGGTGGCCATAAGTTTCCCAGGTGAAGGGAAGGCCACGTGTGTGTGTGTGCATACATGTATGTGCACCTATGTGTGTACATGTGTGTGTGCGTGTGTACACCCGTGTGAACACGTGTGTGCACATGTGCAGTGGGTGCTTACAGAAGCCAGAAGAAGGTGACCCATCCCCTAGAGCTGCATTTCCAGGAGACTTCGAGCCGTCCAGCATGGTTGCTGGGAACTAAACTGAGGTCCAGTATGTACTCCTCACTGTTGAGCCATCTCTCCCAGTGTTGCTATTTCTTAGGTGGAGCAGCAGAGGGAGAGACCACACCCTCCTTCAGTTCAGTGCTCGGGATCCTTTTATCTCTAGCCTAGATATTTATGCGTGGGGATATTTTGCCTGCATGTCTGTGCGAATGGGCACCACATGTATGCTGTGCCCCCAGGAGGGACGTTCTGTCTTTGGCCCAGAGATCATGAGGTCTGGGAGAAAGAAGTGCTTCCCCTGGCTTGCCTGCATTCGGTCCCTTCTGCTGAGGGCTCCTGTCCCGTTTTGCCTCCGCTCTTGCTAGCCCTCCCTTTCACAGAACCTATGTTCTTTAACTTACCCCGGGACTGAAGAACTCTGGTTCTATAGGAATCCTCCAGCTTCAGCTGCCAGCCTGAGAATGCTCAGGCTGAGGGGCTACCAGGTTCGCATTCCGGTGTGCAGTCCGCTGTTGTCGGACTTGACAAATTATATAAGCCAATCCGATAAGTTCCTTTCATAATAAATACATTTATCTAGTTTGTCCCCCTAGAAACTGCTAACTAACACAGATCCCCTCTCCTTATCTCTAAACAGATTCAGGTTACACATGTATCACTGTACTTCTTGATCCATCCTTTAGCGTTGCTTCCCTGGGAGGGGTCCAGGGCAGCTCTCTCCCCTTTGGAGACTTCCTTTCCGAGGGGTCATGTTGAACTCACACATGGTCTTAGAACGCTGGTAAACAGTGAGGGAACCTAACTCATCCATCACAGTTTCTGAATTGTGGAGTACTCCAGGCCTTCGTAGTCTATTTTATTTATTTATTTATTTATTTTTTTGGTTCTTTTTTTCGGAGCTGGGGACCGAACCCAGGGCCTTGCGCTTCCTAGGTAAGCACTCTACCACTGAGCTAAATCCCCAGCCCCTCGTAGTCTATTTTAGAAGCTGGTGTCTGCTTCTGTGTAATACTTCTCCTCACTGGAACCCAGGGAAGGTGGTACAGTGTAGTAGTTACGAGTACAGTTTCTGGATCCAGGGCTCTAGACCAATGGCTGTCAACCTGTGGTTTGAGACCCCTTTGGAGCTAGAAAGACCCTTTCACAGGAGTCACATATCAGAAACTCTGCCTGGCAGATTTTTACATTGCAATTTGTAACAGTAGCAAAATTACAGTTCCTGAAATAGCAGTGAAACCGTATTATGGTTGGGGGTCACCACAGCACGAGGGGCTCTATTAAAGGGTCACAGCATAGGAAGGTTGAGGAACACTGCTCTAGACAGTTCTTGTGGTATGACCTTGGGCCTTTTGTAGACATTCGTCCTGTCATCTGTAAAACAGATTAAAAACAGTGTCTTCTTACTAGGCTTCTACAAGATATGAACTAAAATAGTACAAATAAAGTTT
The DNA here is from genome assembly GCF_021556685.1 of Rattus norvegicus. Taxonomy (NCBI): domain Eukaryota; kingdom Metazoa; phylum Chordata; class Mammalia; order Rodentia; family Muridae; genus Rattus; species Rattus norvegicus. The sequence goes on from NC_141542.1 coordinate 51,496,982, forward strand.
TGAACCCAGTGTCTGGTATATAGTAAGGTTTTGCGCGCACACACACAACACACACACACACACACACACAATGCTGCTATATCCCTCTAACTATAGATTTCAAGCTCACTTATTCAGAGGCTGAAGACTTGTCTATTTTCATAACAATGGCAGCCGTGATCTTAACCTTTTTAAGGGGTTTGAGTACTATTGTTTAAACATCGAGCCAGGAGATGATTCATAATGTCCAGTTGTGGCGCATTGGGGATGATACTACTATAAGTAATGCATAACACCAGTTCAATGGAAGATTCTAAATTAAGAAAGTGATTCCATCGTCTGGACAAGGCCTGTGGTGGGTGACACTCGAGTATGTCAGTTTGCAGTGAGATGATATGAGTGATGTCACTTTGCAGTGAGATGCTGTGAGTGACAAATTGTGAGTCCTGACATGATGGCTGAGCTTAGGCTCAAGAGAGACGTCACTGTAAGAGCCCAGAAGAGCCACAGTACACAGCCTTGTTGGCCTCCTGCATGAGCAGAGCCTGTGGCGTGCGGTATAGCCAGGATTTCTTAACACGAGTTATGGTTTTCAACATACAGTTAAAAAAATTCTATCTCACCGCCAATTCGGTGTGTTAGATCTGTGAAAACATTACAGCCTTCTGAATTCTTGAATCGTGTACACAGTTTATTTCTCAGATTCAAATGCACGTATGCCAGAAAGCTGACTAGATGTCATTGTGTACTCTAAAGGTACAAGCGATTCTCACTGATCAGTTGTCTGAGTTAATTGCTATTAGCAATTTGCATCAGTGTATCAGAGCTTGATTTTGTTTCCAAAACATCTGTACTTTATATAAACTCCAACTGTTTGCCCACATTTCGATTTTACTGAGAACTGTATGTAATAACTTAATATTTCTTCTAAGTAATTACATTGATTTTCAAACTTCTCTGCCTTAAATTTATGTAATTTTCTGACGAATATAGTGTTGTTGATTTTAAAAACAGAATTGACAAACTCAAATGAGTCCTCAGGCATATTACACCCACACATGAATGAGTACCAACCACTTCCCAATTCATGTTCCCCTGAAGCCAGCACTGTGAGACAGGTGAGGGAGGGAGCCTGGAGGGGAGAAGGAGGTTTCTGCAGCCAGAAGAATTCAGAAAGAAACATTTTCTAGTTGAAAGATTTATGTTACCCATTAGCATTCGAAAGACTGAAAATTCTTTGGTAAGACAAACTGTGGAAGCCCGTGGTTCTCAAGCCTATTTTGCTTTGTTAAATAGTAGCTCCTAACACCCTTCACCCTTCGGGGAGATGCTTAGGGAGAATTGTAAAGTGATACTTTTAAACTGATGTGATCTTGAATTACGGAGTGTTAGTTACTCTGACAGGCTTTGTGTGCTGCTTTGTCATAGCCTTTTCCATGGTTCATTACGTTTCTGCTTGAATCATAACCCAGCCCTCGCCTTCACTGTTTATAATTTGCCTTTTCCATTTTCCTAGCACTCTCCTGGACCATATCCCTTTAATGGTGGAAGACCTATATGGTTTCCCTTCAGTATTTGAGGAAGCTCTCCCCCGTCCCTTTGTCAGTTAAGAGGTTCTGTTTTCTTTGTTTCATTTGTGTGTTATATTTTTTTATCTTAAAAATCTCTTGGTGCCTTTTATCAACACACAGTCGTTACATGTACTTAGGGGTACAGCGTGGCACTTCGGGACGTGTCCACAGCATACAGTGGTCAGGCTTTACCCATCGCCTTGGCCATTTGTCATTTCCCTTTGTTGGAAGCACACTCCTTTCTGCCTGTAGTTTAGCCTTGACATCTATTTGTTGATGTTTCCTGATACAGCTAAGTTTGCTTATTTCGTCGCTCTTCCAGTCTGGTTATTTCATTTATTTTTGAAACACACACAGGCACGCACGCACACACGCACACACATCAACGTGAATGCTGTGTGTACATAGATGTATATACTATAATATATATACACGTGTATATTATATATTGTATATAGTGTATATACACTATAGTATAATATACACACATATTTATCAATTCAGATTCATTACTTCCACTCACTTTTAAATATAAAAATAGCTTTGATAAGATATAATTTACATTCATGAAATTTACTTGTTTGAACTCATGTGATTTGATGGCTGAGTTTTTCGTTTGTTTTGTTTTGAACATTTCACAATCGTATAACTACTTCCATGGTCCGATTTAAAAATATTTCCATCACCTGAAAATAAACCTCCCTCCCTCCCTCCCTCCGTGTTTGTATGTTGTTAGATTTGCCTTTCTTGGATATTTTAACCAACTAGAATGCCTTAGGGTTATTATTGCTGTGATAAAGCACTAGGACCAAAGCAACTCGGAGAGAAAAGGAATTACTTGGCTTCCACATCCTAGTTCATTATCAAAGATCAGCACAGGAATTCAAACAGAGCAGGAACCTGGAGGCAGGAGCTGACGCAGAGGCCATGGAGGGGTGCTGCTTACCCCACTGGTCCTTATGGGTTGCTCAGACTGCTTTCTTATAGAACACAGGCTCACCAGTCCAGGAATGGTTTTGAGTTTATGTTTCATTTCGAGGAAAAGGTTCAAATGAAGCCTCTGCACATGGGAACTCACTAGATCATTGTCAGCATCGTTGCCGAAAAGCACGGTCTCTGCAAATGCTTCGTTATATTATTTGTGTTATATGTTTGAATATATGTTGTGTTACATATACATTGCATCTTAGATATATTGTAAAATATATGTTATGTTACATATACATTGCATCTTGGGTATATTGTGAAAGTGGACTAGTCTGGAGACTACTGGAGCAGACTGGAGCTAGTCTGCTGAGCTTTACTGCTGAGTTCTGTCCCCAGGCCCTCCGTAAACACCCCTTTGCTCACCAACTGTATAGATAGTAGAGAACGCAGGGGAATACTGTGAAGTTAGGACTCAGCAGCATTTATACAGAGCCAGTATGGGAGGTTTCCTGATGGACTCCGGGAACCAACACCACGTTGGTATATTGGAAGATGTTTAGTAGAGGTCGCACATCTGTTTCTGGAGTTCGACCGGAGCAGGCACCCAAAGGCACACAGTGTAGAGCATGGCCAAGGTCAGCTGCAAGTGTAAGATAACTGGTGATGTGTTCAGCTAGCATCCTTTGACTGTGTTTCTGAAAGGTCAGGCCTGAGTCAGGGCCTTGTTCTTTTAAGGGGCTCACTCTAATGTATTTAGTGAATATAAAATCATTCTAAAAGGAAGCCGGTGATAAACGTCCTGAACCAAGGAACATGGTAGCGGACACGGTATGGCGTGATAGAGATCGTGAATGGAGGTAAACTTCAGATAGCCAGAGGGAAGTGAGAACAGAATACCAGCGGTCTGGATCATCATCCGAGGCACTTAATAGGTTTAATAAGACGATATAACCAATGTTCTTAGTTGCTAATTTGGAGGAAATGTTCACATATAAAGAGCGAGGTGTGTCAATGCTAAGAAGGCCTGGAGGCTGTCGATGACGGTGTGATTAAGGGGGCTCTGGTCTTTCTGTGCTTGAGATTTTAAAATGAAGAGAAAGACATGAAGTCACCTTTTTTGCCATGACCCATTGTCTGAAGGAAAGGGACCAGGAAGTGCCCCTTGTAGTGGCTAGGGTTACCTGTATGCAGCAGCTGTGCCTGCTCTGCAGGAGTTTGCAGCATCTGCCTGTTCTGTGAGGAGCAATCTTCCTCCTGAGCCTGGAGTCTGAGTCATTTACAGTCATTCAAGCTGGTGGCTCCCAGGTTGTTCAAAGACTGACAGAGCATCCACAGTCCACATTATCTAAGCTGTCCGTGAAGCTCACTTCTAAGGGCTTAGGGAAAGTTGGGTTTTTCTTGTGATATCCTGAGAGTATAGCTTACTCCACACTGTAAATAGTTGTTAAAATAGATCAGGATTTTTTTTCTCAGTTTTAAAATTAGCACACATGATCATTTGATATCATTCTTGAATTTTTTAAGAAAGTGTGTTGGGGGGATATTCTCCTTCTCCCCTTTGGCCTCCTTTTCTCTTTCATGTCATGTATCCTTTTGCAAATCCTTCCTTGGCACCCATTTTTCTCTTTTTTTGTCTCCCTTTTACTCTTTAAAGTCTTTCTCACATTTATAAATGCGAGGAACACACACACACATACAAACATGCATATATACATATGCATGCGTACATACATACATACACACATACATACATACATACATACATACATACATACATACATTCATAATAGGCTAGGATCCACATCTGAGAGAGGACATGGGGTTTTGTCTTTCTGAGTTTGGGTTACATTACTTAATATTATTCTCCCGTCCACCCATCTTCCTGCAGATTTCACTTTTGTCTCTGGCTAAATAAATTTACATACACCACGTTTTCATTAGCTGTTCACCGGCTGGTGACTTCTAGGTGAATTCCATCTCCTTGTTATTGTGAGTTGAGCAGCAGTGGACCTGGATGGGCAGGTATCTCAATGTCAGGATGTGCAGTTCCCTGAGCACATGTCGAGCTGGGTCACGTAGCTGGACTTTTGGCTATTTTGTGGGTTCTTCTTCTTTCTTCCACCCTTTCAACCCTCTAACATTAGTCAGGAGAGAAAGAAGGAGAGAGAGACAGGGAGAGGGAGAGGGAGGGAAGGAGAGAGAGAGAGAGAGAGAGAGAGAGAGAGAGAGAGAGAGAATGAGAATATGAATGTGTGTGTGTGTGTGTATGTGTGTGTGTGTGTGTGTGTGTGTGTCAAGGTAAGAAATGGGGTGACACTGTTAGAAAGTGTGACCCTGTTGGAGGAGGTGTGGCCTTGTTGGAGTAGGTGTGTCACTGTGGATGTGGGCTTAAGACCCTCACCCTAACTGCCTGGAAGCCAGTATTCTTCTAGCAGCCTTAAGATGAAGATGTAGAACTCTCAGCTCTTCCCGCCCCATGCCTGCCTGATGCTGCCATGTTCCTGCCTTGATGATACTGGACTGAACCTCAGAACCTGTAAGCCAGCCCCAATTAAATGTTGTCCTTAAAAAAAGAAATGGGGTGACAATATCATTAGACTACTTACTGCTGATTAGGGGCATCCAGTTCCTTGGGGCAACTTTGATATTCACCATCAGGATATCTAATTTCTTCTTTTTGTCTCTTCCCACACAACTATTAGACAAGTTGCAACCAACAGTGTCTGACCACCAGCTGAGTAACCAGCCACCCCTATCAGGGCTCTCTGGCATTTCTAAGTCCTCTGGAAAGTTCCCAGAACTCCAAATGTCACAGGCAGAAACTATCTGCAGCTGGCAACCCCGCACCCCTGCTAGAGCCTGAGGCAAATCACAGTCACCTGCTGTGCAGCAGCTCCACCTTCTCACACCCAAAACTAAACGTATTCCCACCATATTTCTGTGTTCTTAAAGAAAAAAAAATTCTCACTACAGGGTCATGTGGTTGTTCTATTTTTAATCTTCCGAGAAGTCTCCACACTGATGGCCATAATGGCTCTCCTCCCACTGGCAAGATCTAAGGCTTCCTCTTTCTTACGTCCTTGCCAGCCATGCTGGTGGTCAGTATTTTAAGTAAGTGTGAGTGGTGCAGTAGAAACTTGAATAGTAAAATAGGTAAATATAAAGGATTTACTAGTAAGCCCGCTTAGAAAACGTTAGGTTACATATGGTAGAATTTACATAAAGGAGCACTGCCTCTGTGTGACTGGAAGGCAGATAGACTTGTTAGAAGCTGTAAGAAAGGAAATTCATAGTCGAAGTATAGAACCTTCAGTTAGGTTCCATTCCCATAAGAAGAAGAGACGATCCTGACTTACAGCCATTAAGGCCATTCCCACAGAACAAGCCTCTAAGGAGCAAGCTCAAGGTTACAGCCTTCACCGAGTTCTGCCTGGTCTGTCATTAAGTCCCCTGTGCTCTTACTGGGAGAAAAGGTCATTAATTCTGCCAGGTGGGCGAGATGAACCTGGGTAACAGCTATTCACAAAGAACAACACTAGCCTACTTGAGAAATAACCCTTGCGGTGTCTTTGCTGTGCTGTGTTAATCTCCTATGTGCCCAAGTGGCCTGTCATGAAGTCTCCTGTTTAGATTGCCAAGTGTAAACTGGGCCTGAGCCCTGAAGGAGAGTTAAGGATAGTTGTGTCTCGGGAATGCACAGGCCTAAGGTTGTATATAAGTTATTGGACTCTTCTGCTCCTGGCTAGCTCCTCTTTGGGCATTAGCCAGAGCTGGGCGTGCCCTGTAGTAAAGAGATTTCTCCTTTACTCTTTCCTTCTCTCTGAGACATCATACTAGTTCTCCAACACCAAGCAGCAGATTGTTGCTTGGGATAAGGGTCCATTTCATTCCTATTAGCAGGTGAACACTCACATCCTGCAACTCATCTGACAAAGCCGGTAGAGGTGACTCAGCTAAGCAGAGTGCAGGCTGTTGCAAATCCAGTTTAGGCAATGCACAGCTTGAGTCCTTATTGGTGCACCGCCCTGTTCACACAATGGATTTGAATCAGTTTGTATCAGTTTTGTTTCTGGTGCCCACCCAGCAGCTGCCTGGAATCTCTGGACTGGATTCCTTTATTCTGGAATCCTATTGTGCCCTGCACCACCGTGCTTTCTCCGTGGCATTATCTCATGCTGGTGCCAGCCAGGGTTCTATGAAGCTCTGATAAGTAGTTGTAAAGAGTAGAGGGCGTGCTGACAAGGTGACCTTGCACTGGAGATGAACACCTGAGAGGCTCCCTGTCCCCAAGCTGCCTGTCTCACCAGAGGGGAGCTGAGTATACTTGCCTCATTCCTAAGTTTCAGATAATTAATTTGGCCCTGAATTAATTTGGTTCCTGAAGTTGATTGATCATCACTAGAGTCAAGTAGTAGGGTTTTATGGAAGAGATTCTTCTCTTATAAACTAGTTTTGAATTTTGACCACGAGTATATTTTAACTAAAAGTAATTTAAATTCTTTAGCTTTTACATGATTTTTTTATCTTAAAATTCCATGAGTCAGTTTTCTTAAAAAACAAAACAAAACAACACAACAACAACAAAAAATCGAGAACTCAACTGCAGGGGGAGTTTTAAAATTTGTGTTAAGAGACAGGATTGTGACATTGTAGAGATCCTTACCCTCCCCTTTCTCCTTCCTTTCCCCTCCTCCTCTTCCTCATCTGGGGAATTTCTCACTCTACAGCTGACTGCTCTTGCTCCTGTGAGCCTGGCAGAGCTGCCTCCCAGGACTGGGATTGAGGGCATGTGCCACACCTACCTTCTAATGACTTCTAAGACAGGTGGGGCTCTTTAGCTCTTCTTATAGCACTCCAGGAGGCGGCCGTCACATCTTGTTACATATGTCACTATGCTTGCAGGCTTTCTTCCCTGTCAAAGTTTTGTTTTATCGAATAGTGTATTATTTCTTTTCTAAGAGTTTTAAGAGATCAGGACTCCTCTTTTTTCCGGCCTTTTCTCTTTAAGAATTTGGAAGGAGGGCTGGAGAGATGTTTCAGCGGTTGAAGAGCACTGACTGCTCTTCCAGAGGTCCTGAGTTCAATTCCCAGCAACCACATGGTGGCTCACAACCATCTGTAATGGTATCTGATGCCTTCTTCTGGTGTGTCTGAAGACAGCTACAGTGTACTCATATACATTAAATAAATAAATCTTAAGGAAAAAAAGCATTTGGAAGAAATGTGAACGCAGTAACATGCCGGTAGCTGACTCCTTGTCTTACTCCTTAAGTGGTCATGAAAATTGATCTTTACACAGTAGCAGTTACTGTGGTTATTTGACACAAGCACTTGGGAAAACATAGTGTGACTGGGCTAGGAAGATACTTGAGAAAGCGTTTACAAGGTGAGACCCTTACCCTCCTGCCGGAATATGGCTGGGTGTCGATCCTCAGCGTCAGAATACTGCACCGTGCTTTCTAAAATGTCCTTCACTTCTTTTCTGCAAGGACGGCGTGATAATCCTTGTTTAGCCATTGCACACGCACACACTCACCACCTCCTGGTCTCTGAAGCAGCACTAGTGTGTGACACTCAGGTGTAACATACTGATGACATATGTTAACTCTGGAGAAAGTGAACGGAGATGGGGGAGGTGCTAGTCTGCATGTTGGTGCACCGCATGTTGGTTCCCGCGTTTATTTTTCTCTCTCTGTTATAACTCCTCAACACCAAAGTCCACACAGCTCTGTAATATATGGAAGATACATAGGCTGCAGAGAAAACACACAATGTAGGCTTTTGACGGTTTTCCTTTATATGGAAAAAAAAAAGTTAGAGGAAAAAGTAAAGCTGCTCTAACCCAATCCAAACCAGAACCAGAATTGAATGAAACTTCACACCCTTACAGAAAAATTCCCAGCCTGGTTCAGAAAAGTCACCTGGCATTGAGAGAGAGAGAGAGAGAGAGAGAGAGAGAGAGAGAGAGAGAGAGAGAGAGAGAGAGAGAGAGAGAGACAGAGAGACAGAGAGAGAAATCTTTAAGTTTTCTGAAAGTATAACAAAAATATTGAAAGATTTTCTTGACGTGTGAAACCATGGCCGAAGTCTCAGGGTTTGTCCTCACTATCAAGGGTTTTAACTACCACGTTCCACCTTGTGGTGACAGAGGACAAGGCTTTCTGGTGTTTGGTTGACACTGCACTTGAAAGTTGGAAGAAGAAACCTTCTCCCACAGTTGAGTCCACTGAGATGTGACTTAGAATTCTTCATAACAGGGAACATGGGGTGTTGATAATATTCTTTCACGAGTCTTAAAGAAATAATAATGATAATTTGTTAATTCATAAGTCAGGTAACTTCCTGAGAATATTTTTAAGCTCCCCTTTTTGTATTTTAAAAAGACCAGTTTTCTTATCAGCCATTTGTATAGCATTATTAGTACTTATTTTTTTAAATATTTTTTGGAAAAGGATTCAAAGGGGCTGCTGTAGGAGAACCGGACGTCCCATTTTTCATGTATTTATGTGAGCTAAAAAGGAACCAAAGCATTTTAATTGATACTTTTTACTAGTTAGGTCAAGGCAGTGAAGAGCTCTTTTATCATCCCTGCCTTTTAGAAGATCGCCAATGTGTTTGAGAGTTCTGTGTCCTTTAAGAGAGGACTGTGGATCCTTTATTTGACTGACTGTTGCTTCTGGGACTGAAGGTCCTTTCTAGCTTGTTTTTTCCTGAGGGCCCCTTTCTCTGCAGACAGATTGGGCCGCTGGCTTTTGTGAGTTGGCTTCACAGAAGATCACAGTTTAAATGGTAGTAAGGAGGCGTGGTGTAGGGAGGAATACCTCTCAGCCATGGTTAGTTGGAACAACCTTGTAACAAAAGACTAAGGAGAAGTAGGATGAATGCTTTAACACATTCCACAAACATAACGCACATTGAGAGCCATCTGGGAGTGAGCCGATCTGGGCAAGAGCTTCGATTCCAGTTTATCTAGATATTCAACAGAGAAGGGCACATTTTTAAAATGACAGGACAAACATAAACCATGAGTCTCCAGGGGTGGGACCTCAGGAACAGTAACTGAAGGGCAGAGAGAGGCTAGTCATTGAAGCTTGTTCTTGTTTACCCTCTGGTTACCACCTACAGTAAGGAGCAGAAGTCTTCTCTCTGATAGAATCGGGAAGGAGGAGGGTACTTCTATCTTAAAACTCCATGTTCTGCTTTTAGGATTTAAATTAAGGAAGGCTGAAACTGTTCATGATTCTGTCTCCCACTGATTGTCCTTTGCTCACCGCCCCATATATTTGTGGACCATCATTTTCTGGCTCCTGAATTTTGCTTAATGCTCTTCAGAGCTTCTTAATATATGGTGTATGAAGCTGCTGGTCTCCCAGCCCCAATCCCCACCATACCGTGACCTCACATGTCTTTAAATGGCCTCTTTGCCATGTCCCCTCCACTTGCTCTTCCAGACCTGATGTACGCCATCTTCTTTGCCAAGTTCCTAGAGCTGGCACAGGATGGAGCTCTCTCGCCCCTTAGCATGTGAGTCTATCCATTTGATGCTGGAATGTCTTCCCTGTCTGCCCTCTCAGGTTGTCGACAGCAGCAGACAGCACTCTCTTTATATGCATCTCTGTCTTTAGGATGCTTTAGCCTGTGGTTCCAGTCCAGTAACTACTTCTCGAACTTAACCACTGCCACACGTATGCCATGATGATTAATATTGATGGTCTGGTGATTGGATTGAGATATATGTAGGATATTAGTCAATGGGTTTCTTGGTGTATCTGTTACGGCAGCTCCAGAAACACACACACAAAAAGGAAAGACCTGCTCCGATTGTGGGCAACCCATTCCAAAAGGCTGGCGCCCATCCATGGCTCCCCTCGCTGGATTAGGTGTTCTTCCTCTGCTTCCTGGCTTCCAGGATGAGAGCCGCTCAGCTGTGCTATACCCTCTGTGCTGTGACAGACTACATCCCTCAGAGGCCATAAGTAACAATAACTCTTAGCTCCTTCAGACTGCTTTTCTTGGGTATTAGTCCCAGCCACAAAAGAGTTGACATGTATGATGAAATTCAGGATTCTTGCAGAGTTTTTCTAGATTAACAAGAACTAATGTGATATCAAATTTCTGAAAAAGATGGTTTTGAAATCTGAGTAAGCAGGTATGTGAAGATCCTTCTCTCCACAGCTGGATTTGAGGTGTTTAACACCTCAAATTTAACAAAACAGAGAGAGCTGTTGCGAGCTGGCTTTTTTTTTTAAAATCAGTTAATCCCTGTGGGTAGCATGGATCTGGCATATTTACCCATGTTCATTCCTGGGTCACCTTGAGCACCTCTGTTAGTTTTTCCTTCCATAGGACAGTCTCCTGAGGTCAAGATCAGCGCTCACTGCAGGTACATGATAGGTGCCAAGCAGTACACACATTTTTGAAAGCGCTGGAAGTCAGAGCGGGCCTAGGAATCACCTTTAATCCCAGCACTCAGGAGGCAGAAGCAGGCAGATAGATCTCTGTGAGTTCAAGGCTAGCCCTATCTACATAGTGAGTTCCAGGACAGCCAGGGCTACATAGTGAAACCCTGTCTCAAAAACACAACACAGAGAGAAAGAGACAGACGGACAGACAGCACAAGCACTGGAGAATTCTAGGAAGACTGTGTGGCACAGAAGAAAGGCTGTCTCAGTCTTAGGGGTGCATCACTTAACCCTAAGGCGTCTCGATGCTCTCAGTTGCCCATCCTTTCCTTCACTCTTGTTGATTCAGACTTTTTGTTTGTTTGTTTGTTTGTTTTGTTTTGCCTCACAGGGAAAAAGTAAGGGGGACTGCATTTAATTTTAGATGGAAAGCAGAAAGAAGAAGAAGAGGAGGAGGGAGAAGGACAAGGGGGAGGAGGAGAAGGGGGAGGGGGGCAAGGAGGGGGATGAGGAGGGGGGAAGGAGAGGGAAGAGGAGGAAGAAGAGGAGTAGGGGGAGAAGAAGGAGGGGGAGGAGGAGGGGGATGCAGACGAGGAGGGGAGGAGGAGGAGTATTGGTAGTTAAAGTAGCCGTCTGTGAAGTGCAGTTAGCAGGTCAAGTGTCTATGACTCAGAGTTTGGACAAAGTAAAACAGTTAAGCCCTCGGTCTTGGCTTAACTATTTGCTTCCCTGGCTTACCTTAACTTGATCAGAGCCCGGAGATTAATCCCTTATCCCCCATTACCACCTCTTCTCTTCATGGTGTGGATTTAAAGCATTTTAGAAGGCACTGTGTGTGTGTGAGTGAGTGAGAGAGAGTGTGTGTGTGTACACGGGTGTTTGTGCACAGTGTGCCTGTGGCTCCAGAGGATAGCTTTCAGGAATCCATTCTCTCTGTTGCCATTTTGTATGTGCCTCTCTGAGATCGGGGAGCACAGGGGTAAGGCTGCCTCCGCTCTGTGTGCTGAGGTGCGGACCCAGGATTCACTGGCCGAGCTTCACCACCATCTCAGGGTCAAAGGGCCTGGTTCGTAAAACAATAGGAGGTAACACGGAGCCGCCATTGTTGGCAGCCTTACAAACCTTATTCTGATTTTTTTCTCTCCTGAAATTTTTTAGAAAATTATGTTCCCAGACTTAAAAGTAACTTCCTCTTTTATACATTTTGCTTTAAATTAGCAAGTCATTAATTTAATAAAAGAGTAATCCTGTCCTGAGACCATAGAATGTTTGTTCTCTACTGGGAACTCCAGGTTTTCCTTTGTGTGCGTCCATTTCCCTGAGGAAACAATGAAGGCCTGCATAGCTTTGGGGTGGAGGTGAGGGGCTTCAAGGCCATGGGGTCAGAGCAAGAAGCAAAATTAAAATACAGGTTCCAAATTCTTGTTCTTCTTCTTGATTACTTTCTTCTTTCCCCAGTTTGGCTTTGTGTGGTTCAATATTTTCCTTTTGAAGCATGATCAATGCTTTTTAAGGTTTATTTATTATATATGAGCACATTGTAGCTGTCTTCAGACACATCAGAAGAGGGCATCAGACCCCATTACAGATACAGATGGTTGTGAGCCACCATGTGATTGCTGGAAATTGAACTCAGGACCTCTGGAAGAGCAATCAGTGTGCCTAACCACTGAGCCATCTCTCCAGCCTGATCAAAAAGTTTTTTTTTTTTTTTTTTATTGTAGCATAAATGGCATTTGATTCTAAGAAGTTTTCTGGTGAGGAGCACTGGGTGCAATCTCCTAGCACGGCAAGTTGTGGAATTGCCTTTCTATGAGATCAGTGTTCAGAATCACACCCCAGCTACAGTGTCCTGGAGGGAGGGTGTCAGGAAGTGGAATGTGGGGTGTGGGAGGACTCTGTCCGGCAGGATCCAGCTGGAGGCCCCACCCTGAGAAGCATGTTTACCACTGTCCCGGGGCAAGCATGTCAGATCCACACCACACATTCAGTTATTTTGAGATCGGAGGCCACTAGTTGAGCATCACTAGCTGTGTGGTGTTACTGTGTTACTGGGCTTTCTGGTGGTCCTGGTCAGGCTCCCTTACAGTAAGGCTGCTTCCTGGCTGCACTGCAGACACAGGGAAATGTTCAGGGTTAGATGCACAGTGGGCCTACCAAGCACCAAGTAGGCCTTACAGACTGAGAATTTTTATAGGGTTCTAGTATGCAATCACATAATTACAGTACTGTTTTCATTCTATTAGGACACACATATGTGCCTGTGTGTGTCATGTGTGTTCCCGAAAACGTCATTGGGGTGTGTGTGTGTGTGTGTGTGTTATATGGTAATGTGTGTATATCATGTATGTGTTGTGTATATTGCATGTATATTCCTGAAAAGGCCCTTGAAAAGTCTTTCACCTCTGAATTATAGTTAAGACTCTGAGGCCATTGTCAATTAAAAATTGTCAATCAAAGATAACTTGAGGTAAATACTTTCACAGAGCAGTAATACTTTCATAACTGCTTTGGGTAATTACACATTTTATAAATGAACATTACCTTAAATTATCTTTCAAATCACATTTTCCTGCCAAAGAGAAACTATTTTAAAACTTTCTTTTACTGTGGCGTAATGTGTGACTATTCCAGTGCTATCCCGTGGGAATTGGGAAGTCAAAACTAAAACTTGAGTTTGAGAAGATGGAGAACCAGGTTATAGTAATTCACTTTTGCCATGTCCAGCAGTTCCCTAGAGCTGCAGCCTTCGAGCCTATGTGTTGTCTGTGTCTGTTAGTTTGGTACCAAATGTATACATGAGTGTTCAGAGACCTTGTGACTGGCAAAAAGGGTCTAGACTGGGCCTAGAAACAAGTAACTTTAGTGGGACTCCTAGGGAAATTTCTTCATTAGTCTGACCAAGTGAGCTCAGTCAGTCAACAGGTTCTCTAGGGCAGGAGCCAGGATTAAAAAGAAAAAAGACATATAGACAACATTGTAGCATGACCCCAGCCAGTTCTGAGGCTGAGGTGGGTTTATTTTTTCCTAGTCTGCTTTTATACCATTATAATTACACTCAAGTAATAAGGTCAGTTCTAGGTTAAGAGAACAAGCAAGGCAATAAACACAAATAGTCAAGGAACAAGCAAGGCAATAAATAAAGTCCCATGGTCACTGTTTCTAAGGGCTCATCAGGATGACCAGGATACCTGAGCCTACTTCCCTGTCCTAGCCCAAAGTCATATTCTTGCCTGAAGCCTACTTCTTTGTTCCAGCCTAAAATCAGATTCCTGCCTGAGTTAACTTCCCTGTCCTGGCCCAAAGTCCTATTCCTGCCTGGTGTAGTCCTATTTCCTTGTCCTGTTCCAATGTCAATTTCCTGCCAAGCAGCCCCAAAAGCTCTCCACATCAGTCACATATTTTTAACACTAAGAAAATAATTTGCAGTGGGATAGGAGTGTGGCTTGGTGATAGATTTCTTGACAAGCATATTAGGCCCTGGGTTTGATTCTTTTATAGTAAACAAAATAGAGAGGTTGTAGAACTCACACACACACACACACACACACACACACACACACACACACACACCATGCACACACATGTGTAAATGTGTGTGTATCTACTTAACTAAGATAATATAGAAAATGGCATTTGCACACACAGACACACACCATGCACACACACACACACCATGCACACACATGCACACACATAAATGTGTGTGTGTATATCTACCTAAGATAATACAGTACGTGACATTTAACCCCAGTTTGGGGAGTAAAGGCTTACCAAGCTAAAGTCTTGCTCCATTTTGTCTTTAGGTTTTTCTTGTACAGTTTTGACCCCAGGCTTCTGTCACTTTAGTACTTTATGCTGTGTGTTTGCTTGACATGTAGAAGTCCAATGGCACGTGGTTCATACTTAAGAATTTGGAGAATTTACTGCAGACATGGACAGGTGCAGGGATTGTGCCCTGGGTAAAGGAGGTGGGGTTCTGGTTCTTGAACCTTCTAGAGCAGTGATTCTCAAGTTTCCTAATGCTGTGACCTTTAAATACAGTTGCCTGTATTGTGCTGACCACCAACCCTAAGATTATGTCATTGCTACTTCATAACTGTAATTTTGCTCCAGTTATGAATTGTAACATAAATACTGATATGCAGCTTATCTGACAGGTGACCCCTGTGAAAGGGTCCTCTCTCTCTCTCTCTCTCTCTCTCTCTCTCTCTCTCTCTCACACACACACACACACACACACACACACACACACACACACACACACACCCAGAGGGGTCATAGCCAATGGATTGAGAACTGTAGTTGTACACCTTTTCTTTGGTTCCTTTCCTGTGAGCATCTCAAAGTAATACAGTTCAGACTTGCAGTAAGATAAAAAAAAAAAAATCTGGGAGTGTCTCTGCCCCTGTGGATCGGCCATCTTTCTGGCCTGCAGTGACGTTTGTCTGTGTGGCACAGATCTTGTAGTGGGTAACTTACTGCTGCACTGTCCCCGTGGTGCAGACTGGGCAGGGTCTTCCGAGAGCCTTTACTATCTCTAGTTCTACAACCATGGGCTCAGGTCAGGTGAGGGGACACGGGGAGCTGTCAGAGGATGAATACCAACCTCACATCAGTGTTATTTACATTCTCCATCGCAAAGATTAATTTGTGAAAAAGATTTGGATAGAGGCTTCCTAATTTTTAATTTTTAAGAGTATTTACAGCAGATAGAGCTCACAGGAAGTTGTAGAAATAGTCCATAGAATTCCGGGTGCTGTTACCCCTGCTTTCATTGATGGGTTTTTACAAAGTGCCTCTTGGATCTGTTATGTGGTAGATACTTGAAGACCAGCTGGCAGTAAAAGTACGACTCAGTGTTAAGGTGGCCCTCATTGTGTCAGGGATAAAAATCGTAGGCCTATCCTATTGCAGTCCAGGATAATATTCAGATGGGGTTGTTAAAAAGTTAGTGGTCCTTGTCATCTATATGGATTGTCACCCTGAAAACCCTCTTTTTAGGTTTTAAATTTACAACTGTTTTCAAGTAACGAGAGGACAGAACTGAAAAGTAGGTGGACAGGTGAACACCGTGTGAAGCACTGTCTGTCAATAACCCTGCCCGGTCAATCCTGAGCCACGGGAGTAAAGATGGCCGCTTTTCTGCCCTAGGTTCGCAAGCACGTGAACGATCTCTACGAGGATCTGCGGGACGGGCACAATTTGATCTCCCTCCTGGAGGTTCTGTCCGGAGACACCTTGGTAAGTGTGAGGTTTCCTCGTTTGTTTTGCAGAGCATTTGATCCCGTACACAGGCGAGCAGGGCGTCTGCAGCTCAGATGTTAGGTTACGGCAGCATTTGCTCTTCGAACTCCGAGCTCAGCCAGAAGAAAAGGGTCCGTTCTGTTCAGCATCCTTCCGCATCCCTCTTCATTTGACATGAACGGGGACCTGGAGATACCCGCTCTCGTGACATGCTCTATAATTCACATACTATTTTTCTTTCTGCTTTTTTTTTTTAACATTTCGGTTGTTTCGTTTTGACTTAAAGTCAGTCAGATGCGCTGTGTAACCGCACACGGAAACACTCGTGCGTACCAAGGGAGCGTCCTTCCTGAGAGCTGGGCTAGGCCAGGCATCGCCTCCCTCCCTGTGACCATTGCTCCCTTGCTCGGTGACCTCTTCTCCCTCACTATGTTCCGCTCATGCTCTTGTTTTCATTCCTGGTCTGTCTGTCTGTCTGTCTGTCTCCTTGCTGTCCTGTCTTCTGTCTGTTATATTCATTAGCCGAGGGAGCGAGACTTTTTGAAGACCTTACGGTTGGTGAGTGCAACAGCAGCATGCGAGTGTGAGCAGCATGAGGAGGTGGAGGATGAGGACAAGGGGGTAGGTGTCGCCCCCGTAACTCACTAACCTAGCAGGCTGTGTGCGGGTGTGTGTGGTGCTAACCCGGCAGGCCAGTAACTCACAACCCAACCCCAGACAGGGTGAGCGACGCCTCCGTTCACAAACTGGATGGAGGGAATGTTTCTCTCTTGAAATTTACCTTCAGAGCTGAAATGACCGACATGTTTATACCTTACGGTGCCCCGCTACTTTAAAGTTTTTTCCACTCCGTATACATTAGGATCCTGATAACTAGTACACTAATTTTTATGCACATTCAGTCCCTTCTGGAATCGACATTTCCAACATGAACAATTTATTGCTCCTTTTTGGGGGGAGGGAGGCGTAGGTGCTCACAGTTTTCCTTTAAGTCAAACTTATTGGCATAGGTGGCATAGAAGGGGACAAGACCTTTGTCTTGTATCCCATAGAATCCACAGGGGTCTAACGGACACTTAGCCAACACAGGTCAGCCACCTTTGCAGAGACAGATGAGCTTTTCTGGCCGTCTGCCTCCCACCCCCAACCCCCACCCCTGATTTCCTTGGGAATTTGTGCTTTCACAGATCCAACTGGTGATTTCCTCAGTGAACTCTACCCTGATACCAAACTTCCTTTTCCCTTTTACGGTTTGCCATCTTTTTATGTTGCCACCTTGGATGTCAACAGCTCCTGGTTAAGAGGGAGGGGGTCAGTTTCTTCTGGTATTTTTTGCTCTTAGACTGTTTCACGGGGGAAATCCCAGCCATATTCTCTGTTTCTTTGTTAAGCTTTTTTTTTCAGCCTGGTTCCTTTTTCCCTTCTGCTAATGTGTGCCGAGGGAAACGGCAAGAGAGAAAATGACTAAGATCTGACACTTTTCCCGAGACTAGGAAAGCAGTCACACCCAATGTAACACAAAAGTTACACAGTCCTTTGTCCTGTGTTACATCCAGCTTCTGAAGGCTGGATGCAGTGAATACAGAGGAAACATTGTTGCGTAGTGTGGATCACCTTTTCCTCTCCTCTGTCACTGCTAAATAAACTTCTGTCTTTCCCCTTAGTGTTGTTTTTTTTAATGTACTAATTGCATGTTGTTTTACCTCATTTTCATAAATCTATAAATGCAATTAGAAAACCTGTCTTGCCGATAGTTTATATTAAGAAGTAAAATAGAGAATTATGGTTTCCTTTGCGGATTCATAGCTAAGCACCGCTTGGCCATGATTGTTCTGTTAGCAAGCACTAATAGTCTCTAAGCTCTGTGGCTCTCCTCTTGTTTAAATGAAGCATCTGGAATAAATCGTATATTTAAAATATACTGAGAAAAGGTCCCTCATTCAGTCCCAGATAATAGAGAAGAATTAAAAGCCTCTTTAAAAGAAAAATTGTTGTGCCTACCTAACAAACAGCTTAAAAATATTAAGATGAGCAGAAAAATATATTGAAATTAGCATGGTCAGTGGCATTAGGAACTGTAATATTTTCACACCTTCCATCTTCTATCCTCAGCCCCGAGAGAAGGGTCGGATGCGCTTTCACAGGCTACAGAATGTACAGATTGCACTCGACTATTTGAAAAGACGCCAGGTATGACATTTTTCAGATTCTAGCTTGGAATGATTAAATGAATCTGTCTAGGAAGGAGTCACGGAATGTAAAGGGTTAACTGGGTTGAACCCATGGTAATTATAGCGCACCATTAGTGAAGCCAATATTTAGCAGTGTTTTTGAAAGACTGTTGCTGAGAAAAGGAAGTAGCCTTAGGTGTGAGCTCAGAAGGAGGGACTAAGTGTCACTGGCTGAATTGGGATGCACCTCCCTAAGCCAGTAGACATTTGAATAGCAACGATGTGTCAAAATGCTGCTGCGCTCCCAGTAGGGGTTGAGGCAACGCTTGATGTTTCACTGAACGTGTTGATGTTTCACTGAACGTGTATTAGAATGTTTTTATAGTTCACACCCTCCTTCTAGAAACCGTGCTAGCTGGGTTCTTACTCCTGACACAACAGTCTTCTGTTTGTTATAAGCAGTTAACCGACTTGGACTGCTTTGTGCAGCTTTCACGCTGTGTAAAGAACACATAAAGAACAGAACTCATCCCTTGTGGTTCTAGAGGCTGAGAACTGGAGATCAAGACAGTAGCCCTCAGGATCTGGCAAGGGCAGCCTGCGTTCTCACATGACAAAGGACAGGGCTGGCAAAGTAGCTCCCTTGCTCCATCATGCACCCCGAAATAAGAAACAAGAATGCCCAATGTAATAATCTTGGTATTCACGTCATTGAGTGTGCGAGATCATTACGCTTACCTGAGACACCGATGCTCGACACACCGTTGATGGGCTTCGGTTCTGAGGACCGCACGGATCTTTGATGTTGACTCAGCTTCTAGAAGCTCAGTGATTTAAATAACTTGTGACAGAAGTACATATAGTAGAGAATGAAAACCCTCTGTGGTAGGGCTATAAGTTGTTGAACTTGGTTCATTTTCTGCTTGACTAAAAGAATAAAATAATTTTACTTCAAAAGAAAATTTCTCCCCTAATTTTACGGTCATAAATATTTATCCAGGTGCCATCATTATTTTTGACAAGTGGGCACTTTCAGTACTAGCTCTAGAAGAGAGAACCCCAGCAGTACCCAGTCTGTGTTTACATGTGTTTGTCACCTAGATCTTTGTCTCGTTTAGCGTTTCCTTTGCAGGTGACGGGAACCCGGGACTGGTTTACAGTGATCACTGTTTCTCTCTCTTTCCCGTGCAAACAGGTGAAGTTAGTGAACATTAGGAATGATGACATAACAGATGGGAACCCCAAGCTGACGTTGGGGTTGATATGGACAATAATTCTGCACTTCCAGGTCAGTTCACCTCATCGTCATTGCTGTCGTTGCGTCTTGGGTTTCAGGTGGCCTGTGAGAAGGTGTTTGACATCCTCTGAATGAAAACGAATTTCAGGCTAGTTTCTTAACAGTACCTCAGTTATTCTAAAAAGTCTGTGAGGCTGGTGTCTTGTCCCCTGGTCTCCGGGGGCTTCTTTGTTTTCTAAGACCTTCTGTTGCAGTCTTAGAGTTGAGAGGTAGAGCCTTCTCTTCCCTAAGTGCAAACATGCTGCTTCTGTTCTCTGGACAGTATCACTTGTTTTTAGGCATTTAAAGGTTTTATGACTCAAAATCCTTATTTAAAGTAAATTTATCCTTATTGTAAATAAATTAAATTTCCTTTGGTGGACACTAGATGGCAGTAGGTGTATTCTAAAGAGCCAGATTAGAAGACCAGTACCATAAGCAGCTGTGCCTTCCGTAGATCTAAGCGACAGTGACTGCCTTTCGGAGCTGTAATTTGATTCATGGTGACTCCCCTCTGTAACTTGCTTTAATTTGTTAGCTGCTCATAGTCTCACAGAATTTCGTCAGACCCTCAGTAGTAGCGGGCAGTCAGATCCTGAAGGAAGGAAATAAACAGCTTACTATCAGAAAGGAAGTGGGGATTTAAATTAAATATTTTTTTTCCTTTTTAAAGGCGGCAGGGAGAGTAAAACTTACTAAACTCATACTGGGAAACACAGGAGTTTGTTTGGGGACAGGATCTGAGCGATATGAAAAGGTCTAGAGAGGAAGAATCCTAGGAGGGGTGGCTTAGGATCCCCAGGGCCTCACAGGCAACTGGAGAGTGCCAGCAGTAGGGAACGGGGGGGGGGGGGGGGGCGAGCGGGGTAAGTGGAGGCACCTTGTTGAGCGGCCTGCCTATTGGACTGGTAATGAAGGTGTCCAGTCAACTGGACTGCTGAAGTCAGGGCAAGCCAAGACTCCACAGGGGTAAAGACCCCACCCTGAGAAGAGCTAAGAGACCACAGCATTAAACCCAGGCATGTAGGACTTGCTTGTGGGACCCAGCAGGCTGTATTACCAGAATCCTGAAATCTAAGTAGAAATGATCCAGAAATTATTTCCATGTAGACTGCTTAGCATCAGTGGACTACGGCCAGTGCTTTTAAAATTAGGGTTGAAACTACAAGGGCCACAGATGAGAGAGTCTGAGGCCCCTCACTGGAGGGGGCTGGCTACTTCCTCACTGGGTTGTGTCTGAAGTTTAAGTGGAGATCACTAGGGGTCATTTAAAGGACTTCAGGGGAGGGAAACAGGATTTTATTCTTTGAGGTTTTTATTTTTTCTGGTGATGGCCACTCTACGCTTAAGGGGGGGGGAGTATTTAAATAAATAAACAAACCAACAAATAAATAAATAGAACCTGATGGGCTAGTGAGATGACTCAGTGGGTAATGGCTTTTCTTGATGCAGTCATGGGGGTGGGGGTGGTTTCAAGAAACTGAAATGATTTCAGAGGGGAGGGATATAGGCCAGGCGGGGATAAAAATTTTATCTGAGAGGTGATATTTGGAAAAAGAGAGAAACTTGGCCACGGGGTATAGAAAGTGGAGAAGAAGGCGCAGGTTGAAGTCTAAGAAAACACAGCGTGAGATCTGGGGTGGTGGTGAGCGGAAGGCGTTCGACCGTCCGGATGGGTTAGAAGGGTTAGCGAGCTGTCCCATTCTGCTGAGCAGAACATCCCTGAGATGTCAGAGGTGCAGGGGATTACCAGCATAGAAGTGTCTGCAGTTCTGTCGGAGAGAAAGGGTCCTCAGAAGACTCGGGGTGGGGCAGGAGCAAGTCTTGCTGTGGGAACAGAATGGGGATATTCAGAGAGTTGTGTAAGGCAGCGGGAAGAGGAATGGATGAAACCGCAGAAGAAGAATGGAAGTGGTCTCAAATGCCTCCGGAGACTGGAGGAAACGGTGCCCAGCTACTTACCTCAGAAAGAAGGAAATAGCAGATGGGAATGGCTACTTACATCAGAAAGAAGGAAGTGACGTGGGGATTAGAGTAGTGCAAGTAGAATATACATTTGAGGAGTGCTAAGGCAAAGGGTCCCTTAAGAATGACGTGTTAGGTCAGCCACTGCTTGGGTCTCTACATCAGGGATTAGAGGCAGGAGGATTGAGAGTTTGAATATGGTATTTTGGGTAAAACGTAAATGAAAGGAAGCATTTCCTAGTGCTGTGCTGCTGGTCAGAACTCCTGGCTGTGCCCAGAGTGACACAGCCTTCAGTTCCTCTATTCATTGTATACATAAGGCAGTTTTCTTCAGGAGAACAAGCGGTAGGTCTTTTAAAAAAAAAAACCGCGTCTGAGCATCACAAATTGGAACTGTCTTTCAGCCTGACATTCAGAAGGTAGGCATTACGTTCCCGATGGTCTCCTGTCAAAAGCCACTGTCTGCGAGATGGTGGTGATGTGTGCCGTGC
This sequence comes from Rattus norvegicus, assembly GCF_021556685.1. Lineage (NCBI taxonomy): Eukaryota > Metazoa > Chordata > Mammalia > Rodentia > Muridae > Rattus > Rattus norvegicus. The sequence goes on from NC_141542.1 coordinate 51,519,011, forward strand.
CTTCTGTTAAAGGGTTATTTGGAGTTAACTGTAACCCAGGGGGGCGGGGCGCATCCGTCGGCAACGGAAATACAATCCTAAGTGTCTGAGGCAGAGTTTAGTCTGTGCCAGGCCCAGCAGGGCATTGGAGGGAAGGCTGTAAAAGTACCAGTTACCGGGCAGATGCGAAGGCTAAGCCATTTCTGTAAGGGAACGGGGCGCGTGACCTAACCGTGGACAGTTGCTTAGTTTGGCAGGGCCAGAGGGAAGGGTGGAGGGTGTGCCAATCCCAGCCTGCTTCTCCACCCTGGCAGCATACACAGCAGCCATTCGACGTTTAAACGATGTCGCGTTGTCTTGGCCGACATTGAAAACTTAAGAACAAACCCAAGACTTTTTCCCCCTAGCCTTCGTCTGGGATATATCACTGGATAACGTTTGATTTTCTTTATAAATAATTAAGAAAACCCTTACAGTGTTACAGCCTTCTGCAACATCAGGAGGTCAACTTGACTGGACAGCCCCTCCTCCTTAGTAAAACATGTTGAGTTCCTTTTCTGGTTGTGGAAGACTACCTCAGGAAGGGCAGTTACCGACTTGCCAGCTGACTTTGGCTCGTGGGACAATGTCTTCCTTGTCACGCTGATTTTCTTTGCACCGTGTCTGTGACTCAGGGTTAGGAATACGCACAGCTCAGAGTATCCTCATTCATACTGATTTCTTAATTTCCCACCCTGACCCCGCTAAAGCTGTTTAATATTTAACCCAAGTGCAATTGCCGAGCATAAAGTTTAACTGCCCTAAAGTGTGTGTCAGAGCGTGCGGGCACTTCCTTCAGCCAAGTGCTCCACCTTTAAATCCCTTCATAGTTCTCTGGTCATGTGGCAATCCTAGTGAGCAGATAATCAGAGATTTATTATTTGAATGCTATTTTAAACCATATTAAAAAGACTGGCTCTAGACTTGATTAAAGGTGTTTTTAGCTTTCAGTATTTAATCTTCTCTTCATCCAATTGTTGAATCTTATCTTTAGGCTACTTTTTCTGAATTAGTCTTCACACCAGAGACCTGTAAGCTTTTCGTTTATTTGTCCGTAGGCCCTGAAATTAGTTAGCCTTTCCAGGGGAGGCTCCCCGAACTTGAGTTCGAAAGGCACTTTGAGACTTGAAGGGCACTTTGCTAATAAAGTCTCCTGGCTGTGTTTACTCCTGGCTTAGCTTCAGAGGTTAATGCAGATAGTGACAGTGTGTGTGTGTGTGTGTGTGTGTTCGAGTTCGAGTTTCAGAAGGCACTGTGTTAACTTGAGAGCCCTGGTCTCCAGGATTTGCTGTGCAAGTTCACTGGTGTCTGAACTGATTGAGCAGTCATGTTTGTCTGAGAGGACTGGTGGCCAGGAACGAGCCACAGTCAGTGCCTAATAAGACACAGGACCAGCTGGCAGGGAGCCACAGCAGTTCTTGCAAGTGGTTTTTCTCATAAGCAACATGGCTTCAGGCTGAAGAGGATGGTCACGCAGTCTGCTAGGAATTCCAGATCAGAGCGGAGTCTCGGGACTTGGCGGAGCGGGTCCTGGAAGCCCCGGATTTTGAAATGAGTGAGTTCGTGGAGCCGTGAGTGCCTGTGAATCAAATGGGGAATGTCTGTGGCTGCGTGAGGGCTGAGAAAGAAGAGCAGTATTTCGATCCTGCCAAAAGTCCCTTGAGTCCTGAAAAATACTCTCCGGGAAGAAAGTATTTCAGAAGAAAACCACGCCAGAAAGTTGAGGGTGACACCGAGTCAGTGCGACAAAGCGGAGAAAGAGAAGGCAAGAAGGGTGTTGGTCAGCTTGCGAGGGGACAGCCAGCTGTGTCCTCCGGAGAACTGGTGTGGGAGGACCCTGCTGCAAGCCCCACTCCGGAAGATGGTGTGCAGCTGGGGAAGACAGCCACAGACCACGGTGAACAGAAACCTCTGCCCAGTGTTGGGAACAGCTGCCCCTACCTAGTGGCCGTTTCCTCTGCTCATGGGAGATACTCAGAAGTACAAGTTAGCATCCCGGACAAGACGATTTCAGAAAAAGATAGCCCTCCATATTGCCCGGAGAGGGAGAGACACTTAAATGAAATCAACACAAAACACAGAACATTCCTGAGAAGAAACGACGTTTCTCTTTCCCAAAAGACGTCCAGTTCAAGCCCCATTCTCTGTGCCACAGAGAAATCCCTTGAAAAGACTGTGCTTGTGGGAAACCTGTCAAAAAGCTGCAGCAGTGTCCTGGAACAGGACAGCTCTGGGAGAGGTCACCCTCTCATAGCACACCCTCTTCAGCTCACCAAAAGGAGGTACCATTCCCTCCATGCTACTGTGTCCTCTGTCTCCAAGGACGCACCTGGGGATGACGGGTGCCAGGTAAGTGACACTGGTGCAGGTGACTGCTCCTCCTCCTCCTCTTCCTCTTCTTCCTCCTCCTCCTCGCACCAGACTATAGTGGTTGCAGTTTCTAAAAAAAATGCCATCTGCATACTAGCCTGTATGTCAACACTGCGATTTTGAGTGTTACCCATGTCTCTTACCCTCACTCTAAATAGCACCTAGGTTTCGTTGTTGCATATCATGGGAAAGCACTGGCTTAATGGGACGCCTAGGCTTGGTGTCTCCAATTCATGGCTTTTGGTGTGTCATTTTGTAATAGTCTTCAGAAACAGCCTTGTGATAAGTAAAAGTTAAATTAGAAAACAGTTGGATACCTCTGTGTAGATAGCAGAGAGGATTTTAATGTTTTACACACACACACACACACACACACACACACACACACTGACAAATGTTTGAGACAATAGCTTGCCTAAATATGCCCATTTGATTATTGCCAGTCATACACCCATACAGACTGTAGTCCCCAAATAGGTTCAGTCACCGTGTCAGTTAAAGTATGAAGTATTGTCTAACGGGGGATATGTAGTGACCGTGTAGCACACAGTACATCTCTCCGCATTCCAGCTGTTCCATAGTCCAAGAGGCCAAATTCCAGTTCTCTATCAGCTGTCATGCACGGAACATTCACATAATTGCTTTCGGTCTTCCTGGGTGCTGAGGGCAGAGGCAAACATTAGCTTGCCCAGATTCCATGGACCCTGTTTGACATCAGAAATTGTTGGGGCAGCATGTCATTGGGACTGGGATGTGACTCAGGCTGCCAGGAAGCTGGGCTCTTTTTCCCCTGACATTGATATTTACCTTTGGACAAATTACTTATCTTCCAGATGTAATTGGATGAGGATAATTTACTTCCCCGGGGAAGTGCATTACCTAAATGACTTCTCGTTGCTAAGTCAGGACTGTTTGTTTGGTTGGTTTTTTTTTTCTTTTCCATTAAGCTTTTCCTAACTCTATCTTTTACCCAGAGAAGGTCTGGATATACGTGGTATCAGCCTCTGGGCAGGTCATTGTGTCACTGGTGTGGCTCCCTGGACAGAGACCAAAGGAGGTTCTACCAGGGTTCATGTGCATAGTCATTGTTGACCTTGGTGACTGAGTTCCTGCTTGTGTACACCGCAGACCTTGCCAGTGTTCTGCCTCATGAAGTTCTGTTTATGTTTTACGCTGGTTGCATTTTAAGAGGAAACCATCCAGTGGTGGCATTCTCTGTGTAGGTCTGGCATAAAGGCCAGTGCATCAGAAAGCAAACCAGTTGCCCATGTTTATAAATGTTGCTTGCTCTGGTGTCTCACATTTATCTACCCTCATAATTTGCCATCAAGTTAGCGCTCTGTGGTTGTTGTTTTTCGTTGTGGGGAGTCATTAAAAACCTGTTTCTTTAACAAGGCTCTTTTGTAATTCTCCTCATGTCAAGGGTTTTGGGATCTGTTCTACCAGATGATGAGTTTTTTTTTTTTTTAAGTTTCTTTAGAAAATATCACAAACTCATCAGTTGGATTTGTTGAGTGACGGTGCTGCAGTGGTGTGTGGCTTACTGACCGTCGGATTTCTTAAGTGACTGCACTGTGCTGGTGTGTGGCCCTTGAAGTGACTATGCTACCATGGTGTGTATAGCGTCTCCTACATCAAAGCAGAGGGAGGTGGCTACCACTGTGGCTGAGTACCTGGACATTTTGACTCCATCAGTTCCGAGAAAGACTGTTTATCTTGCGTTACAGAAAGAGTCGGGATCAACGGCATGGTTGTTTGTCTGGGGTCATTCTTCTTGGATCCTTACAGGTGATTTCTCACGTCAGTTTGCTTAAATGTGTTTGGTGAGAACTGTCCTCCTAACTGTGTTACAACGGACTCTTCGCTTTTCATGGATGGTTAGATGTAGGTGATGGTCCCAGCCCCTTCGTTAATATTTTTTAAAAGACGTATTTATTACATATGAGTACACTGTAGCTGTCTCCAGACACACCAGAAGAGGGCATCGGATCCCATTACAGATGGTTGTGAGCCACCATGTGGTTGCTGGGATTTGAACTCAGGACCTCTGGAAGAGCGGTCAGTGCTCCTAACCACTGAGCCATCTCTCCGGCCCTCATTAGCATTCCCCCCCTCGGAAATAGCTTGTGAGCCATGCAGTCATAGTTCGTCTGCCTCACGCTGTTCTTCATATTTGTCTCACTGATTCAGTCTTCCTTGCTGTTGTGCTCAGGGTGGGCCTTGAGGGCCTTTGAAATAGAATAGGGAGCATTTCGTTGAGCGCCCCTTAGCCTGACCTGAACTCCCCTGGTCTTGTGACAACGGTCATTCGCAGTGCAGATGACCAGCCTGTCTCTCCTTTAATCCCTCGAGTAACCTGCTGAGAGGCATTCCTGGCTAACGCTCCCCTCCCATACATGCCCGACGAGTATGTCATACATCTGCACGGGGATTGGGACAGGTGGCCAATGTGGGAAGGGGTGGGTGGGTGTTAGATTTGTATGATGCTTTGAGATTGGAAAGTGCTTTCAGAGATGTTACACCTTTGGATTACTGCAGCAATTGTACAAAATAGGCAGAGTAGGCGGCCTGCATCCAGAATGAAGAAAAGAAGACTCACAGTGAATACAGCATGAGACAGTAGCTGTTTTGATGGCGTGATGTCTGTTACATTGTCACAGCCGTTCTGCCCGGGCACGATTGCTGATCTACAATCCCACCTTGACCGAGACAGGAACTTCGCTTGAGTTCAGAAATTTCCAGGAAATAGTCCATTGTGCCCAGTCGGGTTGTGGACTGCTTGGCATAGGAGCAGTAAGCCATCCCAGGAAAGAAATAACGATCAGAACGTGCGTGCTTATTAGTGATGGAGTTGTGTCTGTGAGTGGCCATGACACTTTATCCTGAGCAGCACAGTGAGGCTGCTTTAAGTTAACTGAAGAAAACCCACTAGAAGAAATGCTAAGGCTCTCTTCTGCTTTGTGTCTGCTTTTAAAGGGGCCCCTGCTATGCATACTCCAAGTGCCCTGTATTCCATGTGTGGCACAGTACCCGCTGTGCACACGCATGCTTCCTGTAGCCCGTGGCTACCTTCACTCCGTAGCTTTTCCCATACCCTTTTTTTCGGTTCAGTTTCACAAATCCCACTTCATCCCAGTCTTGGTTGGTGGACACCAACAGGACAGTTGGTTTCTCCGTTTACAGACCATGGGTTCTCTAACCTAACCGTGTATTAGAATAATCTGGGAAGATTTTTGACAGTACACATCCCTGTGTGTTGCTCCCAGTGATTCAAGTGGAAAAGAGGAAGGGAATCTGCAGTGGATTCCCCGTGGTCAGGACAGAGAGTACAGGTGTGCGTACGAGTGCCTGCCTCTGCGTGTGTCAGGTCTGAGTTCTGAGAACCATCAGAAAGAAAGCAAGTGTGACTTAGCCACTGTCACCTGTGCGATTTCCCATTCTTACAGAGGCCGTCAGAGCAGATCATGGTCTTCTATTAACCGTGTTCTTCTGTGGGTCCTACTATGTGCTAACCACTTCCTCACAACATGATGTCTGTGAAGTGGCTCTGGTGAGGCTCAGGAGGTTTAAACAGAATGCTCAACTCACTTCACGACGACCGCAAGTTGTCTGAGCTGAGCTGTTTGCCTGATATACTCCTTTTCCTGCACAAGTTTCCCAGTTTTACATTTCTGTGACTTCTTGTATGTAAATACACACTTTTCGATTTTGAGTTCTTTCTTTCCCCCTCTTACTTTGTCTACCGTTTACTGTGTATTGAATGCTGAATTATAACAAGACACTGAGTTCAGTGGAATACCCCTTTCCGTACCTTACAGCCTGCTGTTTGCAGCAAATGGGGGGGGGCAGGCTTTAAACCTAAGTCCCTTAAAACTCAGGTTTTGAATGGTGGTGAGGTTGAACTTCCTTCCCACGAGCCAGGATGTATTAACCAATGACAATAACACTTCCCTGTGCTGCTCCTCCAGTCGTCAGTGAGTCAAGGACTAGAAATGATCAGTGTGGCTGTTGGAGAGATATTGGCGGTCTCTGGATAAATGAAGAGATGGGTCGTTTTATTTCATTAACATATATCTGAAGCTTTAAAAGATTTGGAGCCATCTTAAAATGTAAGAGGAACCCAGTATTACTGAAATATATTTATTCATTATTTTCCCCCTATGCTTCAGCTAACAGAATTCATGCTGAGATCCAAGGACTGTTAGAAACTCAGAATGTGTTTTCTTCTGTCCTGTGATAGCTTGAACTCTGTGCATCCTGAAGCTAAGAGTCATTCTTTAGAAAGTTGACTGATTTGTTCCCTTCTGAACCTGAACCATTTTCTCTCTTTTTAATGTATGTTTGTTGACTTTTGACTGTTTATAGTTAATTAGTGAAATTGTAATTACATAGAATTTGGATACCAGTCACCTTTACAGTGTCCTGTATTTTAAACTTGATGGAGGAGCTATAAAAGCCTGAAATCCTCTCTTTTCTGCCAAAGAAATGGGTGATTTTTATGTTTGAACAAAAATGAGGGAATTTCCCGGAGTCTTCAATGTAGCGTTGGAACTTTATTTTTAGTGAATTTTTTTGACCTACAAGCCCAGCCTGATGGTCACCAGTATTTATTATCACTGTCTTTCTTTTAGCCCTTCTTTCATGTAGGTGGTTTGTAATCTTTACAGTTGCAGAATGTTTGAGCAACATTTTCACTTGAAATGTTTGGTGGAACCTTCTAACACATTTTTTAAAAAGAAAAAAAAACCTTGGAAGCAGCTACTAAAAAAAAAAAATGTGTTGATTACACTTATTTCTGCCAAAATAGTTAAATTGTTTCTGAATGAATTGCCCGTAGAAGCAACTTGAAAATATGTGTTTGCCTTGGCGACAGTTCAGTGCAGAATTAGATTTTGCTTGACTGCAGTCCCAAGTGGTGTTAATCGGTGTTTAAGTAGCATTCCTCCTGATACACTGACCTCAGTTTACCCTGAGAGGTCTGTGAGACGCCATTGTCTCCTCATTTTGTACCAAAGGAAACTGATGCCCTGAGAAGTCACAGGGGAGGGAGGGTGGGACTGGGTAGTAGCCGCCATGCTGGGGCCCAGACGTCCTCTCTGGATGTACGTACCTGGGTGAAAAACCTCTCGGTTTAGAAAAACGTCCCTGTGCTGATTCTTCTCCAACCATGACTTTCATCCTGAGCATTATTTAAATTCTTACAAAGAATGTTTCATTCTAATAAAACATGCTTAGAAATCCCAATTTCTGCATGATAACATTTTCCCGTCTAACCGCATCTGTTGCTGTCCTGAACTGACGGTGATAAGGAGCTTGGAGAGGAAAGGATTCATTTGACTCACACTTCTACAGAGCTGTTCATCATTTAGGGAAGTCCGAGCAGGGACCTGGAAACGGCTGAAGCCTGGAGGGTGGCACTGCTTACTGGCTGGCTTACTTCTGTTGCTTTCCTGTAGGACCCAGGACCCCCAGCCCAAGGGTTGCACCTCCCACCATGAGATGCAATAGTATCAATCATAATCAATCAAGAGCCTGCCCCCACAGCGACGCCCACCGGCCAGTTGCGAGCATTTTCCCAACTGCCCTTTCCCAGCTTGCTCTAGACTGTGTCAAGGTGACAGAAGACAAGCTAGCAAACTGTGGGAGGGGTTAAGGACTTCATGTCTGCATAGGTGACCCTTCGACCAGGCGCCATTCCCACGCCCACCATCTGTCTCAGATGTCGCTTCCCATATTACCAGAATAAAGTGGTGCATCAGTGGTTACAACTCCTAGAGTGTGGTAGAATAAAGAACACATCTGAGATTTTCAGTCAGAAAACTTAAGGTTAGGTCTTATTATCCTCATCCCTAAAGTGGGTGTGGCTTCCTGTGGTGTTGATTGACGTGATGTAGAAGTAGAGCAAAGTGCGTCATGACCTTTACCCTTTCGTCATCGTTTCCCATGGATTCAGGGAAAGCCTCTAACCATCCTCTGAAGCAAAGTGCTCTGAACGTTTTCAAAAGTTTTACCAAGACAGTCCCTTCTGTCCGGCCATCCCAGAAGCGTTTCATGAAACACAGCAAGGCTGCTGCGTCCTGTCTTCCTTGTCATCTTCTTCTCTCTTCAGGCATCACTGATCAGTGTGTTCCTCTACAGATTCCAGAGTTAGCCTCAAACCTCAGCTCTTCAAACAGACAGTCTCTGAGAGAAGCCAGGTCTCGGAGTTACCTTCTGTTGTTTACACCCTAGTAGGATTCACACAAAGGCATTGAGTCTCTAGGATATGAGAGAACGCCGGAGGCAGGCTGTCAGAGGAGGGAAAATATCAGTTTATTTGAGATGGAATCTGTTAGTTGTTGCCCATGTTGGGCTTGACTTTCTGGACTCGGCCTCCTCAGTAATCACCACATCCAGTTTACTGAGAGCTCTGTTTTTGTTTGTGGGTTTGCTTTTTAACGAACCTGGTTGTCTCCTGTTGATGTGAGGTGTGTCGGTGCCTCAGGAACCATGTGACATTCTGGGTACTAGCTACCCTGTCCCTGTTGAAACTGACACTCTCCTGTGAAGGAGAGCTTGAGACTGAGGGGGACCAAGAGGATGCCCTTACAGGGTGATGTCCGTAGAGCAGCCTTTTCCTGGCAGTGGCCGGTGTATCTGTTGATATTGGAAAGTGATGTTAATCAAAGCAGTTGAGTAGTGGCTCCTGAAAAAAAAGACAAATACACCTGTTATAAGGACAGTGCATTTTCCTTAATGTGAAAGAGAAATTTCACGCCTAGAAACCCTGAGCTGGAATTTAGGGAACCAAGGAAGAGGTTAGGCCCTGGGCACAGTGTCCTGTCTTGCTTTCAGTTTGTTGGCCACTAAAGTGACCACATTTCCCCAAATGGCTTAGCCATTTGTCAGTCTGAACTCTGTGATTCCTTAATCTTCAGACTCACAGCTTTACCTACAAGAAACAGCTTGTGTCGACTTTTTCTAGTCTTTGTGCACTAATAACACTCAGTTTGATAAAACTTTTTTAAAAACTCACGTAATTATTTTCAAATACTAAAAATGCACACACGAGGCTTGGATATATAAGTCTCTGTCAAAATGCTTGCATAACGTGAGCACGTCCTCGTCTCAGCCCCTCAATAGCAAAAACAAGTTAAATAAAATGTGAATGAATCTTCAGGGAGTGTTGGAGTCGACTTTGGAATGGGCTGTGCTGTGTGCATGCCATGGTGGTGACAACATCTGCAAAAATAGGATGTCCCTGGTTCCTAGTTGTCTGGTCGGTCGAGTTGACTTGGCTCAGAGGCCTTGCACGGGTTCCCAGGTCCTGCTGACTCTACGGTGATAATCTCCCTCCTTTTCCAGCAAGTGGGAAACAGCTTTCCCATTAAGCAATCAACTGTGAATCAAATCGGGGAGCTGGCCCAGATATGGTGGTGGCTTTTCTTTCACTTCCAGATATATCCTACCAAGCTTGGGAGGGCTTTCTTGCTTTCTGTTTTTTTTTAGATAAATAATCGGAGAGCCTCAGCTTCTGACCCCTGGAGGCACTTACATGCGGTGCTCAGTTTATTTGCTTTTACTGGAAAGAGATGCTGATGCCGAAGTTCAAATGACAGCACGCAGTCACTCTGACTTACACTCGGCTCCTCCCTTCTTCCCGTCCACACACCTCCTTATTTAGTAGGCATCGGGCGTCTGCCTGATGGGTCTGTATTAGGCGGAATATGAAGAGAACATTCTAAGGGTGGAAGTTACTTATAAACCTGTATATAGAGAGAGCAGGTGGTACACACAGTTTGTAGGACTTCATCAGCAGAGAAGCAGCAGAGGCTACCTGCGGCTGCAGAATAAAGAAACAGCCAGGCATAGCAATGCACACCGTTCATCCCAGCATTTTGAAGGCAGAGTAGGGAGGATCTCTGCAAGTTGGAGACCAGTCCGGCTTAGCGTATTCTTCCTCCTGCAGCCACAGCGATATAAAACAGAAACAAACTTCACTGCTAATACAGGTAGGGCGAACCTCAGGGCAGATGGTTATTAGCTAATCCATAGGCAGGTTAGTAACTGGGTAGTGCTCTTCATAAACCAGCTTCTGACGGGGCTCTGGAAAGTATTTGCATTTGGCGCAGACCTCTGAAGACTCTTCTTTCTTACTTGGAATCACTTATCAGAGAAGGGTGTAGACCAGGGGTGACGGCAGCCTGCACACTCTGCTGTGCCCTGGGACGGGTTTGCTCTGTGAGGAACGGATAGCACTTCATTCCGTGGAACTGGGATCGTCCTGTTCATCCACGCATGAATGTCGGAAAGCACACAACCGTTGGCCTGTTTCTGTGGCGGCAAGCTTGATGGGTCAGAACTGTCATGTGTGAACGGAACTAGTTACATCTTGTGGGAATGGATTTAAGTAGAGCCTGTGATGAACTTCTCAATTTCGGCAGTGGAACCAGAAAAGAGACCAAATCTCACAGAATCTGCTTAGTTGAGAAGTTGGATAACATTTCCTTGAGTTAAAGGCTGGTTTCATTAGTAAATAAGGTCATTTAACAGCACACCAAGGCACGGCAGTCTGTACCCTCGGATTTCTGTAGGGAGAATTCATTGTGGAAGATGGCAGAGGTTCTGCTAAGGGTAGAACTGTCGGAAGCCCACCCGAACATCATTTTATATTATAAGCGACTTTGAAACTAACTTGGGCTTTAGCCCTGGGTGGAAAACTCTTTACATACCCTCTCCCTTTGAAGGGACAGCCTGTGTGTTTAACATGACTGGCTCCCCTCATGCTTACCTGTGAGCACAAGGACATCCTTACCCCCAGCACTTCCTGGGGTGAGTATTTGACTGCGTGCTGTGGTTGGAGCTATCAAGGGTATGTGAGCAAGGCATGGGGATGCTGGGCTGAAGAGACATGGCAGTTCTTGTTCACTGTATGAGAGCTGCTCGGGGTCAAGGGTTAGAAGTGAGGGAGAACCAGAGAAAGTGGCTGCAGAGGTTAGGATGCATCATGAATGAGAGAGCTTTTGACCTGTGGGAACTAGGCAAGTGGTGGGCTGTTCGCTGAGGTAGGAATGTAGTCAGAAGCGCATGAATCGGAATGAGAAATCCGGTGTCAAGCACTTTGTATTATAACGGCCATGACGTGCATCAAAGTTGGGAGGGGTAGCATTTCTTAAGGGTGAGGGTGGAGCTCAGTGGGAGAGAGTGTGCCAGGAGTTAGTGTCTGAGATGGATAGGATTGCTTTGTGACAAGCTCATACCAAGGATGCTGAATTTGAGTGAGTGAAAGAAAGTGGGAAAGAGGATGGGGCTTGTAGAATGCACTCAGATGCCCAACAGGCACGGGAGCATGAATTTGGAGTAGAGTGGCAGTGTCCTGTAATGGGAAAGTGAGATCTTGTAACCATAGGCACATTGCTTTGAAGACATCCCTGCAGGCCTAGAGGACTTTGCTGAAGGTGAGTCAGGATTGTGGAGGAGACCGAAGACGAGGTCAAAAGAAACTCAGTCAAAAGCGAGGATTGATGTCGGGTACTTAGGAGGCATTGGTTGTTATGGGGTGTGATTTCTGGGCAAGTCTGGAGTTGTGGGGGGCAGGTCGGGAGAAGTGAAGCAAACACATCACAGGTGGAAAGGCTCAGTAACCGGACGATCCCTTAATTGAGAATAGGCCGAGAAGTGGAAAATGGTGTGTTAGTCGTCAGTGTAAACCATGCTTCCTGGCATAATTGAGTGTGTATTTTTAAATTAAGAATCTTAAAAGTAATTTGCATGTGTTATAATCTAAGTGAGTATGTGTGTAACTGACAGTCTAGAATTCACCTAAAAATTGTTTTAAAATAAGACCTATTTTTTGGAACTATTCCAGACCTTTAAATTCATCTTTGACGTCTCTCCGATAGGATAGCACTCATGCCTTTTACACTGGCACCTTAACGGTGAAATTTACCAACTTTGCTCGTCAATGAGTAATTACTTTTGTAAATGGATTGGCCCAGAATGTTCTTGAATGAACCGGCAACAGCAGAAACAGTTCTCTATACATTGAGAACAGGGAAAATATAAAGTGCAGGTTTTGCTTCCCCCTTTGTAAAAAGGATCAAGAACACAAAATAAAAAGTACATTGAACATGTATTTCCTGTGTGCTAGGTGTCAATAAATCATGGTAACACTGGGTAAAACATGCAGCCTACCCTGAACGGGCTTTTCCTCTGTGCAGGGTGATGATAGCACCATGCTAGTTTGGAATTCTACTCCACAATGTAGTAACTGCCATTAGGTTACATTACAATCCTACACAATGTAGTAACTGCCATCAGGTTACATTACAATCCTACACAATGTAGTAACTGCCATCAGGTTACATTACAGCTCTACACAATGTAGTAACTGCCATCAGGTTACATTACAGCTCTACACAATGTAGTAACTGCCGTTTGGTTACAGTACAATCCTACACAATGTAGTAAGGGCCATTAGGTTACATTACAATCCTACACAATGTAGTAACTGCCGTTTGGTTACATTACAATCCTACGCAATGTAGTAACTGCCGTTTGGTTACAAGAGAGAGAACACTCCTCTGCAGCTTCCTGACTTGAGTTTGTAATCACAGAGAAGCAAATCCCTCCCCATGGGCCATGCCACTAAGTCATCCAGCATAATTACATCTCAACAGCCTTGGAAGCAATAGAGTAGAAAACTGTGGTAATTTTTTTCCTCACGGAAAAATAAAAACAAAATCCTCCTGTGTGTTATGTGGTCTGTCCCTGCATGCTGTTCTTTCCTGTGCCATGGAGATCAGCACAGATTCTTAGAGAAGATGATTAATAAAACAGAGACAGGGCTCCAACTTTAAATCCCAGACATTTTAAAGACAGTGTCTCTGCCTTTGTTCAGCTCAGATGCTGTCCAGCCGCCTCTGTAGGGCCGAGGAGAAGAGGGAGCAAGGCCCCACTTTCCTCCACAACAGCAGACCTGGTAGTGTCAGCCAGCCTAGGAAGAGCTTGTGTGCTGCAGTGTTTCTTTCTGCCTCGGGGGCCTTGGAGTGGCCATGCCCCTGCCTCTTGTGGTAACTGGGAAGAATAAGACTTCCTGTTCAAGCTTGGCACTGGCCTGTTCTCTACTTACAGTTGTTTTGACTCTGATTTGACCTCTGAGTTCTTTGTTGTGTTTATAACCTCTTAATAAGAGTCTATCTGGAAAGGGGCCTTAAACCTTGTCAGCAGCCACCTACCTCTCATTTGATAAAGAAGCTGGCCCACACACCTGAAGCCAGTCTCATTGCTCTGCCCTGGTCCTCTGTTTCTGTTGCAGAGGGGTTTGTGACTTAACACACACACACACACACACACACACACACACACACACACACAGGCACAGCACATGCACATTTATAGGCACATGTACATATCCATACATACACATGTGCACAGGCATATATGCACACATACATGCACACACACATACACATATGCACATAAACGTGCACATACACACACACACATATTCACATAAATGTGCACACACACTTTTTTTTCCAGGTTCTGGCTTGCTTCCTGTTCTTGCTCTCTTAGTTCTACACAATGCTCTGATGGGGAACAGTTATCTATCAGTGCTATTCCCAGCTGTGGAACTCCTGGGCAGCCCCTGGTGAAGAAGCTTTGTGCCCTGTCTAGTTGGCAGCAGCTCAGGGACCACCCAGATCACAGAGTTGGGCGAACGCATTCCCTGGAGATGCATGTTCTTTTCCGTCCCTCAATGGAAGGGACTCTGAGAGAACAGTGCACACCCATGTCCTGTTCGCTGCTCAGGAGGAGTCCTCCGAACTATACAAACAAAACACACGTGACAACTTTACTAGGAGTGAGCAAGGTGTCACAGCAATATTTACAGGCTGTTAGCCAAAAGTGTCACAGAATAGACTTAAAAAATGAGAGAGGGCACCGTTTTCTTATTCTTCCCATGAAATACTTTTTTGGACCAAGTTCTGCACAGAGTAATTTATGGCTTTTACTTCTGCTCTATTTGCATCTGAGGGAAAAGTCACTTCAGTTGTTTTAAGAGACCTCATTAGCAAAGAATGTCGAGTTTTTCCTGCTGTGCAGTTGTGGTATAATACAAAAGCAGGTTTGCACTGTCATGTCTAGCCTGCAGCCCCATCTGCAGGGCAGCTTTTAATGGGTTAGCATTGAGGGTCACCACGGTGTGTGTGTCTCCTGTGCCATCTGGCTCGTGGTGTGCCCACTAAATAAATTTAATTAGTCCAATATAGTTACCTTTAATTATATATGTGTGTATATGTGTGTATATGTGTGTATAAATACATACATATATACACACACATATAAATCAAGCTTTTAAAATATACTCTGTTGACTAAAATGAATCACCAGGAAGATACCGTTTTGGGGAACAGCTGTCTAAAGTTACGTGAAGAGCAGGTTGATGGTTAAGATGGATACCGTAACTCAGGTAAAATGACAGCTTGCCTGTCATTGTCTACCATTTGCTACCAAACAGAGAAGGCTTATCAAAGTGAATGAGTCAAAGAAAAGGTCAGTAGTTCATTACAAATACAAGGCCAAACTGTGTCTTCTGTATTTTGTGTGTTAGCATTCTGTTACATCCATGAAGGCTTCCGTGAGTCGGTTCTTCTTGTTTCTCTCATGGTATCAACATGAAGTCATTATGCCGCCTCAGTTTGGGGTAGCCTGGATTCCCTGTCTTTTGGGGTTTTGTTGTAGTTTGTTTATCTTTCAAAGATTGTAAAATTAGTGTGTTCTGTATTTAAAATTTCACTGGAAGCTTTTAACTTGGACACGGATATGTCAAATATAGAAGCCTGCTTGGAATGCTATTTTTTTTCTCTGAAAAACAGGGAGTATATTTAGTAATATATTTAGTACAACAATAAGAACTATAGGATGAAGGAAAATCAGACCCAAGTACTTAGCACATAGTAGACTTTTACCCTCTAAGCTTCCTTCCTTCCTCATGGTCTATTTGCTTCCGTTATATTTAGATATCTGACATCCATGTCACCGGAGAGTCAGAGGACATGTCTGCGAAAGAAAGGTTGCTGCTGTGGACACAGCAGGCGACAGAAGGTTATGCCGGAGTGCGGTGTGAAAACTTCACTACCTGCTGGAGAGATGGGAAGCTATTTAATGCCATCATTCATAAATACAGGTATGGAATCTGTGCGGTCTTCTCTCAGGCAAATACAAGTCATTCTTTCATTTCTGACATTTTATATAACATGTTACTTTTGAAAGGCAGTGCATGCACATAAGAGAGGAAAAATCCAGATAAGATGAAAGGCAGCACAGGCCTGTGACTGAATCAGTACTCTTAAACTGTAATACACACACAGAGGGGGGGTGGGGTGGGAGGAGAGAGAAAAGAGAAACAGACAGAGCAACAGAGTGGTATTATATCTGGATTTTTTTTTATACACCTTACAGAAGTTAAGCTCAGATGCCTATAAACTGCAGGGGAATGACCTAGTTTATCTACAGGTCACCCATGAGTAGACAGGTGAAGGATCATAGTTCAGGCCTAACAAGGTGTGCAGTGCAGCTCCAGGTCATACCATTTTGTCATTCCGAGGGGTGGCTGGGCAGCAGACTTGGGATTGGTGAGCAGTTTTCCTGTGGAAGTTACTGTCTTGCTGTTAACAACCGAAGTAACAGTGCGTATGAAGCATTGTTACAAACACTGGTTAGTTTAGTTCTCGCTACACCCTGGTCGTCCCTGGTTATGTATGAAGTGAGACACTGGGTAATATTTGCCTAGCCACAAGACTGGTGGGTGGCGGACTTGGGATTCAAACGTGGCAGGCTGGCTCTCGAGTGTGTGCTTTTACTGTCTCAGTGGAAATGAAACCCACATAAAATGTTTACTGACAACTCTGGGCTTAACCTTGGCTATTTTCTTTGACTGTCCAAAGATTGTGTCACATCGAAGAACCAAATATATACACAAATAGATTAAGTCTGAGCTATGAACTCATGAACCTGAAAAAGTTATTGAGTATAATAAAAATCTTACCAAACCAGTAATGATCTCTCAGGTATCCATACTGAACAGCCCCTGTTTTTAAGCAATCTGGTATTATGTCCTTCCCTTATGGAACACTCTTTAAACAGAGGTGAGTGCTGAATCAAGAAGAAAGCCTGGGTCTACTCGCTTACCTCGCTCAGAGGTCAGACATGGAGTATCATGGTGTTGTGGGCATGTCCACCGTTATCCCCCATCCCAGGGAGTGGACGGTGGCACACCATGGGGCTTTTTCTCTGAATCGTTTTAGGCAGTATAAAAATGTTTTTAGGGGCTAATTTTTCTAAAATCATCTGCTTAAAAAATATCTGTATTGGCCCTGGTGGTGCATGATTGCAATGTCAGCACTCAGAAGCAGAGGCAGGAGGCTTACACATTTGAAACCACCCTGTGTTCCAGAGCATGACCTTGTCTCTAAATAAATGAGTGGGTGGGTAGGGTGGGTAGATGGACAGATGGATGAACGGACAGACAGACAGATGGACAGATAGATAGATTAAACTTGCTGTCATTGCTTTTGGTGAGAAATGGGATCTGGTTTTTAATTTATCTTGTGCGCGTGGGTGTTGTGTATGTGTGTGTTCGTGCAGCCCTGGCATACCTGGTGTCTTCAGGGGTGAAAAGAGCAGGCTTGTAAATTGCTGTGTGGGGTAACCTGTTCTCTGGAAGACATCAGCCTGCTCATAGCCATTGAGCCATCCTTCTCCAGCCCAGAAATCGGAATTGTAGTTTTTTTCTTCACTAGAATTCCTGGTAACATTGAAAACCCCAGCTCTCAATGCATGGAGGTCTCCGTTGCTGAGTTCTCTTACAGTGTCCTGTGTCCATAGTTGCCTTAGTCTGTAAGACATATGTTAAAGCCTTCGGCCCTTCCTTAAGAAAACAGTTGAGTTCTTTTCCTCCAGTGTGTGCAAGAATTAAACAGATAGGCTTGACTTGCACACATTTCTTATGCAGTACCTCAATTTATAGACAGTTTTACATAACTACATAACTACTCCCATACACTTTTAATGTATTTAAGTTTGCTGTGGGTTTTTTCTTTTGTATTTATTTAGATAAGAAGCTTTACTACTTACTGGATCTCTTTTGGCTTCAGTAATAAACGTTATCTGAGCTAGCAGATGGGCCTGGTTTCTAAGCAAGTGGACACCCGTTAGAGGCTCCTTAGAGGCGGTGGTGGCTGTAGTAGCTAGGGGGAATGGCTGCAGTGGATGGGGCAGGTAGCTGCAGTGGCTGGGTTCTTTGGTTGCAGTGACTGGGTCGATGGCAGAGTAGATGCCTACTGTAGCTTGGGCAGGCCGCTGCAGTGTCCAGGGGCTATAAGTAGTTTAGATCAGGTTCTCACATCCTAGAAAGACTAGTCGTTAAAAATGGAAATATATACTATCTGTCATTCCAAAGTATTACTTTATACAAGAGACTTAAGACTTTCTTAACTAGGATCTGCTAAGGTTTTAGAGAGCCTGATCTGACATAGAAGCAGAATCATGACAGATTCAACAGGTTTCCTTATTACATTTTCGAACACACTTTGGCTTTGATGCCCCCCAACCCCACACCTACGTCTTCAAAATTCTGGATTAATGTAAACCGCATTATGAGAAATCATTGGTGGAGTAAATCACTCTGGATAGCCTACAGTAATGTTTAGTAGTATTGGCATCTAGAATATTTGAAAGAAACAGGTTTGTTAACCTAAGTAAACAGTATCTTATTAACAGTATTCTAGGTTTTCTTTTTACATAGTTTAGTTTTCTAATTTTTATATCCAAAGAACTATTATAAGAAGTTAAATGAAAAAGAATTTTTAAGGGTAGCATAGACTTTGTAAAATGAAATTGTGCATAGGGGTAAAAAGTACATAATGTTAGAAGACAAACAAACACTCACAGAGACAGGAAGAATGTTAGCACTCATGGGGACATGTAGAATGTTAGCACTCACAGGGACATATAGCATGTTAGCACTCACGGGGACATATAGAATGTTAACCACACAGATGGATGTCTTTGCCCCAGCAGAAGCCTGTAGTAAAATATGCTAGCTTTTAAAAATTAGCAAGCCGGTCCATGGTGTGCCAAGCTGGGCATGGTGGTACGCACCTTTAATCCCGGCACTCCAGAAGCAGAGGCAGGTGGATCTCTGAGTTTGAGGCCACCCTGGTCTACAGGACAGCCAAGGCTACTCAGAGTAACCCCGTCTCACAAAACAAACAAACCTCACGAAATAGATGGCGGCCTTCATTTTTATCAATACTAAAAAGTGTTCAAATGCTAATTTATATGCTCAGCACCATACGCCTTTTAAGAATTAATGAATGTGACTGTTCCGATTTCGTTACCCCTGGGGTCGTTTCTGTGTGCAGTGATGTTAAAAAGATAGAGGTGTCGGCCTGACCAGTGGTCCTGCATCCTTGACGGTTCATGACAGTTAACAAAGATCCAGAAAGTGTTGGTGAACTTGAATGGAACAGGTGCATTTGTTACTGCCAAACAAAGGTCTTCCTCTCCTTTCATCAACTACTGAGACACGTGTTAGTTAAGCTTAGCTTAGGGTTAGCTCACTGTTTAAGATCTGTACTATGGTAACAACAATTAAATTAAAAATTAAAGCATATTAAAATACTTAGCTTAAGTAAGAGCAAAATCACAAATTCTATAGTGTTACTATGTCACATTATCCAGGAGCAGTAAGGAACCTGACTTATGGTCCAGGTAATAACGAGAAAGCAGGGAGGTTATAAAGAGTAGTTCTCAGGGTTTGCTTAAATAAGTTGTGGATATATTAATTTCCCCCAA
Organism: Rattus norvegicus; assembly: GCF_021556685.1. Classification (NCBI taxonomy): domain Eukaryota; kingdom Metazoa; phylum Chordata; class Mammalia; order Rodentia; family Muridae; genus Rattus; species Rattus norvegicus. Next base: position 51,538,241 of record NC_141542.1, read on the forward strand.
TTAAATCTTACTAGATTTTGCTGCTGTTCCCAGCTCCTTCTAGGATCCTCTGCTTGTTCCGTTCAGTTTTCGTGGAAAGAGTTCAAATGTTAGAAATGCCACAGGCCTGCTTTGTTTTGTTTGTTCAGTGCAAATAAGTTTGGTGCTCTTTGGTCTATAATAAAATCTTTCCACGGAAGACAGTGAGTGAGAGCCTCTCTGGAGATAAGCTGGGAACTTTGTTATTCAAAAGAATAACCGAACCAGGAAGGCTGTGTTTGTTGAGTTTAAATGAAAAGAGTGCCACAGAAGCATTTGATGAGTCAGCTTTTTACCAAGAAAGGATGAAGGAGAATTGGCAGAGAGCCGAGAGCCACGGCATCCAAGCAGCTGTCTCTGAGGAGAACGAGAGCCAGGGTGGAGGTAGCGGAGTCAATGTTCCTCAGAGGTGGAGACTCCAGGAGCAGTTCACGTGGCTTCTGCCATAAGTGTGCTCACATGTCTCTGACCAGGAGAGATAAAGCTCTGACTGTGAGCTTGAAGTTCTGCTCTGGAACTAACTTTAGTCAGCCCCTCCGAGTGGGAGTTTTCCCTAGGCTGCCTGAAAGCTGGCTACCAAACGGCCGCACTGGCCTCAGTCAGTGTGAAGACGCAGCTGCCTACACACTAGGATGAACGTGAATCTGCAGACCAGAAAGAGCGTGGAGAAGCGCAGCAGCCCTGAGACCCTGCAGGATAAAGTGGAAACTCCAGGATATCAGGACCAGAAAGCTGAGGGCGGGGGTGCATTTCCAGGGGAGGTTATTTCTGCTGACTAGTTTCTCCCTGTTCCACTCTTGTCTTTAATTTACCCGTTCATTCACTTCAATCCCAGTTAAATCTCTGTATTCTCTCCATGGCCTGCTTTAAATATATCAGCCAATTAACACTGGGAATTTTAGGCAATAGTTTGCAAGAGCATGTCCTTTAAACTGTTTTCTAATTAAGGAGGACATAATTTAGTATTAATTATTTTGTCATAATTTGCATTTTGCATTGAAATTTATTAGGGCCATTGTGCTTCATTATATGAACCTTTTAACAATCTTTTAATTGGGTAAGTTTCCCCAGAGGGCTGTGGTCAGAGTCTTCTTGTTTAATCATATGACCTGCAGGCTGGTGACTCAGTCAGTCCTCAGAAGCTAAACTGGATTGGACTGGTTTAATAGTGGGAGGAGGCCCTTCAGGGTTAGAAATGTTCTCCCAGGAAGGTGTGTGAGTGTTGACTGGGTAGTTCTTTCCCTCAGTCCTCAGGCTGCATGAGGGTGTGTGCACATTGTGTGCATTCCCCTGAGTATGTATTAGAGGCCTGTGGCCATAAGCACTGGTGGCTACTAATCTAAATCAACACCAACAAAAACACTGCTTCATTTTGCAAAGCCAATCAAACGGTTTGTTTACAAAATGAACCCGGAATGGGTTGCACTCAGAAGAAATTGGTCCCTGGTAAAGACCGGAAAGAACCAGTGTGCACTGCACTGAAGAGAATTCCAATGTGGCCAAATAAGGAATGTGGCTAAGTGGCATGCATTTGGTTGCCATTTTTATTGCATCTATTTTTTACACATAATTTGGAGAGTTCAATTTGACAAATAAGTATCAGAGGAAATACCAGCCTGTTTTACTTTGTTTCTGTTCCTGGCCCTCTTGCCCAGACGAGTTCCCAGAAGTGCCCAGTGCTAAGCCTTCCCTTGGAAGGAAAATGGATACTAACTGATACAAAGTAAGCTGTTACCTTTGTTCACTTGTTTCCATTCATGAGGGAGAACGCCTCAGTGTTCCTTGCCTTAACAGGAGGGCTGCTGCGCTGGTGTGGAAGCCAGATAAGCCTGGGCAGGCCCCAGCAGACACTCCCTGCCACAGTCCCTTTCGCTTCCATAGTATCCTGTTCTGTAATCTGAGCCTAATTTATTTAAAATGCATAATCGGTGGATACTTTGTTGGTTTTTTTTCATCAAAATGTTGACTTCAACTTTGTACTTTGTGCGAATGTGTGAACCTGTGTAGAATAAGGTCCTTAGACTGCGGCAGTTCCCTTCCATGAGGCTTTTGAGAAATAAATATTTCCTGACTTAATTTCTTTCTGCTAGGTCTACTTAACCTTTTTCCTGTTCTAAACTTTACCCTTCTTTTCACTGTATTATTTACATTCGTTTCTTAAAAACACATTGAAGCTGAAATCATAGGCATATTTTTCTGTGGTTGATACACAAGGTGTTCATCACAATACCAGTTACATCATGATGAGGGAAGGAAAATGAATTAGGTAGGTAGATTTCAGAGTGATGTGGTTACTTCAAACGTTACAATGCTGTGCGTGGGGAGGCGGCTTGGTGGGTAAAGGTGCTTGCTGTGAAAGCAACATGTGCTGAGTTCAAATCCCTAGCACCCTCATAAAGCTGAGGCATGGCTGCGTGTGCCCAGGAACCCCAGTGTTAGGGGATGGAGATGGTGGATCCTGGGAGAATGCTGGATTCAGCCTGGCTCAAATGGTGGGCTTCCAGCTTAATGAGAGTCTCATAAAACGTTTCCTCCCCAACATGACAAGTTAAAACGCGCGCGCGCACACACACACACACACACACACACACACACACACACACACACACGGGGGTGGGGGAGGCAGCAGTAGAGATTGTTTTGACACAACACATATATGCTGAGATTTAGGAAAACTTCGACCAGCTCTGGTCCCCTTTCTCCTTGTGAGCTGTGTTGTTACAGATCCTATAACACAGAGCAGTGATGGAGAGCCAGGGACGCATGCTGACTCTCCTTTCTTTATCCTGTTTCCTTCCCTTCAGCATCCTCTTACACCAGAGGAGCCAGAGGTGGGCGTGTGTATCCCTCCCTAGGCCCTTTTGGTTTTTTATGAATCTCTTTGATTTTTTTTTTTGATTTGTTTTCTAGGTTCTCATCTTACCGTGTGGTAGGAAGTAGTTTAAAGTGTTAATCTTAGCAGAATGAAAATAAGCGGATTCGCACCTCCCTATTTGGGGGAGGTTTGCGGTGTTTTGGTTTTGGTCTCTTACGTATTAAGATTTTTTTTCCCCAAATTTTATTCAAGGCGATTCACTAACATTCAGGTACTAGAAGGAGATCTTGCTTGGTTAAAGCCAGCAGTTTCCTCTGTACTTATTCAAGCAGGTATAGGAGGTGGTGGGAAGTGAGTTGTTTGTAAGTTGAAAGCCACAGTTCGTTAATTACCTTTAAATCATTGCAATTGTTAGGTTTTTAATCCCGAAGTAGTAGCAAAGCTTGCACTACATATAGCGCTGTTAATCTTTGCTCTCTGCCTTGTTACTCGACTGCTGCCCTGTAGGGTTAAAAAAAAAAGGAAGAATATTTGAAATAAACTCGGGCACTTTAGTTTTGGGAAGAGGAGGAAATTATCTTTGTGTCGAACTCGCCACCTAGGAGTTCTTGACTTTGATTGTCTCAGTGATACGTGTGCCCAAATATGAGCGTAGAGGGATGCCAACGCCCTGTTACATAACTGTGTGCTATTCTTCTGCAAGCCCATATTTATTTGCCGGGGGACGGGGAGGAGACAGCTTTATAGACCTTTGGAGAATGAGGAGGGGGAGGAGGTGAGATGCCTGCTACAGCAGTAGGAACAGTTAGAGAAAGAACGTGCAGTCTGAACACGATCTGATCAGAACAGTCATCTTCAGGAATTCGTTATGATAACTGCTGTGCTGTCCCAGGAGACACGAGGCATAGGGAATTCGTGTTCTACTGTGCCATCTGTTGAAAAGAGGATGGACGTTGTGTAACACACGCCCTTACACATCTCTGTGGAGTCTGTGTTCTCCAGCGTAGAGTTTGTGTTAAGGCTGGCCTCTGGGTAACTGCAGTGGGGTTTTCTTTGTCTTTATATTAAAAACTCCACCGGGTGAATTCCTTCATCGTTCTTTGCAAACTGCTGAGCACTTGTTTTCCTAGGAGAGCCTGCTCCCACAGGAGCCAGCCGCCTGCCTTGTCTGTGCTTGTCCCTAGGCAGTGATGCACGCCTAGGAATGTCACAGGTCAGGGTAGAGCCTGAGAAGGGGCTGAGGTATCCGACGTTTGGTCTCCCTGCTGTTAATCTGTACTTCTTCCTTCGTCCTCTCATCTCTCTTTACCCCCTTATCAGAGGAGCTGGTGTCTCCTCTCATGGAAAGTGGGTGTCAGCAAGTACAGAGACTTTCTTCTCCACCCTGGATGCCCACCCAACTCCAGCTCCATCCCGTCTGCTCCTGCACAGCACAACCATCCTCTTCCGCTCCTCCAGAGCCCCCTGCTGCTAATTAAAGGATTGATAAATATATTCTTTACGACCCCATAATGTCTCTAGGTCAGCCCGTGCACACAGTGAGTGTCACACTGGTGCCTGTAGGTGTATAGGATTACTTTTTTCCCCATTCTCTTTTTTGGCAGAGGTACCTGCCTTCATTTCTTCACTCGATGCTTATTTCTCAACCTTGCTGCACTCTGGTTCTGATCCCACCATCCACCCAAACACTTGCAAGGGCTTGGGCGACATCCGTGTGGCTCTCAGTCTGTGCATTTGCAGGTCTGGTCTTACTTGTCCACGTTGGACCTCTTGAACATTCATTTCTTCTCTCTTTGCTGCTGTATTTGGACAGTTTCACCGTGTGGTCCAGCCTTCTCCCTTCCTTCTCTTGTCTCAGCCATATTTGCAGCTTTGGTTGACTACAGCCTGTGTTACGGAACACTGTACTGTGCCTCTGACCTTCATCTAGTCTCCTCTCCCCATTGCTGTCACTTTAAATTTCTATGTCCGCCCCCTGATCTGATCATTTAATACTTCAGTTGCTTTCTGTAGTCCTTAGGGGGAAAAGTTTGCAATCCTATAAGAAGTTCCCTCGAATCAGCCTCACTATGGCCCCTTGCTACTGGCCAACATCTCTTCTCACTGTGCTCCCTAGCTGTGTCTCTCGCCCTTGCTGGGCTGTCTGCACTCATGTTTCCTCCAACCAGAGCTACAGGTGAGTGTTCTCCTGTGTTCTCACTGCCACGTGAAGACCTCCTGGTCTGCTCTAAGTTCTCCATATACCCTGTGACTGTTCTCAGCATCCTGTTGCTTGGAAAGTGATAGATACGTGTTAAATACTGTGTGCATAGGGGTTGGGGATTTAGCTCAGTGGTAGAGCGCTTGCCTAGGAAGCGCAAGGCCCTGGGTTCGGTCCCCAGCTCCGAAAAAAAAGAACCGGAAAAAAAAAAATACTGTGTGCATGAACTTGGTGATTTGATGGTTGGGACAAGTTATGTATGTGCATATCCAAAGCACAGTTACCTCTGTATGGTATTCTTCATGCCTGGTTTACCATTGCTTTCTTGTCCATCACCCCGAGACCAGCCTACATGGGTTCTTGAGCCTTGTCCCAGCAGCAGCTAGGAATCCCCTCTCTCCCAGGGCCACCCCATTCCCCAATGCTTCATAGATATAACTGGAATTCTAGATGATTTGCATAACTCCTGATTTCCAGTTGAAGTAGAAAGAGCTGTGCAGGATTTGTATCCTAAGAGAGCAAGTCAGGACGAGATCACCAGATGCCTGCACCGAAGCTCCGAGGTTTCTGCTGTTGGAATTGTTTTCCCTTAAGACTAAACTGTGAGAAGACACTCATACGCTGTCCCCGTGGCCGTACCTTGTCTCGTAGCCATCACCATCTTCCATAAATAGAACATTTCGTTTTGTGTGAACCTCTTGTTTCTACGGCAGCAATAAAACCCCTTGACAGAAAGCAGTGTGGGGAGAAAGGGTTGATTTAACATCCGTGTCTAGATTGTAGCCCAGCATTTCAGGGGAATCACCATGGCTGGACTTTGATAGTCAGTCACATCACGTCCGCAGTCGGGAGCAGAAGGAGTAAGTGCCAGTGTGTCTGCTGCTCAGCTTTTCCTTTCTCCTCTACGATCTAGGACCCAAACTCAGGGAGTGGCACTGTGTTCCTTCAAGCTGGGCTCCAGTCAGTTATGGCAATAAGGACAGTCCCCTACTGATGTGCCTGCCCAGTCTAGCAGCCTGCACTTTCTTCCTACTCGATTCTAATTATATCAAGGTGACAGTAACGGTCACAACTCCACCCCTTGTCGACCTGGCACACAAACATCTCTTTAAGCTCCAACCTTCCAACCTTTACCCCCAAATTCTTATCTTTTAAAATAAGAAATAGTCTACCTATTAAAGTCCTCAAAGTCTTCAGGAATTTTAACACTTTAGAAGCCCAAAGTCTCGTAACTGTGAGGTCCTCGTATTGAAGACACGTTAAAGACATCCAGAATGTAATGGCACAGAGTAAATATTCTCATTCCAAAGTTGGAAGGACGGGGACATGGGAGCACTAAGGTCAAAACCAAACTAAAATCTAAAAGGGCAAATGCCTGCCCGTGGCCTCATTGTTGGGGGCTCATAGTGCGTGTAATCAAGCGGGCTTCAGAGGGCTTGGTGGTACCTCTGTGGCTCTGCCTGCCTGCAGCATACACTTAGGTAAGGTCTGTTCTGAAATGGCTGTAGTTCTGAAACCAAACAGCCTTGGTATCTCCAGTATCTTGGAGGATCCATTCCAAAAGAAGTTTTGCTGTCCTGTCGTAATCTCTCAGGGATGCCCAACAGCGTCAGGCTTCAGCTGCTCTCCTGGGCCATCTTCAATCCTGTGCACTTTGTGCCTTTAAAACCAGTACTAGGTGGGCCCTGCTCCTGACAGAGCTAAACACTGATGCCAGTCTGAGATGTAGCCTGGCCCCCTTAGACCACATCTCTATCAGCTTGTATGCCAATCCTTTTGAAGAGCAGGGAACCCCATTAGGATTTCTTCCTTTAAGGGACTTCATTTCTCTCCAGGTGGAGCCTCCACTGGGATTTGTTTTTGTCCTTCAGAGCTGAGGGCCGAACCCAGGGCCTTAGCAAGCGCTCTACCACTGAGCTAAACTCCCAACCCCTTCCAGTGGGATTTTGCCCTCGGGATAACCTTCCTGCTGTCCATGTGCAGCCCAGAAGGGCTCCACCTGAGCTTCTGACCTCTTTAGCATTTCCAGCTGCTTTCTCAGTTGGGCCTGAAAGCCCCCCACCCATTTCTGCAGTCCCCTTGCTCACCCTGATCTGCCAATAAAATAGTTCCATTCAATTCCATTTCACCTTCACCCAAGTCCTTCCTCAGTTCATCAGGACAAACCCACCCTGACCCTCATGCCCATGCCCACACACCGGCCCGATCTGCAGCAGGACTGCCCAGGTGATTCTAGCTTATGCTGAATTGGCAATTAGAGGTAACCACCGTCCTGACCCACGCACATCCAGAGCGGCTCTCCCCACAGCTGCTTGTAGCCACTTTCAGTTGAGATAGGAAGATGCTCCAATGTCTTATCACCTCAGGTCACTGTGTTTCAGGTGCTGTATTTTGTTTGTTTATTTGTTCTAATTTAAAAGTAAAATCGGTCCTGTTCTACAGACTGGATAATCTTACCATTGATAGACTTACCATGTAATGGAGAGTTAGACCAGTCAGCATCCCTCTCCGGTGGATTTTCACTTCTGGAGCCAAACACTAAAAATGAGCACTGGAAAAGAGTTTTAAAAAATGGCCTCCTGTTGGGGATTTAGCTCAGTGGTAGAATGCTTGCCTAGCAAGCGCAAGGCCCTGGGTTCGGTCCCCAGCTCTGAAAAAAAAGAAAAAAGAAAAAAAAATGGCCTCCTGTGTTGTACCAAGGGAAAAAGTAAAAGGCCGTGTTAGCATTTGTGTATATTTGTGTTTCTGCTGTGGGTTTTCGCACTAATAATAATTTAAAAAAATAAATGTTTGAGAGGTTTTTACACTATCTATCTGATGTTTTTATTTTTTTTTTCTTTTCTTTTTTTCGGAGCTGGGGACCGAACCCAGGGCCTTGTGCTTGCTAGGCAAGCACAAATCCCCAATCCCTTTTATTTCTTAGTTAAGGAGAATAAAGTGATTCTATTCCAAAGGAATAAAATGGAAGTTTTAGGAAAGATTGTAACTTCAAAGGAAAATTAAATTTATTAGAGATGCTAACCTGGTTTAGTCCTCAGACCTCAGGTAAGAATCACACACTGAGAAAGCTGGACATGATGGGTCATGCCTCTCAGTCAGAAGGCCACAGCAAGGGATGCTCAGAGGTTCACAGTCTGATGCATATGGAGTAGAATTGAAGGCCAGCTTATGCTAAGACCTTACCGCAGAAAAAAAGCTGTACCAATGATCTCACCGAAAGAAAAGTTAGAACCCTAATCCAGATTGAGTAGTGTTCTGTGAGAGACTTTCTCCTGAGGAGAGGACACACACACTCACACACACACACACACACACACACACACACACACACACACTGAGGCTACCAACAGCAGTAAGAATGAGGAGGGATTGCTTACCAAGTTAGGAATGAGTCAGACAGCTGCATCACAGAAAGCCCAGCTTAACATAAGTGGCAGCTCACCAACCTGGGGACCTGGAGCACACAGCAGAACATATAAACAGCTCAGTGGGTCACAGGAAGTGGCAGCATCCACTTCCAGGCACCTCAGCTGCTAGGTCACTTTAGTTACTCTTCCTGTTTATGAAGCCTTGGGGAGGGAGGAGAGTATCACATTTGATCGGTTTCAGGACTTCCTGAGACTTCTGTGTTGTTTGCTTCCTCAAGGAGCCTCCTTTAGAACTTCCAGGGTGTTATTGAGCTTCAGAGGAAATTGCTATACAAGTAGAAAGGCCTGGATATCTATTTAATATTTCTCCACAGCATCCTGGCTAATTCTCATAGGAGTTAATGTATGAACCAAGTATCTAGAGTCTGGAAAGTAATATTGGGATTATCCCCCACCCAAGGAAAAAAGTCTTTTTGTGGAATTTTAGTGTTCAGATAGCTTTTGGCTGTTACTATGGAGATATTTTGAAGTTATATAATATCTGTCCATATATGTTCTTACATGTGCTTAAGTCATATATGCATGTGTATGATTTAAACATTGTCCAAAGCAAGTGCTTTTTAAAAATGGGTACTCTGCAAACTATTAAGTATTAATTTAATTCAAGACGTAAACTTACAGCAGTAGCTATTTCTCCTTTTTAAAATGTCTGTTACTGTGAATAACACTGTGGGGGAAAAGCAGCTTGGGAAGGAAAGGGTCTATTTCCTCTTATACTTGATGTCCAGCATTGAGGGAACTCAGGAAAGGAACTTAAGCAGAGGCCATGGAGGAATACTGCTCACTGGCTTGCCCCCTGGTCTTGCTCAGCTCAACTTCTTATACCAGCCAGGGAGGGCACAGCCACAGTAGGCTGTGTCCTATTACACTGGCTCCTCCCAGATAAATCATTGATCAAGAAAATAACTCCCACTCTCTTACTTACAGGCCCATCTAATGGAGGTGATTCCTCCATTGACATTATCCGTCCCCTGATAACTCTAGCTCGTGTCAAAACAAAATAAAACCTGATCAGCACACTTTCAAAATACATTTTTACTTTATATTTTTACAATACATTAATGCCTAGAAGTAGTGCACCCTTGTCTTTAAGACAGGGTTCTCTGTTGCCCTGCTGACCTAGAACTGTGTACGTAGACCAGGCTGGTCTCATACAAGAGGTCTATTTATCTTTGCCCCCGAGTGCTGGAATTTAAGTTACACATCACCACATTCGACAGGTTTACACTTTCTGGTCACATTTCTAAGGACTTTATGTCCTTATGATCTTATATTTTCACTGTAAAACTTAGGTAATTTTCTTGTATCCTCACTTGTAATCATTTCTGAGAGGAAAGATGGGTTGTGCTGTTTATGAAGGAATAATGCATGTAAAAATCAAATCATCCTAAGGCAATAAAAACGATTGAGAGCCTATCAATGAAAGTGCTTTTCTACGAAAAGGGTCTAGCATATATTTTTGTCAGATTGCGTTGTGTGGTTAAGAAAACGTGCCTATAAAATAGGGAGGTTGTGGTAGTTAAGAGTCAGCGTCTTCGAGCAGCGTGTAATAGGAGAGCACCACCTTCGCGTGTGGTGTGGTCCCGTGCTCTTTTTATACTTAATCCAGGTTGAGAGTGAAATGCCCACCAACAGTCCACAAAAGTGAGATGCTGGCTTCATGATGGGGATAAATATCTCCAGTGAGTGGAAAGCACTCGAATGACTGTGTGTGTAGGCATGCATGTGTGTGTTTGCATGATGTGTGCAGTATACAGGTGTGTGCCCGTGTATCTTCTGTTGCACTCTTACTGCCTGGATACAAGGTCTCTCGTGAAGACCACCATTTTGACCAGGCTGGCCGTCTGGCCCGCCAGGCTCTTGGGATCCGTCTCTCTCTGTCACCCAATGCCGAGATTGTAGACACACAGAGCCTTGCCCAGCTTTTAAGATGGCCGCGGGAGCTTTGAACACAAAACGTTCATGCTTGCAAAGCAAGTGCTTCTTCCCACTGAGTTATCTTTCTAGGCCCAAATAGATGAAAATTTAAAGACTGTTATCCCAGTGAGATTATCAAGAGTAGAGGTGGTGGACAGGCAGAGCACTAGCCCCTGGGTGCTTCAGGCAGAGCGCTGGGAAGCCTAGGGAGACAGCAGTATGAGGAAGACTCCTTCAGGTCTTTGCTTTTCCCAGTGCCTTTTGGTTCCCCCACCCTCACCCCCTTAAACATTTTTTCTTAACTAATTTGTTTTATCTATTACAAACTTTGGCTAGGAGACATCCACTCCAGTAATGTGTTAAACTCAGGACCGAAGATGGGGTCATTCAGACCATTGTGCAGCTGTTTCTCCTCTGAAATGACATCATCCTGAAGGAAGTTTTGTGTTTTATTCTCTTGATCAAAAAAAACCCTTCATTCTTCAATGACTTTATTCATTCTCCTTGGGATTACTCAGTGTTTATGCTACTTGCTAATGACAGGGTTCTCACAATAGCATGCTGTTTCTTGCCCAGAGGTTGGCAGTCTCAGGAGGTCTGGTTCTTATTTTTCCAAGAAATTTGAACAGATTTTTTAATTGGAAGAAATCTAGACACATGGTCTAGACTTTTGTGCATATCTGTTTAGTGTTCTTGACATCCAGGGTCTGTGAATTAAACACATACATATTTGTAGAGAGCTGCCCCTTGCTTCTCCTGCTGTGATTGGTGGATGTTGGTCACTCTGGTGGGTGTGGAAGCCAGTTAGGTATTTGTGATGATTTTCTGGCCTCTGAACAAGTAGGAAGTGGAGATTCAGTTCCGGTTCATGAACACTTCCTTCATTCTAAGACCTAATAAAAGTACATGTAGATTGGAGGGGGGGCAGAACCCTGCCTTTTCTTTAGGTTAAAAAAAAAGCAAGCAAGCACACAAACAAAAGTACACATGAAGTACCTTAATGGAGTTTCTTGTGCAAATGACTGCTAAACAGTGTTCCCAGTAACTTAACTGCTCCCACACCGCCTACAGCACACAGGGGGCCCAGGATTTGTGGGTGGGAAAATGTTGAACAAACCTGAGAGCCTGTGGGATGACAGAGGTGTTTCCTCTATAAGTGATGGGGAAGTTCTAAGGAGATTTTAGTGGGTGGGCGCAGCAAAGAATGTGGGGGAGGATGCTGCAGAGACCGGGGAAGGGGTGGGTGCTGCAGAGAATGTGGGGGAGGATGTTGCAGAGACCAGGGAAGGGGTGGGTGCTACACAATGGGGAAGGAGTGGGTGCTGCACAGACCTGGGAAGGGGTGGGTACTGCAGAGACAGGGAAGGGGTGGGTGCTGCAGAGACTGGAGAAGGGGTGGGTGCTGCAGAGACTGGAGAAGGGGTGGGTGCTGCAGAGACGGGGAAGGATGGGTGCTGCACAGACCAGGGAAAGGGTGGGTGCTGCACAGACCAGGGAAGGGGTGGGTGCTGCAATGCTAAGTGTTTAAAGCAGTGAGTCTCAACCCTGGGCTGCAGACAGATTCCCTACATAGCAGATATTTATATTACAGTTGGTAACAGCAGCATCATTACAGTCATGAAGTAGCGAGGAAAGTAATTTTATGGTCGGGGATCACTCCAATGGGAGGAACTAAAGGGTCACAGCTTAGAGAGGCTGGGAACCTCCGGCTTAAAGGAAGCCTCCTTTCTAATACGGGTGCGGTACAAGTACTTGCTATTACTTAGGTGGCTAACACGTGCAGCCGTCGGGGTGAGCTGGCACATGCGGAACTTAACCTGGTGCGCTCTTTCCTAGGCCGGACCTGATAGACATGAATACTGTTGCTGTTCAAAGCAACCTTGCGAATTTAGAGCATGCTTTTTATGTAGCTGAAAAAATCGGTGTGATCAGACTTCTGGACCCCGAAGGTGAGTGTCTTCTTGACTCTTACCTGCGCTGGCGCAAGCGTCTCCTCGGGAGTCCCCTCGGCATCATGAAATAATTCGTTTCTGTTGCTGCTTGCAGATGTCGACGTCTCTTCCCCGGACGAAAAGTCAGTGATAACCTATGTGTCCTCCCTCTACGATGCATTTCCCAAAGTCCCCGAAGGCGGCGAAGGCATTGGTGCAAACGTGAGTGTTGGCTTTCCTGCGCTTGAAGCTTTTGTTCATTGATGACCAATTAATCGAATTCCTTGAAAACTATAGTGCAGCTTTTTTAAAATAGATTTCGAATGCCATTCAGTTATTTGGGTTAACGTTCTATTCTGATCGTACGTACATCTCACAGTGTTGTTATGCCATTGAAATAAAAATGTAACTAAGAACAGTCTTTCTAAGGGAAACGACTTAGAGTCCCAGCACATCTCTGAACAACAGTTGCAGGTTCCTGAAGTGTAAGGATTCCTCTTTTTAACTTGCTGCCCTTTTACAGCTGCTGGCTCTCCTATCCGTCTGCGTAGCTAGGCTGTCCCACTTGAGAACACAATTTAGCGTTGACTCCGAAGACGCCGTGAAGTAAATTGATGGCTGTTTTCTGACTTACAGATGAGGCCTAGATGCAGGGCTATGCATTCAGCCGGGTGGCCAGAGCTAGGTTCCTGACACACAGCTTTAGCTCTGGGACCTCACTCGTTAGCATTTCTCACGGGCTTGTGAAACTTAACCGAGCTGTGCACTTGGACACAGCCACGCTAAGCAAACGCTACGTCCAGAAGTGAGCAGAAGGCTGTCCGTGTTCATGTGAGGACCATGCCTCTTTACCTCAGGCTCCTCCCTTCCTTCTCACAGACGACAGACACGAAGATATCTAAATACATGTGCACTGCTTGGAAGCCTCGTGCTTGCTTTTGTGACGGCTTGTGTCTCCACTCTTTGGTATTATTTTACTTCCCCCTCCCCTTGCCTTGCCTGTGAAGATCTTAACCTTTTAGGTCTCCATGCAGCCTGTTCCTGTGATCTCTGATCTGCTGTCGCAGAACAGTTCCTGCAGCCCCACTCTTTTCCCCTCTCGCTTAGCATCACCTCTTCCTTCTTCCTGTAGTCCTGGGCTTGAGTGCTTATACTTTCCCATCTCTTTCCACTAACTCTGCACATCCCAAATTAACCGTCATATCGCGTCACTCGTATCACCATTCACAGACTACGTGGTAAAATCCACACCACATGTTTCAGGAGCCGGAGTGTGTATTGATTATCATTATTGACAATACCATTTGTGGTTCTGTAGTGCTAACCAATCACTTACAGGCAGAGCATTTCTGGGTGAATGCTATGCCTTCTTTGGAACTCCTGTCTCCGTACACTCTCCCTACACCCCGCTTCGGCCATATCATTACTCACTGCTTGCTGCAGCAGAACTCAGGGCTGAGCCTTCCTGAAAAGCCTCTGGTGACCAAGGCGCATGTGGGTCCTGATTCTTCCCTCCATTTTTTGGCCTGTGCTGCCTGCTTCTGCCATTTGAACACTTGAGTAGATACTGCTCCCCAGTGCTCTCACAGTTGAGTCTGTCTTCTCCCTAGTCAGACACTAACTCCTGACTGATATTATGCCTTAAAAGTTTCGCTTTTTATTATGTAGCAGCAAGTGCAGTTGTGCCGTCTATGAGTATCCTTTGAAACTTAATTATGTAACACTTTGCTCCCTGTTAAAAACAGTTTATTCAATGAGTAATTGAAAAGCCCACCATTTCTTGTCTGGTCCCTACATCCGTAACGGTGTCGAGTGTCAAATGCTGGGGGCACTTAGATGCTCAGTGCTTGGCAGAGATGCCGTGGCCTGACTTATGTAAGTCGTTGCCCCACTTAAGTTGAGCTCTGGAAACCTCTCAGATCACAGCATTATTTTTTGAGGCCCCAGAAACTTGTCCAATGCAATGACCCAGACAGCCACTCCCTTTGGACCAGAATTGGCACCCATTGGGACTGGGTCATGGCCTGATGATGCCCAGGTCATTACCTGGTTTCCTCTGTCGAGCTTCAGGACACCTGGCCTCGTAGGAACATGTGTGATAAGTTGCATTGCGGAAGAGTGTTATTTTCTGTCGATATAAACCTTTCCTGATATTTTGTGATCTAGGATGTTGAAGTCAAGTGGATTGAATACCAGAACATGGTGAACTACCTCATCCAGTGGATCAGACACCACGTGGTCACAATGTCTGAGAGAACATTTCCTAACAACCCTCTAGAACTCAAGGTTGGTATAGCACAGAGGGGTTGGTTTGAGTGGAAACTTTAGACTAAGGCTTAAGTTAACCCCGTAATCTTAGAGTTCAAGGTAAGTTGCCATTGGCAAGTTGAACATTTTAGTGGACAAATTTTTTATCACTCACTTTCTTGAGTAATTAAAAAAAAAGTAGAGGTAGACATTAATAATTAAAGCATTATAGAGGTTGGGGATTTAGCTCAGTGGTAGAGCGCTTGCCTAGGAAGCGCAAAGCCCTGGGTTCGGTCCCCAGCTCCGAAAAAAAGAACCAAATAATAATAATAATAATAATAATAATTAAAGCATTATAGCAACAGCATCTTTAAGAACTTATTCCCCAAGCTTTAATATGTGGAGAATTGGAGGTATAGTCTGAGCCATTCTGAAGCTAACGTCATCCGATCTTAACACGAGTGAGAAATGCTCAGAGCCCACCGGATAGTCCCAGAAAGCTCGCACATAGAACACTGGTCAGGAGCAGGCCTCTCTGCTTGATTCAGGTTAGAAACCACCCCAGGGCTGCTTCTTTTGTAGAGTACAAGGCGCATCCTGCGTGTTAATGAATTTTAAAAACAGATCTAACTGAAGTGCGAGTGGATTTACAATTGACGGTCGTGGGCTGGTGTTAGTGGCCAGGATTTGGGAAAGCTTTGCAAATTCTGCGTTCTCAGAGACAGATCATCAAGAAGGAGAAATCACAGCAATATAAAGGAATCCTGAACACATAGCTTATCAAAGACCAAAACTACGTCATTCTGTACGTCTGTGTGTGAACTAGCAGGAAAAGTCTGCATTTTCACAAACCAATGATATATGGACTACAGAGCAGCCTCTATTTTTTGAGTTGATGAGCTTTGCTTTAACTCTGACTGGAATTGCAGAACCTGTACTGGCACAGCTCAGGCCCCATGAAGGCTCTCTGTTGTGCTCACATCTGTGCAGAACAGCTGTGGTGTGGCCTCTTCTCATTGCCGAGGGGAATCTTTCCTTGGCACAGAGTTACTTGGTATTTGTCGAATGAAAAAATGAAGAATAAAGACCATTTTTAATAGGGTCTTTTCACTGTAAGATGCCTTGCTTTGTAGCTGTGAACTGTTGGAGGGCACAGAGAGCTGCCCCTAAGACTGCAGCGCGCTGCCACAGTGTTCTGCACATAATAACATGTGTGATCAATGATAGCAGCCTGCAAGATTACGGTTTTGGATCAATAGAGTTTTTGGATTCCACGTACAAACATAGCTACTGCCAAATGTATTCCTGGGATTTTTGTTTGTTTGTTTGCTTGTCTGTTAACCCTGGGACAGATCTGTGTGGGTCTCTGACTTCTGCAGATCTTTAGGGCGCCGGAGTGTGATTCTTCACACAGGTTAACTTGCTAGCGCGCAGTATGGGAGAGAAAACGTATCCTGAGGAGTTGGGAGATTCACAAACCTTCATAGAACCCTACAAAACTGTGTTGTGTGTCTTAAAGTAGTGTAAATTACGCTTAACGAATTAGTATGCACTTAATAAACGAGAAAGTGTTTTTATTTATGCGATTTTAAAAAAGTTTTTTTTTTCTTAAGTGACTAATAACACTTTACAAGGTTCACGGATGGCATGATAATTACATGATTGGGGCATTTTATAGCTGGAACATCAGCTAATGGCATCCACCTTCCGTTGTTAGGAAACAACCCCCAAAACAAAAACCTGTTGAAATCGACAGCAGTTTGGTGAGGCCATGGGTTAGCCCTGCATAGCTACTCCAGATTCCAGAATAGAGCCAAGGAATGAAAGGAAGCAGGTCTTTTCCTTCCTTTATGCAAATTGCACCAAACTGTTTTCTGGAAGCTAAAAGCCAGTGCCTGATGTTTGGATAGCTCAGACGCAAGGATGTGTTTGGGCGCTGGGAGTTTTAACAGAGCCATTGTTTATTGTTTAAATCCCGTGTGGTGCAGGTTGAATCAAGGCTCACATCAATAATTAAGTCCTTATCTATACCTATACAACCCAGCACACAACTACACACACACACACGCACACACACGCGCGCGCGCGCGCGCGCACACACACACACACACACACACACTCACTCACAGTGCTAGAGCGCTGATTCCATAAAGAGACTCTCCTGAACACCTGTGACACAGGAAGTAGCCGTTGCCGTAGTGATGGGATGCAAGCCTGCGTGAACTCCAACCATAATTCATTTCCCTTTCCTTCGTAGGCACTTTATAATCAGTATTTACAGTTCAAAGAGAAAGAAATCCCACCAAAGGAGACAGAGAAATCAAAAATTAAACGGCTGTATAAATTATTAGAGGTGAGCCAAATACTCTCTGGTACTCTTGGACGCACTCTGAGTTGTCTTCAGGTCTTTGCGCTATATCAGTTCTCTTGTTTCCTTAAGATTTGGATTGAGTTTGGGCGCATCAAACTCCTTCAAGGTTATCATCCCAACGACATCGAAAAGGAGTGGGGCAAACTCATCATCGCCATGCTCGAGCGGGAGAAGGCACTGCGTCCTGAGGTGGAGAGGTAGGGATGCCGTCCTAGTCAGTGCCCACAGCAGGACCATCTCAGTCTTCATTCTCTGAGAACATGGCGTGGTTTTGTTGGTTGGTTGATTGGTTTTCCACTCTGTTGTGTGTGTTCATGTCTGCCTGGGTTCATATGTGTATGTGCAGGTAGAAGGCAGAGTTCAACCTTGGTCTCTCCTCAGGAGCTGTCCCTCCTGTTGTATGAGACATGGCCTCTCACGGGGACCCGAGGCTCACACAAATTACATTTTACACTTACCTGTTGGTATGACCTTGAATAAGTCTCTTAGGGTTTTTTCCCCCTTCCATTTCCTTATCTAGAAATGCTAACAAGAAGTTAAAGAATAAATTGGTGACTACATAAGGGCCCTAGTAGATTGGATTGTTGTGTTGAATCTTATCTAACAAGATATTATAGTTTTAAAAAAACAGACACTCAGAAGTCTTTCTCAAAAGGACCTTAAATTACCAGGGCCCAAGTTTGAAAAAACTGGTTCGGTCAGAGATTAGCCATTTTGTTTTGTTGTTGAAGTTTTTCATAAGGCTGCCTTCGGTGGAAGGCTCTCCCTTTAAAAGGCAATACAGGCCTAGCACCATGTGACAGCAGGTGTGCGGGACATGCCTGCAGTGCCAGCATTTGGGAACTGGAGGCAGAAGAATTAGAAGGATTAGTGAGGCAGAGGCCAGCCTGTGCTCCCACTGTACCTCACCAGTGACTCAGGAAGGTACACCTGAGCCTTCATGAGCCCCGCACCCACTCATCCAAGTGGAGTCTTCTAGAACTTCTAGGCAATGTACTACACAGAGCTGTTTGCCCAGCCATGTCCCATGTATTTATTCCCTCAAGGCTGTTATCCTACAGGACATGAGACTTATCCTCTGTGTCCCTCCTCACAGCTAAAGGCCTGTGAGCTCAGGCAGCAATGGCTGCAGAGCTTGGTACTCTGCCTGTCTCTTAGGAGCTCTCCTGTGCTGGGCTGCACCCTCCCCTCTTCTCAGGGGTTGTGTAGTCTGTTCTTTGGCAGGGAGTCTGTCTCACTCCCTGTTTCTCTTTACTCCTAGTCCTTCTCAGACTGCAGCCTCCGTGTTCCCTCCAGCAGTGCCCCAGGCTGGGTCACATGCCTCAATATTTTTAATGGCTATTTATTTGAGTATTGTTTAGAGTGCTTACCTTGGTTGTAATTTCATATTTATTCATGTTTCATCTGAGCCACCTGTTTCTTAGATATCAGCTCTTAGACTGTGGAGAGAAGCTGTCATGTCAGGTCCCTTACCAATGCCTTTGCTCAATGCCAGGCACATAACAGAGACACTCAGTGTAGTTGCGATTCAGTGTTGACATGAAATAATGTATCAAAGATAATTAATATATTATCCATTAATCGGAAGGCCTCTGTTGCCAGGTGCATTCTTGTTAAGTCACAAAGTTACCACGTCCGTATAAACAGGGCCTGTGAATCAAATGAACTGCAGATGCTTGGGCTGCAGCTCTTACAGGCAGTGAAAAGGAAGCATTAAACGGATCGTTTGAATTAAAGATACCGAGAACAGATATTTTTGGTCACTACAGCAGTAGCTGACTTTTTTAATGTGTCTTAGTCCACTTGGCATTGCTATGGGCTGCATAGCACAAAAGAAATTTATTACCTGGGCTCCTCTTACGGTACACGTCTACCGTAAGCCCAGCTCTGAGGAATTGCAGGTCAGCCTGGACTCTATAAAAGACTGTCTGGTAGTTTAAAAAGAGAAAAAGAGAAGTTGGTGACTCAGAGTTGCAGGGGTTGAGGAATGTAGTCCGGGGCTGGCGTCTCTGAGGACCTTTGGGCTGCACCTACCTCTGGTAGAGGGCAGAAAGGAGCAAGGAGACTGGAGTGGGCTGGCCGGTAAGGAATCAGAGAGGCACAGCAGACAGCAGATGCTCACTGAAGCAGGAGAGCCCAATGGCTGCCCCTTGGATAAGGACACTCATTTATACATGAGGGTTGAGCCCTGATGATGTCATCAGTCTTAAGTACTTCCCGTCTCCATCTCCGTCTCCGTCTCTGTACGCTGTACTGGGGACCGAGTTTCCGGCACAGGGCACTTTTGAGATACATTCAAACCACAGCAGCATGCTAATGAAAGAACGCAGTTGAAGCTTCAAGATTGGAGAGCCAGTCTGTCCTGGCTTAGGTTTGTGACTTCAGCCTGGAAGTCCCGTGATCACAGACAAGTTCGTAATCGTCGAGGCCTCAGTTTCTTTGTCTGTAGCAGGATGCAACAGCAGCTACCACATTTGGTGGTTATGAATCCAAGAGGAGGTTCAGTGTGGGAAACGTTTCTCTCCCGGGACACAGCAGCTGTTCCTGGTTTTAATTGTTCGAGTTTGCTTGGTGAATGCCCTTTGAAAATTAAAATGTTTAACTCACAGCACAGAAACGTCAGTTTGCCTTTGTAGCGTTAGAGGTGGGGGGACGTATTTGGGTAAAAGCCTTCTTTTTTTTTTTTTTTTTTGACACAGACCAGGGATTGCAAATTCTAGCTATGCGGCTTGGACTGTGGAGAAGACAAACAGGAAAGAATCGATGTTCTTGGGCCCTGTGCTAGTCTGTGTGAAGGAGAAGCAAGCCCAGACACATTTGTAGTTAGTTACTGAGCCAGTATTCTGCATGGAGTCTTTGGTTTTTAGGATCCGAGCTGTAGTGTCTTAGGAGTAGTGTGGCTTCCAGAGAGAGAGACAGAGACAGAGACAGAGACAGAGAGAGCAAGCACCCATCACACAAAGAAAAGCAATTTGAACGTGTTTCTCCCAGTTAATTTAATGCGGCAAACAAATTAAAAGGTGGTCAGCTTTGGTTTCTCATTAAATTCGAGTGCTTGTTTATTGGCTGTTGACTTATCATTGATGATCCCAGCATTCTGCCTTGGGTTATGAAAGCACGTGTCAGCGTCCGCTCGCAGAAGCCCAGCTGTGCGATCTGAGCTCTGTGTTTCTAGTTGTAGTTGGTATCGATAGGGTTACCTTCGCCGGCGAAACCCTGGCTCCTGGGTACCTGAGTTGTTTTTTAGGTGGCTGCCGCTGGATGACTCTTAGAGAAAATATTTGGCATATCTTTTCCAGTGACGCCCAACCATCCCGCTCTCTGTCTGTACTTGCATGGATTTAACCTCAGCAAGCAAAACCCCCCCAAAAAATGGCTTTGGGCAGGATTCTTTTGAATAGCTATCAGCATAGTGTTTGCAGTGTACTGCGTATGCATGCTGAAGCTTATTTAAGGACCCGTTAAAGCCCATCCCCGCGCCCAGACCGCCTTTCACCTGGTAGCAGGCAAGCTTTCTCCTGGTGGTAGTCCTACTTGCGTGGTCCTAGGTTATCGTTTGAGGACCGAAAATGCAGAGCAGTAGCTACAGTTACCGTAGCAGCGACTCTGTGTTTAGTAACACCACCAGCACTCGGACCAGTCTAGATTCCAACGAGAATCTCCTGTCCGTCCATTGTGGTCCCACGCTGGTTAACTCCTGCATTAGCTTCAGCAATGAGTCCTTGGATGGACACAGGTACGAAGTCTTCTGCATGAGGCTGTCTTCCCTTCCTTGCCTGGGTCTTTTTTTTCCCGGACCGGTGAGCTCTTTGACTTCGGAAAGAAGATTTTTTTTTTCCTAACCTTTTGTCCCTTTCAGGTTGGATATGCTGCAGCAGATTGCTACCCGAGTTCAGAGGGATAGCGTCAGCTGTGAGGACAAACTCATGCTCGCCCGAAATGCTCTCCAGTCTGTAAGTTGGTTTCAGGGGCCAGGGCTTGCTGTGGATGGGCGGTGTGTGCCTGGGTAAACTGGGTAAATTGCAACACTTGATCGACTCCTAGTACCTGTTCCCTGCAGAAGCTCTGAAGGATTATCACTGATATTTCCTCTCTTGGGAGGCAGGCAGCGAGTGAAAAGCAAGCATGCGTCTGAACCAAAAGAAAGAAAGCCCAAATAGAGCGTCTCCTCTAATATTTTGGAGTTTGATGTTTAAAGCTGGGTTTGAGCTCTGCCTCTAAGGACTTAATGCTGAGTTCTTTTAAATACAGGATTCCAAAAGATTGGAGTCGGGAGTGCAGTTTCAGAACGAAGCAGAAATTGCCGGGTATATACTTGAATGTGAGAACCTTCTACGCCAGCACGTGATTGACGTTCAGATTCTGCTAGATGGGAAGTACTACCAGGCCGAGCAGCTGGTGCAGAGGTAGGCACCATCCTTGCCTCCTTCATTCAGGGAGCGTGTTGGGAGTATACAACACACAGTGTGTGAATTGTGATATTTCAACGAGAACAAGCAGAACCAACATGTATAATCAACTTTTTAAAAATCTAATTTACTTTTGTTTTGTTTTAACTTATTCGCTTTACAGCCTACTCCCTGCTCCCCTCCTGGTCACCCACTACCACAATCACTTCCCCATCCCCTTCCCCTTTTCTCTCAGCTGGTAGCCCCCTCCCCCTCTCCTGGGCTATCCCCTCCCCCGGCACTTCAGGTACCTGCAAGGCTAGGCCCTTCCCCTCCTACTGAGCTAGAAGATCATATCCCACGTGCAGGCAACAGCTTTTGGGATAGCCCCCTTCCCAGTTGTTTAGGACCCACATGAAGACCAAGCTGCACATCTGCTACATATGTGCAGGGAGGCCTAGGTCCAGCCCTGTGCATTCTTTGGTGGTTGGTTCAGACTCTTGAGAGCCCCAGGGGTCCAGGTTAGTTGACTCTGTTGGTCTTTCTGTGTCATCCTATCCCCTTTGGGGCCCACAGTCTTTCCTCTTATTCTTCCATAAAACTCCCCAAGTTCCATCCACTGTTTGGCTCCGGGTGTCTGCATTTTTCTGAGTCAGCTGCTGGGTGGAGTCTCTCCGAGGCCAACATGCTCCTGTCTGCAAGCATAACAGAGTAGCATTAATAGTGTTAGGTATTGGTGCTTGACCATGGGATGGATCTCAACTTGGGCTGGTTATTGGTTGACCACTCTCTCAGTCTCATTAACATTTACCATCACAGAAATACTGGAGTCATTAAAACGAATATTTTAGATGCCTACATTATTTCCAAGTACTTAGGATATTTATGTGGGTCTTTGATGTGACCCAGAGGCAGAGTGAATATTTAAGTAAGCGAAGGTAAGAGCCTAGGTTGAGTCCTCAGACCTCCTGATGATGATGATGATGATGATGGTGGTGGTGGTGGTGGTGGTGGTGGTGATGGTGGTGGTGATGATGATGGTTTGCAGCATTAGAAAAGGCAAAAGTGTGAGAGAGGTTCTCATCTTCATTCAGTTTTCTGTTTACTATGAAAATGGCCATAACCAAACAATAGAAAAGGATATCTGTGTAGATAAGGCTGTGCATGGTGGCACCCATGTGGATTCTCAGCTCTCAGAAGGCTTAGGGTAAAGAATGATAGATACAAGGCTTGCAGGAGCTACATAGCCAGACGGGACCTCAGGAGGGGAAACAGAATTAAACAGCACCAGAATTAAAGAGCAAATCCAAAACCTCTTTGAGATTCTGGGAACAGAGGGACAAGAGCCCAGAGGACCATAGTCTCTGTCTCTATGTACATATAAAAGTAAATGTTGTAAATCACTTTTGAGCCAATAGTTACACTTCTAGGAGCCAGTAGTTATTCTCTATGTAGATAAGAAGCAGATAAAGTTAGAAAACTTCATATTCATGCCAGACATAGTTTATAAGAAAATGTACTATCCTAGATATCAAATAACGGAACCATCGCCTTGTGGGTATGTAATTGTGTCGCTTATAAATGACAGTTATAATGACTAATAACATGGAGAGTCCACAGTGTGATAGTCTCCAAAAACAAAACGTGAGGCAAAATTGTACCAAGATGGTTTCAATGTTCTTTTTAAAAATAAAATAGGTATTTATCAAGCAAGTAGGTTTGCAGAGCAACAGTTGGAAGCAGAGCTCCTGTGTGCCTTCCGGGGCCCACACTACCATTAGGGTCTTGCAGTAGAGAGCTGCATGAGTGATGCAGCAGCCAAAGCCAGCAGCTTGCATTAGCCTTTCGGTCCCACCTCACACGCCTCCGTGTTCTCCGCAGGGTTGCCAAGCTGCGTGATGAAATTCTGGCCTTAAGGAATGAATGTTCCGCGGTGTACAGCAAAGGACGCATGCTGACCACGGAGCAGA
Organism: Rattus norvegicus; assembly: GCF_021556685.1. Classification (NCBI taxonomy): domain Eukaryota; kingdom Metazoa; phylum Chordata; class Mammalia; order Rodentia; family Muridae; genus Rattus; species Rattus norvegicus. Next base: position 51,561,526 of record NC_141542.1, read on the forward strand.
CCAAGCTCATGATATCAGGAATCACTCAAAGCTTGAACTCAGGATTTGCACAGACCTTACACCCCAGTCTGAACTCAGGGCTAACCCAGAGTTTAACCCCTTCCTTGACGTCTTCTAGCGTGACTTCCGGCTTGTCGTCCGGGATGACGTCCCGCCTGACGCCGTCGGTTACTCCGGCGTATACACCTGGGTTCCCATCAGTAGTAGCTCCAAACTTCAGTGTAGGAGTAGAGCCAAATTCATTACAGACCCTGAAGCTAATGCAGATCCGAAAGCCCCTTCTAAAGTCATCTTTGCTGGACCAGAACTTGACAGAAGAGGAAGTCAATATGAAATTTGTTCAAGATCTCTTGAACTGGGTTGATGAGATGCAGGTAATGTTTGCCTCAGTTTTCGAGTCCTACTCTTGAAACAACAACAACTACTACTACTACTAGTAGTAGTAGTAGTAGTACTAGTACTACTACTCATAGTACTACTCTTTCTTCTCCTCCTCCTCTCTCTCCCTCTCCATTCTCCCTCCCCCTCCTTCTCCCTCTGCCTCTCTTTCTTCTTCTTCCTTTTCCTCCTCCTCCTCTCCCTTCTCCTCCTTTTTAAACTGTTACTTTACTATTTAAGGTGCAGCTGGACCGCACTGAATGGGGCTCAGATCTGCCAAGTGTTGAAAGCCATTTAGAAAACCATAAAAATGTCCACCGAGCCATTGAAGAATTTGAATCTAGTCTTAAGGAGGCTAAAATTAGTGAGGTTTGTAAATTTTGTGTTTTTTTCATATTTTATTGTCTTTGGATAGTATTTGCTTTTTACATAAAGACCCTGTAACACAGTAATTGGTATTAGCCAGAGCTTAAGCTCCCCTAACCCCCCTGCCCCACACCTTCGCTCCTATATTTTAGATCCAGATGACGGCGCCTCTGAAGCTCTCTTACACGGATAAGTTGCACAGACTAGAGAGTCAGTACGCTAAACTCCTGGTAAGCTTTCTTTCTTTCTTTTTTTATTAGTTTGTTTTCGTTATGCCTGTTTGCAAGCAATCTGATTCTTACATTGGCTTTCCTCTAAAAGAACACATCCAGAAATCAGGAGCGGCACCTCGATACGCTCCACAACTTTGTAACCCGGGCAACTAACGAACTTATCTGGTTGAATGAAAAGGAGGAGTCAGAAGTTGCCTATGACTGGAGTGAGAGGAACAGCAACGTCGCCCGGAAGAAAGGCTACCACGCGGTGAGTCGGCCACGCTCCGGTGCCAGCGCCAGACCGTGGTGCTTGCGGCGTTTCTGACGTGCCTCTTGATGCTTCCTCGCTAGGAACTGATGCGGGAGCTGGAGCAGAAGGAGGAAAGTATTAAAGCCGTTCAGGAGATCGCAGAGCAGCTGCTTCTGGAAAGCCACCCAGCCCGCTTGACCATAGAGGTAAGAAAGTTCGAGGTGTGGGCCGAGTTCTGAGGCATCCACAACCGTAAACCTCTTCCGCTAGTTAAAATTAAAAAAATTCGAACTACCAAGTGTTTACTACAGTCTGGCCCAAAAATAATTTCCCAGAGAGTCATGCTTCTCTCCACCATCTCTTAGGATAAAGGCAGCAGGTTATTTTTAGGCCCCCGTGAAGCTACTGGTGGGTAGATTCATCTGATGGAGTGGAAGGCTGTTCTGTGGCAGAATGTGTAACAAGCAGAAATGCAACTTAGTTTGAGGGAGCAAATAGTATCATGTGTTGCTAGACCACCCCCGGGGGCTGCTAAGCGCACATCTTCAGGAACACGTGCCTGCAGTGGGTCATTTCAGGAGGAAGCAAGATCAGGCTTTACACAGCCTTAGTGCACACAGAGCGCCCCCCCCTGGGAGGCAGGGGAATTGCACCTTCTGCACAAAAAAAAAAATGGCTTCATAATTCATGATGAACTAGGTGGGCTTTCCTGCAGTATTTTTTTCCTTTATGAAATATATACTCTGCATTAATTAATAAGCATTCAAACAGATAAGTGTTTAAAATATTATTATATTATTAAATGTAATAGTTATATCGATGTGAAAGTATATGCTTCTTTTTCTACCCTCCTCAAATCTTCAGAAGAGAGAAACAGACCTGTGTTAACATGCACACCGTATGGCTCAGTAATATAAAAACCCAGGAATAGTGGAGATTGGGATGCCAAAGAGAAAGGCATATGTGGGGATTTTAAAGTCAGGTGTCAGAGTTAGTGACCAAGGAGTAAAGAAAAGGGTTGATTTTACACATAGCGGGAATAGCTTGCATTCATTTCAAATGTAAAATTTTCATATAAAATAGCTATATTTTTTCCTCAGATTTTTAAGAAAAAAAATAAGAAATTTAGAAATTAGAAAAACCATCTGTACTAACTTTAAAACTATACATAGACTTTAAGATCCACAGAGCAAGGGGGACCTCATAAGATAAAATTAACTACCCCAGTTTTCATAGTTCAGTCCATTGAAGTTTTATTTAAGTTCAGATAATAGAGTGTTTTTGTCATTCGAGATCATCAACATTGAGCCGGGCATGACGACTCACACCTGTGGTTCCAGTCTGTAATGAGAGGCTGAGGCAGGGGGATTACCACACGCTTGGGCAGTGTGGCAAGAGACAACCTGTCAGAGAGAGGGAGGGGAAGGGAAAGAAAAGCAACATTATAAATGTGTCAGTATTTGCCCTGCCGGGTCAAGCTACATACCTTACACATGCATGACCCACGTTTGAGGCGGACCAGGGCCTCTGTGCCTTTTCCTCTGCCCCAGCTTTCTGTGTCTTTTCTCCCTAAGGCATACAAAGCAGCCATGCAGACACAGTGGAGCTGGATCCTACAGCTGTGCCAGTGTGTGGAGCAGCACATTCAGGAGAACACTGCCTATTTTGAGGTGCGTGAGTAGAATGGCAGCTTAAACTGACAGCACTGCCATTTGGTGGGCTTGCCGAGGTGCAGAGAAACACCACAAGGAAACGCACATGCAGAGCACATGGAGTGGGGGTGGGAGGGTGAATAAGCCAGTACTTTCTTTTCAGGATGTAAGTGCTGGCTTCAAAATCCTACGAGGGAAAGTCTAGCCTTTAAGGAAGAAATCCTGTGGTTAGAAGATGGCTTAGTGGGCAAATTGCTTTCACTGAGTCCAGTCCCCAGAAACTACACTTATGAAAAGATAAAAGTGAGATGCCTAGTGCTGTGTAGGCCAGAGGATCCCTGAGGCTCGCTGGCCAGCCAGCCTAGCCAAATAACAAGAAATGTATTAATCATTATTATTTATAATCATTAAATATTTATAATAAGTATATTAATATAATTAATATACTATAGTATGATAATGTGCTATGCATTACACATTATATTATATTACAATTATAATTATGCAACTATAATATAATATAAATATAATAAAAATTATTGTTTAATAATTAGTAATTGTTCACTGTTATCTGGGTTCAGTGAGAGACCCCATTTCGAAAAAGTAGAGATGAGAGAATTGAAGACACATCTGGTTGTTCACTTCTGATTTACACACACACACACACACACACACAAATATTATAAAAAATCATTCTAAAAATGTGTCCGACATTAATGAAAAATATTTATGATAGCCAACCAAATAAAACTTCATTTTTTTTCTTGAGGAATTTTAATATATTGTTTGAAATTCCACCCCTTAAAAGGTTGATTGAACCCTGAAGGAAAACAGGCTTTTGATCAAAATAATATAGAGCCAAAACATAATGGGTACTATACATGGACACTCTGTATAATCAGTATTCATCTGTAGCCATCCGAGTTCAAAGGTTTGTTTCGTTTCAAAAGGATGTTGCTACTGTTGCTTTGTGCTTTGATTCTGCCCTGGCTTGTCAGGGGCGCACAGAGGGCCTGGGCACCAGATTTAACAACTCTGGGCTTTCCAGGCATTTAGTGTAGTGTACTTCAGCTGCCAAGTTTTCTCTCTCCTCAGTTTTTCAATGATGCCAAAGAAGCCACCGATTACCTAAGGAATCTGAAAGACGCCATTCAGCGCAAGTACGTCTGTGACCGATCCAGCAGCATTCGCAAACTGGAAGACCTCGTCCAGGAGTCCATGGTACTGATGCAGACCCTTTGGGTCTTGTCAGACACACAGCAGGGTAGACTAGTGTGTTGTTATATGTTTACATGTTACCTACAGAGTTGTACTTCAGGCGCACAACTGTCTCATCCGATTGAGACCTCAGTTTGTGTCGTTTAAATGATGTTTAAACTGCTTTAGCAGGGCTGCCTGTGGGCAGTAGACAGTTACATAGTAATAATAACGGCAAAGAGGAAACAAAATAACAAAGTGAAGGAGGAGGGATTCAGAAGGGACATGAGATGTGGAAGGAGTCCCCAGTAGTCAGGGCATTCTTCCTTGATGATGTTTAATTTGTGTGAGTCGCTATGGGATAGAGAGTTCCAATCATTCCTTTTAAAATCCCGCCGTGTTTCCTGACTAGGAGGAAAAGGAGGAGCTCCTGCAGTACCGAAGCGTGGTGGCCGGGCTGATGGGGCGAGCAAAGACGGTCGTGCAGCTGAAGCCACGGAATCCTGACAACCCACTCAAAACGTCCATCCCGATCAAAGCTATCTGTGACTACAGACAGATTGAGGTACTTGTAATTATCAAAGCAGGCCGGATTAAACGACATCATAGCGCTTCCCAGTCAGAAGGCATTTCTCTGTCTCTAAAAAAAAAAAGTAATAATTCCCCAGACGGAGTACGGAAGAAGACGAATTAATGGTGGCCGACCTGAGCTTTCCCCTCTTTCATTTAAAACCAGATAACCATTTACAAAGACGACGAATGTGTCTTGGCAAACAACTCTCACCGCGCCAAGTGGAAGGTCATCAGTCCCACCGGAAACGAGGCCATGGTCCCGTCTGTGTGCTTTACCGTCCCCCCACCAAACAAAGAAGCGGTTGACTTTGCCAACAGGTTCGTATGGTTGGGGCCTTTCTGAAGGTTAAAGAAGCCACCCATACTGTGTCGGGGTCCCGCAGGGCTGGAAGGTAGTGGAGGTACTACATAGAGGGCGCAGAAATAAACATGTAGCATCGATTGTCGTGGTAAAAAGGCCTAAAATCTGCGCTCTCCTGTATGTATTTCAGAATCGAGCAACAGTATCAGAGTGTCCTCACTCTTTGGCATGAGTCTCACGTAAACATGAAGAGTATAGTGTCCTGGCATTATCTCGTCAATGAAATTGACAGAATCCGGGCTAGTAACGTGGCTTCGGTGAGTGTGGATGTGCGCGTCGACCTAATGTGTCCCCAAACGCCTTGTCATATACGGGGTGAAGCTTACACCTGCTCTGGACTAGGAGGGAGCCCTGTACGTTCACTCTGTCACTCAGCCAGTGCTCGGTAGGGCCTGGCGTAGATGAGGCTCGCTCTACAGGGGATGGGAGTCTTGAGATCGAACCTCGCTCAGTGCTTACTGGAGGAGAGAGACTAGGACGAGGTGTTTGGACAGACAGTGGGTCCATTTTAATTTCACTTATTGAAACTGTATCCGTGATTCTTACTTGTCTTCTTTTAATTAAAACGTTATGGCAAAGAGCTTGCAAATGAACGATATCATGCCCTAGACTAACAGACCGGAAGTCTGTGCACCTCGGGGACCTTCTGAAGGGTGGGGATGGCCACTCTGAAGCTGTGAAGCATCACGTTCGATTTTGCACCTTCACCATCCAGCATGGATTTTAATTTACTTACCCATCAGCGAAGCCTGGAAATCCATGTCAGAGTTGAAACCCGAAAACCAGTCAGCTTTCTGTCTTCTTTCGTGACCTCCGTGCCCTTCACCTGCTTTTTATCCTTCCTTACCCGTGCTGATGCCCACCCTTTCTCTCCCGTTCTCTTTTCTATAAGGCTTGCCGAGCACACAAACATTTGCTTTCTTATTCACGTGTATACTACAGGCTACGCTCCATACACGAGGGAGAACTGACGCCTTATCTTTCTGAGATTGGGTGACCTCCCTTGATATTAGACATTCTAAGTCCTTCTGACTTTCTACGATTTTCTTACTCCAATCTACATACGTACCAAACACCACTGTCCGCTCACCTATTGATGGAAACTTGGTTGGTTCCACTCCCCTGCTATAGGGTACAAACCCGAAGTAAGCGAAAAGAATATTCATTTCGAACGTCTGCCCTAACCGTGACCAAGCTAGAGTGTACGGTGACATCCTTGATGATCCGCCCTACTCGGATGTAGCTCCTGGCGCTACGTCATTAATCCAAGGATCTCTGTTCTTTAGATAAAGACAATGTTGCCTGGCGAACACCAGCAGGTTCTCAGTAATCTCCAGTCCCGCTTGGAAGATTTTCTGGAGGATAGCCAGGAATCCCAAATATTTTCAGGCTCGGATATAACTCAACTAGAAAAGGAAGTGAATGTATGTAGGAAGTATTATCAAGAGCTTCTCAAGTCTGCAGAAAGAGGTAAGCGCGGGGTTGCTGGCTTTCTCTCCCCTGTGGGGGTTTCATCTAGACTCTCCTGTACTCTCACGGGAAACCTCAGTCCACTGTGACACGTATGCAAGACTACTGAGCAGCATGAAATGCGTGTGTGCAGGGGACGGAACTCAGGAGCACATAACTTCATGCTTGAAGCCCTGAGTTCAATCCCAGAGCCACCCATAGCAACCAGAACTTCTGAGCTAGGAAGGTGCTCGATGAGATCATTAATAAAACTGAAGTAACTAAAAATGCCCGCCAAGCCGCGGGGCGGACGACAGATTCTCACCTCCTCTGTGTGAAGCAGGTTTACTGCACTTTACAAAGTGACACTCAGAAGGAAGGTGCTTAAGGCTCATGAACGATTTGATTATTTCCCCGTGTTAAGTTTTACACAGGAATTAAAGCAAAGTGTTTTATTAAGTTTTCCTTAATATAAGTCTTAGTCTTAATTCGTCATACTAGTTAGAAAGAAATGATTTTATTAGTAATATTTTGTGTCTTTAAAACATTAACACATTTTTTTACCTGCTTTTTCCTTTTAGATTTTGGTTTAATTTAATGGTTAATTGATGACATACGATTCACATTTTTGTGAATATGAAACAGGATAATACATTGCTTCCTTTGGGTATTTCAGTGATACTTCAGTATTTTACATGGCCTTAGGGAAATTTTCTCAGTGCTTGTTAAGTTTTAAAGTCCACGTTCTGAGACTTGGGTTTTAAGGTTATGTCCTTAGGATTTGTGCTAATGGGACCACTGTTTTGCCTCAGTAAGAGCAAAGCGCTGGCTTTTGCTGTGAGTCTTGCACTGGGCCTTTTGGGGAGGGGGAGTTACTCACCGAGCATGCTCTGTCCTTCCACAGAGGAGCAAGAGGAGTCTGTGTACAATCTGTACGTCTCAGAAGTGCGCAACATCCGGCTTCGCCTGGAGAGCTGTGAAGACCGGTTGATTCGGCAGATCCGGACGCCTCTGGAAAGAGATGACCTACACGAAAGCATGTTGAGAATCACGGAGCAGGAGGTAAGAGTCGCACACGTGTCAGCAAAGAAGCCAGGGCCATTTCCTCTTAGTGACCATGAATGTCTCCTTCTGATCTCCGGCGTGTTCAACTGTGACTTCGGCTCCTTACCGAGGCCCAGTTGTGCATTTCTTACTGGACGTAAAACCAAGATCCCTTGGATTGAGGTCCACCTCTGAGTTAGTAAACATTGAAGCCTCCTGGTGGGCTTCACGCAGAGAGACATTATACACGTGCTGTTTACAAAGTTAGAGATTGGGGTCAAAGGAATAAACAGAAAAAGGCATTATGATGATAAAGCCGGACTGGCATGCTTGTTTATTTGGTAAAGAAAGGGGTTATACGGATGCTTATGTCGGTAATGAAATGTAAAATGTGTCTTGTAAGCGGCTGTAAGAACCATGACCATTGGGGTGACAACAGATAACCCCCGTGTGTTTCCTGTACTAGAAACTGAAGAAAGAGCTGGAACGGCTTAAAGACGACTTGGAGGCGATCACAAATAAGTGTGAAGAGTTTTTCAGCCAAGCGGCAGATTCCCCATCCGTCCCTGCCCTGCGATCAGAGCTCAGCGTGGTCCTCCAGAGCATGAGTCAGATCTACTCCATGTCTGCCACTTACGTAGAGAAGTATGTCAGCAGCAGTCCTCACCCCCACCTCTCGCTCGGTGGTTCTGTGGGCAGTCCGTGTATCTTAGAAACAAGATTGATATTCCTCCATGTTGAGAGGGGATTGCCTTAGACATTTCTGTTCTGTAAGCTCCCTTTTGTAGTTTTGGGGGTTTCTGCTATGCTTGGCGTAACCTATTGCAACCTAGGAACCTATTGGGATCTGTATAAATGCACCTGGGGTGGGATATGGGTGACGTCAGTGAGGAAGTGTCTCCTGTTGGAATCTGCGTAAATACCACCTGGGGGTGAAACACGGGGTGACGTCTATTAGGAAAAGAATCAACTGACTGCTAGATGTACAGGAGGCCAGTCAGTGTGCCCATGTCATGAGTTTTAATGACACTCTGGGACTACAGTGTGGGGGGAGAAAAGACATTAAACAGTGTGGACTAGTGTTTGTTTCTCATTCAAGGTTGAAGACTGTTAATTTGGTTTTAAAAAACACCCAAGCTGCAGAAGCCCTTGTCAAACTCTACGAAACCAAGCTGTGTGAAGAAGAAGCAGTCATAGCTGACAAGAATAACATTGAGAATTTAATGAGTACGTTAAAGGTAAGAGTGTCACTTCTAGCTGTGGCTCCAAGGTCCCGCTTCCAGTCGTTCTCTAGCACAGTGCCAAACGTCTGGCACTAAGACCCTGATGTAGAGCGTGTTTCTGCGTGTGCTACCTCCATTCCATGCTTCAATTCTACAACTAAATAACTACACGCAATCATTTCAGTGTCAGTGATTGATCTATTGCCGTGAGGAGACATCATGACTAAGGTAATTTATAAAAGAAAGCCTTTAGTTAGGGACTTGCTTACAGTTTTGGAGGGTGAGTCCAGGGTCATCATGGTGAGGAGTATGGCAGCAGACAGGGAAGCAGGTGTGGCCCTGGAGCCATAGCTGAGAGCCTACATTTAATCCACACAAGCCCATGACAGAGACAGAGAACAACCAGACCTGGCATGGGTTTTTGAAACCTCAAAGCCCAACCCCAGTGACACATCTGCTTCAACAAAGCCACACCCTCAAATCCTTCTCAAACAGTCCCACCAGCTGGGGACTAAGCATTTAAATATATGTCACGCCATGATGAGCAGATTGTTACCTTAGGTAAATAATGAGCTCCTCTATGACTTGTTGATACATTATTTCATGATGCCCATTGATGCATGTATTTTAGCAATGGCGATCAGAAGTAGATGAGAAGAGAGAGGTGTTCCACGCGTTGGAAGACGAGTTGCAGAAAGCGAAAGCCATCAGTGACGAGATGTTCAAGACACACAAAGAACGGGACCTTGACTTTGACTGGCACAAAGAAAAGGCAGACCAGCTCGTGGAAAGGTGGCAGAGTGTTCACGTCCAGATCGACAACAGGTGGGTGTCCTTTCTGTTCAGTGCACATGTAGGTGGGAGTCCCTTTGGGTACAGAGGGTGGACTCTAATTAAACTCACCAGGCATCAAGTGAGTGGCATTCCATAGCCAATGTGCTAGCTGCAGGATTGTCCCTAACTCCATTTCTTCCTTACGGATGCTCTTTCGCAAAGCATGTTACTTGAAAGAAATATTATCTTTTTTTCTCTTGTTTTTAAAAATTTATTTATTATATGTAAGTACACTGTCACTGTCTCCAGACCCACCAGAAGAGGGCATCGGATCCCATTACAGATGGTTGTGAGCCACCATGTGGTTGCTGGGATTTGAACTCAGGACCTCTGGGAGAGCAGCCGGTGCTCCTAACTAGCTGAGCCATCTCTCCAGCCCTGTCTTTTCTTTTTGAGATTTGTTTTATTTTATGCGTATGGGTGTTTTGCCTACACATTCATATGCTTGTGTTACAGCCAGTAGTGAGCCTCCATGGTGTGGATGCTGAGAATCAAACCTAAGTCCTCTGGGAGAGCCACCAATGCTCCTAACTGCTAAGCTGTCTCTGCCTCCAGAAAAATGACCTTTTCAACTGTGCATAGTTAGAAATTCTGATTTGTCATGGCATGTGTATAGTCTGTCTTTTGAAAAGATAATAATATGCCTCTCTAAAAGTTATTACCAACTTACAGTGTTCGGATAACCATGAGTTTACGAAATAAATCACAAGCTTTTTTTCTTGGGCTCTACGTAGCAATCTCTGTTGACCTAAGGAGAAATGAAGAAATCGAAGTGGCCTGCTTCTCCTTTTCATTGACATTGTAAGACAAGTGGAATCATTTGTTCAGTGAGAATTAAAAGCACAAAAGAAAATGGAACTGATTTAGGCTTCATCTTAAATAGTGGCCTTTCTCACTCATTCTTACGCTTATATTAAAATAAATGGTTTTTTTTTATGGTATACTTCCACTCAAGAAATGAAGTTCTATTTATATGTATTTTCCTTTGCAAAATGCATGACAAATTTGTTTTTAATGTGTTGATTTAAAATCGTAGAAGTGGGCATTTGGTTTCAGTTCCTCGAAGATACTCTCTTGAGACCATGTTGAACTATCTTTCTTTTTTTTTTTTTTTTTTTTTTGGTTCTTTTTTTCGGAGCTGGGGACCGAACCCAGGGCCTTGCGCTTCCTAGGTAAGCGCTCTACCACTGAGCTAAATCCCCAGCTCCTGAACTATCTTTCAAAGGTGAACTATGATCCGAGGCAGGCCTCCTCTACTCAGGATCTGTGGATTGATTATAATGGCGGTCAATTTCCCTGCTTTTTCAGCTTTAGTCTTAGTGTCACAGTAAAACAGCACCAACAAACTTCAGAGCTCCCGGAGCAAACGCTGTCTTCACCCAGACGCTGTGTGGGGCAGATGCTGCAGGAATTGTGTTTCAGGCTTCTGCCAGGTGTCTGCCCCATTGTGCTTCGTGGCTCTTGTGTCTTAATTTGTCTTTCTCTCCCCTGTCCCTTCACCCCTCCGGCTGGGACCTGACTCTTCCACTGCCGCTCTTGCAGGCTGCGGGACTTAGAAGGGATCGGGAAGTCCCTGAAGCACTACAGGGACTCCTACCACCCTCTAGATGACTGGATCCAGCAAATCGAAACGACCCAGAGAAAAATTCAGGAAAATCAGCCAGAAAACAGCAAAGCTCTGGCCGTACAGCTGAACCAACAGAAGGTATTTGAACTGAGATTCCGTCTGAATTTGGTTGGTCTCAAGCCTCACCTTTCTCTCCTGTGTTGGAAGAAAGGGCAATTACTCACACCTCTGTGAGGAAGAATGAGAATGTATATGAGGATTCCATACCTTTAAACGCGCCTGCATTTACTTGTGTTTCCCGGAAGTCATTGGTGAAAGCGTAGATAATGAAGAGAGTGTTGGGGTAGTTTCCATGGACTCCATCTTCCAGGTTTCACAGGCTGGGTCTAACTTTTTTCTTGATCATATACTGGCAGCATGGTTTTATACTTGGTAAATTAATAAACGGGGCCAGAGGTAATAGAATCCCAGCTGGTCACAGTTGCTGGGAAGTTGGACGATTTAAGGTTTTATCGTTAACAGCCAGTAATGTCTAGCTGTTTTCATCTGAAGTGGGTGTAATGAAAGGCACCGAGTCTGCCCTGTGTAGTTCTCATTTCCGTTTTGAAAGCCTCCCAAGGGAAGATTGCTTATTAATCTTATCCTGGAAGTTTGTTATTTATCTGTGAGTCAAGGCACAGGTGAGGTTTGATGTTTTAAGAGGTAAAGCCCTGAGGGCCCTGGATGTTTCTTCATCACTGAGTATGAGGTAGATCTTTGTAGAGCTCCGGTCTCTTTCTCTCTAAACTGTGTTCGCAGATGCTGGTATCTGAAATAGAGGTGAAGCAGAGCAAAATGGACGAGTGTCAGAAATACTCGGAGCAGTACTCAGCTGCCGTCAAGGTGAGGACAGTCACGTAGTTGAGGCAAAAAGGTATATAATGCTATAGCAATATTTTCAAAGCAGTTTGAAGTTCTGCTTAAAAAAGAAAAAAATCCTCATTTAGTCTTTTGTATACACACCTAGTAATTGCTTATGAAATGAGTCAGGTGACGGCCCGTGACCAGTTCATTTTTCTCTGTCTCTGTGGATGCATTGAAAATGTACACACGCCCCCCAACACCTAGGTCTGAAACTTGTTTCGTATATGCTTTCCCTTTCTGTTTAATTTAAAATTTAGAGAAGATTTAGCTTCTACTGAAGAGACCCTGTCATAGTTTTGTAAGGTAACACTGACAGTATCTTAGGCTCCCAGCTCCATGGCTCTATGGACTAAATGGAGGCGTCCTGTACCGAGAATATTCTGCAGTGAATGTTTTTGAGGGCTCTAAATACAATCGGGACCTTTGCTGACCTCCACACTTGTCTCTGTTCATGTCACAGCCTCATAAGTATCTCTAATAGATTCTTTAAAAATTTAGTTTTCGGTGCACGCCTTTTGTCTCAGCACTTGGGAAGCAGAGGCAGGTGAATCTCTGAGTTCAGGGCCAGCCTGGTCTACAGAGTGAGTTCAGGGCAGGCAAGGCGACGCAGAGGAACCTTGTCTCTGAAACCAACAATGACAAAATGTAGTACTCACCATTTAGCTTTTTTATTTAAGATTATTTCAGTGAACTAGTTACCCATGTCCTGTGGTCAGTCCCTGTGGATTGAAGCCTTCAGGCTTTGCTTGGATTAACTGTATCACATTGGCTCTTTCGTGCAGGACTATGAATTGCAAACAATGACCTACAGGGCCATGGTGGATTCCCAGCAGAAGTCACCAATGAAGCGTCGGCGGATACAGAGCTCGGCGGACCTCATTATTCAAGAGGTGACGAATGTAGAAGGGCAGAGGATGGGCAGGGGAGAGAGAGAGAGAGAGAGAGAGGGAGGGAGGGGGAGAGAGAGAGAGAGAGAGAGAGAGAGAGAGAGAGAGAGAGAGGATGTTTTAAAAACACTTTGACTTTTATCCTGGTAAAACATACCTAAAATAAAACTGGCCGTTTTAATTATTTATAAATGATTTAATGGCATTTTAGTATATCGCTTTAGTATTTCTTTTAAATCACTCCTGATGTAAAATGCCACGGCACAACATCTTATTACATCTCTTTAAAAACTCTTTTAAAGTCAAGATCGTTTATTAACACAGAAAAGAATGCCTTTCCTGATTAAACCCAGAAGGAAGTTATGAGTTGGTGTGGCGTACAAAGGTGGCAGCCAGTGAGACCCACTTTGGATAAGTGTATGCCTTAGTCCTCAAGGCCTAGTCGGTAGCATGGGCATCGGTCGGCATTCACGCATCTTGCTGGTCGCAGAGATAATGCTCTCCTCACGTCTTCCTTGCAGTTCATGGACCTACGGACGAGGTACACTGCCCTGGTCACTCTTATGACGCAGTACATTAAATTCGCTGGTGATTCCTTGAAAAGGCTGGAGGAGGAGGAGGTAACCGTTAACATGTTACATCCGTGTGAACGGGAACGAGGTTTGAGCCGAAACAGTAGTGATTTGTAAACTTCCTGATGAATTTACATGGCTGCTTGCTAACGTGCAAGTCGTTCATTGGAAGCTTACCCTGGAAAAGACGGAAAGCCTTGGGCATTCATTTGTTTGTTTTTTAGATTCTCCAAGACAGAAAAGCATGTTTAAAGTTTTAGTTCGGGTGGGCTAGAGTATTGGTTCAGTGTGCTCTTAGCGTGGGTTTGGTCCCCAAGCCTCAAAAGCAGCTACTTCAGAACCAATGTGATAGACCCAGGGTCGTAAATAGTCCTGTGTCAGCGGAAGATTTGGGCAGAAGTTGGTTCCGCTTCTTCACAGCTGAGGAACGGTTTCTATCAAGCGCAGGCGCTGCTCATGTGACGTCTGTAGAGAGGCTCCATGCAGACACATCTGTGTTATGCACCTTAAGTCAACATACATTTTCAAAGATTTCAGTTCTAAATCACTGTATTAAAAAGGCAAACTTAGTGGTCGATATTTGTGCAAAAGTGTGGCACTCATAGCTCTCTTAGTAAGTGAAACGCACTTCTTGCCTGTGATAGTTTTCTTACTCTCACTACATTTTGAGAGATGCTGTCCCACTTTTAAAGGTGTACGCGTCTTTTAAATCTTATTCGCGGTTGTTAGACATGGAATCAGTTACTTCCTTTTCTGTTCTCACCGTGTATGTTTAACTGTTCCTCGGCTCAGTTCCTAGAAGATAGAAATGGACAGAACCAAAGATACTTTCAAAGATTTAAATACTTATCGTTACCAAAGCACTAGCAATTGATAATGGATTGAAAATAAAAACAGTATAGGTTTTTGAGGATACACAGACAATGATTTAAAATAAACATTAACACCCTTCTGTGTAAGGGTCATAGTAATGGACTATCCTTAAAAATGCGTAACTCAGTTGGGTGGTGGTAGTGCATGCCTTTAATTCCAGCACTCAAGCGGCTGAGGTAGGCGGATCTCTTCGCCTTCAAGGCCAGCATAGTGTACAGAGCCAGTTCAGGACAGCCAAGGCTGCAAGAAGAAACCCGGTCTCAAAAAAAAAAAAGAAAAGAAAAAAAGGAAGAAAAGATTATGTAACTAACGCGAGCTTTAGACCCCTAAAGAATAGTACTTCTGATACACTCTTGAAGTTCTACAGGATAAACTGCCCTGAGAGAACAATTTTTCATAATCAACATACAAGCAGAGATACATGATTATTTCAGAAGTGTTAGAGAAATATAGAACATTTCTATATATACGCTCGGGTGCGTATTTGATATGGTGAACAAGTTCTGTAGTTGATATAAACACCCAACTCTCAAAGTTATTGATCTCTCCGCATAGAGCTGAGAGACCTTCCGAGGAACTGATCTTCATGAGTAAATCTGATGGGAAGATGGAAAGTCAGTAATTGACCTAAGTTATTGGAAGTAATTTTAAGCATTTGTGAAATAATTCTAGCCAGTTAGATAACGTATAATTATTAAACTAACAAGATTACTCTAGTTAAGGTATTGAAGACTCAGCAATAAATTTTATTTTTTTGCTGAGGTAGGAGAAAACAGGGGAAAACAGCTTGGTAACAGCTTAGCTATGTTTCAGAGTGAGATTTGACAAGGGGCTGGTTCCCAGAAAGAATTGTAAGAAATTAAATTTTGTGTTTCTGTGTTTGAGACAGTGGCTCTCTGGTTAACCCAGAACGATGGGCCAGAACTCGAAACCCTCCTGTTTCAACCTGAGTACTGGGACTACAGGTGTGCGTGTCTGTGCCCTGAGACGACTTCATGTTTTCAATATGCCGATGAGACTTGTATCTCCGTGGAGTCGTATTAACAGCCGTGGGGAGGTTAATGAAGGAAGCTGAGCGTTGAAGCTTCAAATTATCAGAGATCAAGAAAGTGGGGGAAGAGAAAGATTCCTTACCAGTTAAATTCGTGAAATCCACATATATCTCAGTGAAAACAAAGCTTACCTATAAAACGATTTCCGTATTTCTATTTCAGCTGTTTTTTCTCCGCAGTTTTTTTTCAAACTGATCCTGTCTGGAGCTGTTGAGGAAGAAAACTAGAATTTATTTATAAATAAGTCTAAACATGCAGGGTTTCAATTGATACTTAGTTTCCCAGTCCTCCCAGCTGCTAGAAGGTTTTCTGATATTTATTTGGTACAATGGATTTGAATCCTTACGTATATATTTTTAAATGCTTCCTATTACACAAATATCTTTGTATTTGTGGGGTATCTAAAGGGACTTGACAAAATGGCTCTAGGCAATCCATGCCAACAACAACGACCTATGAGTGCTTGGAGCTCATCTCTCCAAAGCCGTCAGGGACAGACGCTGCCTTTGCATTAGCAATGACCTTCATTGTAACTGTCACATTTGCGTTCATAAACATTGACTTAGAAATGTCAATGTTTTGCGTAATTCTCCTTTCCTGTGTTTTAAAGCATCATTTCCGACTCTGGCTCTCTGTTCCGACATTCTCTTTCTTTAATCCTAAACATGGAACTGTGCGTATCATGTTTAATTTCCACTGGACTCCGCTATTGAAAAACGAAATCTTGCGTTCTTCGGTTCCTGTATGGTGGCGTTGTTCTCAGCTGACAGTATCATGTTGCATGTGAGACTAGAGCGGATATCATGAGAAAAGCTTCATTTTTTTTATATCTGTAAAAGTTTGGGGCCCCACTCATGTTCTGAAGAGGCCTTTCTGGCTTCAAAACCCCAAGCCTGCTAATTGTCTTCTGAGGGGCAGAAGGCATTCTTTGGGAAACAAACATTCTTGCAGGATTTCTGTCTCCTCGCTTCTGGCTTTCTGAGGCTTCTGCTCTGAAGGTCCTGGTGCTGGTGGCGATTGCTTGTTCTGCATCTGAGCGCCCT
The DNA here is from genome assembly GCF_021556685.1 of Rattus norvegicus. Taxonomy (NCBI): domain Eukaryota; kingdom Metazoa; phylum Chordata; class Mammalia; order Rodentia; family Muridae; genus Rattus; species Rattus norvegicus. The sequence goes on from NC_141542.1 coordinate 51,577,965, forward strand.
TGGTCTCGTAAGTACTGCTCCGGAGGCTGCAGGATCTATTTCAATGGAACGCCTTTGACCCTCTAAATGTTTCTTGTAGATGAAAAGGTCTAAAGAGAATTCTGAACACGGGGCGTATTCAGATCTGCTGCAGCGTCAGAAAGCGACCATGGTTGAGAATAGCAAGCTTACAGGAAAGATCAGTGAACTGGAGACAATGGTGGCTGAGCTAAAGAAACAGAAATCTCGGGTGGAGGAAGAGCTTCCCAAAGTTAAGGAGGCCGCTGAAAACGAACTGAGGAAGCAGCAGAGGAACGTGGAGGACATCGCCCTGCAGAAGCTAAGGGCGGAGAGTGAGGCCAAGCAGTACCGCCGAGAGCTGGAGACCATCGTGAGGGAGAAGGAAGCCGCCGAGCGGGAGCTGGAGAGGGTGAGGCAGCTCACGGCGGAGGCCGAGGCTCGGAGGGCCGCGGTGGAGGAGAACGTCCGCAGCTTCCGGAGCCAGCTGCAGGAGAACACCTTCACCAGGCAAACGCTGGAAGAGCATCTGCGCAGGAAGGACTCGAGCCTCAGTGATCTGAAACAGCAGAAGCTGGCCCTGGCCGAAGAACTCCAGCGGAAGCGCGACCGCGAGGAGGAGCTGCTGAGGCTGGTGAGGCAGATGGAACGGGACCTGGCCTTTCAGAAGCAGGCGGCCGAGAAGCAGCTGAAGGAAAAGCAAAAGATCGAGTTGGAGGCAAGAAGAAAGATAACCGAAATTCAGTTTTCGTGTAGAGAGAGCGCTGCAGCGGCGCAGGCAGGCGCCCTGAAGGAGCTGGACAGACAGAAGGAGGAGCAGCTGAAGCAGCAGGTGGACGAGCTGACCGTCGCCAACAGAAAGGCGGAGAAGGAGATGAGAGAGCTGAAGCAGGAACTCAGCGCGGTCCAGCTCGAAAAGGCGTCGTCAGAGGAAAAGGCTCGGTTGCTGAAAGACAAACTGGACGAGACCAACAGCACACTCAGGTGCCTCAAGGAGGACCTGGAGAGGAAGGATCAGGCCCAGGAACGCTACTCCCAGCAGCTCAGAGACCTCGGCAGGCAGCTCAACCAGACGACGGACAAGGCCGAAGAGGTCAGGCAGGAAGCAAACGATCTCAAGAAAATAAAGCACAGCTATCAGTTGGAGTTAGAGTCTCTCCATCAAGAGAAGGGGAAGCTCCAGAGGGAAGTGGACAGAGTCACCAGGGCGCACGCGCTGGCCGAGAGGAACATCCAGCATTTAAACTCGCGGGATGAGAAGGAGCCCTCAGGTGAAAGGAGGCAGCTCTGCCGGAGGAAATCCGATCACCTCCAAGAGGAGTTTGAGAGGAGCCACGCCCAGTTGCTTCAGAATATTAAAGCGGAGAAAGAGAACGATGACAAAATCCGGAAGCTGAACGAGGAGCTGGAGAAGAGCAACGAGTGCGCGGAGATGCTCAAGCAAAGGGTGGACGAGCTCACGCGGCAGAATCAGGAAACCAAACGAGTGATGCAGAGGATTCAGGCCGAGTCCGAGACCGTAGTCCGAGAGAAGCAGGCCATCCAGCAGAGATGCGAAGCGCTGCGCGTCCAGGCGGACGGTTTTAAGGACCAGCTCCGCAACACCAACGAGCACTTGCACAAGCAGACCAAGACCGAACAGGATTTCCACCGGAAGATCAAGAGCCTGGAGGACGACCTCGCCCAAAGCCAAAACCTGGTGAGCGAGTTCAAGCAGAAGTGCGACCAGCAGAGCATTGTCATCCAGAACACGGAGAAGGAGGTGAGGAGCCTGAGCGCGGAGCTGAACGCGTCCAAAGAGGAGAAGCGGCGGGAAGAGCAGAAGGCTCAGCTTCAGCGAGCTCAGGTGCAGGAGCTAAACGACAGGCTGAAGAGGGTGCAGGACGAACTGCACTTGAAGACCATCGAGGAGCAGGTGACCCGCAGGAAGATGGTCCTGCTGCAGGAAGAGTCCGATAAGTTCAAGCGCTCGGCAGACGAGTTCCGGAAGAAGATGGAGAAGTTAATGGAGTCCAAGGTCATCACGGAAAACGACATCTCGGGCATCAAGCACGACTTTGTGTCTCTCCAGAGAGAAAACTGCCGCGCGCAGGAGAACGCGAAACTGTGGGAGACGAACATCCGAGAACTCGAGCGGCAGCTCCAGTGCTACCGCGAGAAGATGCAGCAAGGCCAGCACGTAGAAGCGAATCACTATCAGAAGTGCCGGAAGCTTGAGGAGGAGCTGTTGGCCCAGAGACGGGAGGTTGAAAACCTCAAGCAAAAAATGGACCAGCAGATAAAGGAACAGGAACAGCAGTTACTTCTGCTCCAGTGCGAAATTCAAAGGAGCCCGACCCAGGACCACAGCTTCACGTCGGCTTTTGATATGGCAGGGAGAGAGTGCCGCCACCCTGCAGAGATCTCCGCCGGGAACTCTGGGCACCTTAACCTAACGGCCAGACTTCCACTGTCCAGATGGACTCAGGAACCACACCAGGCAGAAGGAAAATGTCAACACAGGGCCCCTGAACCCCTTCCAAAGGAGGTTCAGTTCCGACAGCCCGGGGCTCCGCTGGACAAGGAAAGCAGCCAGCCATGCTACTCGGAGTATTTTTCTCAGACAAGCACTGAAGTACAGATAACTTTTGATGATAAAAACCCACTCACGAGGCTATCCGAACTGGAGACAATGAGGGAGCAAGCCCTGCGTCCTTCCAGACCGCCTGTGCCGTATCAGGATGACAGACTTGAAAGGGAGTTGGTGAAGCTTTTGACACCCTTAGAGGTACACATTGGCCTGAGACCTTATTAGTTAGATCGTGTCAGGCTTCTTCTTTTATTCCTTTCCCCACCCTCCCCCATCCAAGACTAGATTTTTAACAGTTTTATATGCTTAGCTGTGTGCGAGGGGAGAAAAAAAAAACTGTAATTTTCCAGCAGTTTTGGCTGCGTTTGCTGTAAATTGCCGCTGACTTCTGAATGCTTGAGATGAGACACACGTGGTATGGATGAAGTAAATATTTTAATATGACTTAATCTAAAAAAAATATATAGAAAATAGTCGTGAGTGAAGCTCAGTGGTAGAAGGCTTCTCTAGCATGCAGAAGGCCGAGGAATAGAGTCCCCGAACTACAAGGGGAAAGAGGGGAAAGGATAGAAGAATCAAATATTACCTTCAATATCTAGCGTACTCTGTGGCCAGGTTTCATTCTGACCTCTTCCCACAGACCACTCTTAATGTATTTAGTTGCTAACACTTGAGTCTCTCAGAATATCATTATCCCTACCCTGGGTTGGCAATTCTTCACCCAGTTATTGTACAAGGGATTGTAATGGGGCAGAGACTATTTGATAAGGTGCCGTGCTCTTTGGGCCACGTTTAACATCTTAAACATTCCTATTGCAGATAGCAAAGAGCAAACAGTGCGGCGTGCATACAGAAGTCATGGCCTTAACACAAGAGAAGAAGCTGGGTTTCAATGCTGGTGGATGGATGCTGGAAGGGTCCAGAACGTCTGGTGGACTCAAGGGAGATTTCCTTAAGAAAGGCGTAGAGTCAGAGACTCCCCAGAACCCTGACCTTAACCAAGCATGCGCTGTTAGGGATGATGAGTTTCAGTTCCAAGGGCTCAGGCACATGGTGACTGGCAGGCAGCTGGTCGAGGCAAAGCTTCTGGATGTGAGAACAGTTGAGCAGCTGCGGCTTGGTCTGAAGACTGTTGAAGAAGTTCAGAGAAGTCTTAGCAAGTTTCTGACCAAGGCCACCTCGATCGCAGGACTGTATCTAGAATCTTCCAAAGAAAAGATGTCATTCTCTTCGGCCGCCCAGAAAATCATAATAGACAAAATGATGGCTCTAGCCCTTTTGGAGGCTCAGGCTGCAACAGGTTTTATTATCGATCCCATCTCTGGTCAGACTTACTGTGTCGAAGACGCAGTCCTTCGAGGTGTCGTCGACCCCGAGTTCAGGAATAGGCTCCTAGAGGCAGAGAAGGCAGTTCTGGGATATTCCCATACTAATACAACGCTGTCAGTGTTCCAGGCCATGGAAAATAGAATGCTGGACAGGAAGAAAGGTAAACATATCTTGGAGGCACAGATTGCCAGTGGGGGCGTCATTGACCCCGTGAGAGGCGTCCGTGTTCCCCCGGAAACGGCTGTGCAGCAAGGCTTGCTGAACAACGCCGTCCTCCAGTTCTTGCACGAACCGTCCAGCAACGCGAGAGTCTTCCCTAATCCCAACAACAAGCAGGCTCTGTATTATTCAGAGTTACTGCAGATCTGTGTGTTTGACGTAGATTGCCAGTGTTTTCTCTTGCCGTTCGGGGAGAGGGAAATATCCAATCTCAACATAGAGAAGACTCACAAAATTGCCGTGGTAGATACTAAAACAGGGGCAGAACTGACGGCATTCGAGGCTTTCCAGAGAAACCTGATCGACAAGAGTGTTTACCTCGAACTCTCTGGGCAGCAGTATCAGTGGAAGGAAGCCACATTTTTTGACTCCTATGGGCATCCTTCTCACATGCTGACCGATACGAAAACTGGCCTGCAGTTAAATGTTAGTGAAGCTATAGAGCAGGGAATGCTAGACAAAGCCTTGGTCCAAAAGTATCAAGAAGGCCTTACCACACTAACAGAACTGGCTGACTCTCTGCTGAGCAAGGTAGTTCCCAAGAAGAATTTGTACAGTCCCATTGCAGGCTATTGGCTGACTGCTAGTGGGGAACGGATCTCCTTGCTGAAAGCCTCCCGGAGAAACCTGGTTGATAGGGTTACAGCCCTCCGATGCCTCGAAGCCCAAGTCAGTACAGGGGGGATCATTGATCCCCTAACTGGGAAAAAGTACAGGGTGGCCGAGGCTTTGCATAGAGGCCTCGTTGATGAGGGCTTCGCCCAGCAGCTACGCCAGTGTGAATTAGTGATCACGGGCATCGGCCACCCTGTCACTAGTAAAATGATGTCAGTGGTGGAAGCTGTGAATGCTAATATCATCAGTAAGGAGATGGGCATCCGGTGCCTGGAATTTCAGTACCTGACAGGGGGCCTGATAGAGCCTCAGGTTAACTCGAGGCTGTCCATAGAAGAGGCCCTTCAAGTCGGCATCATTGATGTCCTCATTGCCACCAGACTCAAAGATCAAAAGTCATACGTCAGGAATATAATGTGCCCCCAGAGTAAAAGAAAGCTGACTTATAAAGAGGCCTTGGAGAAAGCAGATTTTGATTTCCACACAGGACTTAAGCTGTTAGAAGTGTCTGAACCCTTGGGGACTGGGATATCCAACCTCTACTATTCTTCCCAGTAGGGCGTTTCACTCCGTACAGAGGCCGTGCCGGCTGCATCCTGCCATCTGCTCAGAGCAGATGGTGTCCGCTAAATGTGCAGCCTAGGAACTGTGTCACCAGCCCGAAACGCTGTTAGTTTCTTGCAGGCTAGAAATAGCTCCCTACTCAGAAAATATAAACTCATTCTTAGATTGAAAGCAAGAAACGATTGGCCACCCTTGAAACAGCTACTTTTTAAAATTCTTATCTCACTGAAGTAAATGGGTTTTACCTAGAAAATGGGGAGAGCATGGTGAGCATCAACACATTCAGGGGCTCATTTCTCCTGACCTCCTCCCGTAGTCCTTACACTGAATCGATTCAACACGTCTATGACATCATACTTTGTGCATCCTGGAAGAGTACCTCGCAGAGCACCACGGGACCTGGATCCAAGACAACATGCAAATGTGCTCCAGACCTGTGAGGCTGGAGAGCGATTCCTGGAGGCAGTGATGTTCTCTACATATTAAAGTGTTCGCTGTTGCCTCTTCTTTCGATTGAGACTTTGGAATTAAGTCTAACAAGTGCATTGGGTTTTGGAGGAGGAGCATCCTCTGTGTCTGGTCTCTCTCTCCCTTTGCTCTCTCCTTTTGTCTGATAGCATCTGTCAGGGCATCCGCGATTGTAATGCTAATGTAAAGGCAGCGATTCCCAAACCTCCCCTCCCCATCTCATGAATAAAGTTGAGTTTGCTTATTTGTCATACTTCTGAAGCAGCTGGGTGGCCAGAGCAGCCATTCCCGTCTCCAAAGACATCTGCTGTGCGATGTGTTGGGCATGGTTAAGTGAATGAATAAAACATCTCAGTAACCCGTGTGCATAATGGGAAACATTTGTGCATTCTCGTTTTCAGCACAGAGGAGAGGTTAGTCGAGAAGCTCAGTCGTTTATCGGAATGTATCTTTCTCTGTTTTCTCTTTTCTTTAACCACTCGTACCTGTCAGAAGTCACTGGATGAAGAGAAGAAACAGCATGTTGAAAAGGCTAAAGAATTGCAGAAATGGGTATCAAATATCAGCGAGACACTGGGAGATGGGGAGAGAGCTGGGAAACCTCACTTCTCTAAGCAACAGGTACATCTACAGAGGTCCTAATGCCAACTGGGTGGAATTTACTGAGTCATAAGTCTACAAAACACAAGCCATCAATCTTTACCTTAACCCCCACACCCACCAGAGTTACAAGCTTTTACAATAAAAATTAAATAGTTTAGGCCCTTAGGCATTTTTGCCCAAAGAGGCATAGTTAGAATAATCGAGAAAAGGGTGTCCTGTTCCAAAGCCAGAACTGTGTTCATTGACCTCATTATTAGCAAGCCACTAGGTTATAGCCTTATCTTATATATCAACTCCCTGGTTAGAATGATTGGGATTGTTGACCAGTGATGTCATCAGTCCTACGGGCCACCCATGTCAGACATGGAGAATACGGTCTAGGCTGTGAATGTTGAGTGTTTAGGAAGTAGACCTCTCCGGAGCCTTTTCTATTTCATGAGGAAGGCTTTGTTGTCCAACCTCTGCACCGTACACTCTTCCCATTGAATACCCTTCTTTCCCCTGCCCATTGCTACCTGTGTGTTAGGACACTGTAGCAGGCAGTTGGTTTTGCTCCACAGTGTAGCACTTGAAGCTCAGGACATTGGCATTAAGATATAAATTGTAGTAGTGCTTTATTGATGGTAGGAATTCCTGCTAGTTTGTATTCTGTTGTTGGGGTAGTTTTGTTTGGGGCAGACAAGGTCTAGGCTAGTCTTACCCTTGCTCTGCAGCCCAGGCTGGCCTTGAGATGTGATATCATACAAATGGAAGACCCAAGAATTCAGAAAGCATTTGGTGGCTTTTCAACCAAAAGACTCCAAAGTAATTTGCCTCAAATGCTTGATTTAAAATACCTTCTTCCCAGCCTTCTCACTGTCAGACAGGAAGGCATTCAAACAAGGCGCATAAGCCTGAGAGCAAAGATGTCTTGAGAGAATGAGTTTCTTCAAGAAGCACGAATTGTGAACACCTGGTGTCTTCATATTATGTCAACATTCTCCAGAACATTCCTTAGATTTAGGCCTAGTACATACGGACACTTTTAAATAAGATGGTGGCCCTAACTGCAGTTCTACCAGAACACCTGCTTTCTCTTCTGAAGGACAGAGTGGTTTGATGTGCACAATGAGTCCTCAGAGATTCCATTTAGCTTCATGATTTCCTATAGCCATACCAAGTTGACTATGCAAATTGACTAATTAGTAAACTCATCTTTTCGTTGGCCCAATATTTCCTCTCATCCCTATTCATTTATAAGAATGGAAACTTTGTGGGCTGGAGAGATGGCTCAGTGGTTAAGAGCACTGACTGCTCTTAACTGACTGCTGACTGAGTTCGAATCCCAGCAACCACGTGGTGGCTCACAACAATCTGTAATGAGATCTGATGCCCTCTTCTGGTGTGTCTGAAGACAGCTACAGTGTACTTATATATAATAAATCTTTTTAAAAAAGGAATGGAAATTTTGATCAAATGGAAATGGGGTTCTGGACAAGTCTTGGACAAACCCCTTTTCCCATAATTCATGAGTTTGTCTTCTCTGGTAGCCAGAGATGGCATAGGATGGAGGGAGCTGTGGTTAGCAGTTACCACCTGATCTACAGGTCTCCTGAGATGTGCTTTCAAGGGAGGGTCTCTGAGCCTTTGGGCTTTGGCAGAGTCATGGTTGGGCCGGAACAGACTCAAGAACTGTGATGGGTTGCGTTCCCTTGTGAAGACGATACCACTGTTAATAGAGGGCACTGCACTTTCTCTTGTGTATGCTGAGGAGAGTTGAGCTCTTAGGCCGTACCGATAGCTGCTACGTTACTTAATTGTGTCACCCAGAAAATACACCTGCCACTTTCGCCTTGATTAAAATTCTGTATTTTTAGTTACTATTTAACACTCTTTCTGTGGGGAGGCTTTGAATGTGCCTTCTTACCTTACAGATTTCCAGTAAAGAAATATCAGCCAAGAAGGAGCAGTTCTCGGAAGCTCTTCAAAACACACAGATTTTTTTGGCTAAACATGGAGACAAGTATGTTGGCTTTTGTTAGCCCTTTTATTCCGTGTAGGGTTACGTTCTGAAAATCAACTCATCAGACAGAGGGCAGTGTGCATCATCCCTGACACTGTAAAAGTGGAACGCAAAGGAATCGTGGTTAGCTTAATAGAACGTGAGGAATGTGGACTTAGCTATGTGTCACAGCTAGCTTTCACCACGCCAGGGCATGCTGCTACAAGAAAACAGGCTCAGACAGGTTGAACATTAGTAGCCATCGAACAGTGGTGCAGGCTCTGAGTCATGTTTTAATTCCTCATAGTACTCTGAAACTACCTTTTGGAAAATGGCATAAATGTGGTCTATGTGTGCGTGTGTGTTCGTAGAATACACGCATGGGGATGTGAGGCATGTGGGGGGTGTTAGTGCCCTTTTTCACCAGTGATTCAGATAAAGAAGTTTTCCCTTGTCTTAAATCATTTTGGGATGTACTCGTCATGGTTACCCCAAAACAAGTATGTGATATTTCTTGAGAGTCTGTCCCTGATCAGCTTGGCAGTAGTTACTCAGGTCTCTGTGTGTGTGTTTGTTCTTAGAGAGATACTGACCTATTATTAGTTTAACTCTTTAGTCTCTTTCTCAAAGAAAAGAATCTTGGATATTTCATACAGGCTCCTTAGTTTCATGTGTCATCATTTCAAGGCCCAAAAAACACCCAGATCAAGCTCTATGTAGTAGCAACACTGAAGCAAGTTACATCCTGTTACACTTGCCGGCTGACATGGCCCCCTTGATACTTTGTGTATATTGCAGACTGACAGAGGAAGACAGAAGTGACTTGGAGAAACAGGTGAAAACTCTGCAGGAAGGTTACAATTTATTATTCAGTGAATCTCTGAAACAGCAAGAGTTACAACCCTCAGGAGAGGCGAAGGTCAAGGTGGAGGAGAAGGTAACGCTCCTCACAAGATGTGAGGTCTGGCATGACTGGGAACACATGGTAACGCGCCTCGGGGTTTATATGCGGAGAGTCTGTGGATAGAATTTGGAGGCTTCCTGTTGTTTTTAAAATGCTATCTTACATGTGCAGACCATCATCCTACGCCTTAATCTCTGCCTTGCATGGTGAAAGAGGACTCGTTCATCATCTAACTCTTCTTCTCAAAGCCATTCTTTCAATATTTTGTTCAGGGTTTTATTATAAAAATATGATCAGAAAAGAGCCCGTGGGTCATCTCTACCACTGAGATACGCTGTGGGGGTTTTTGATTGTCAGACATCCATGAGGGTTATTTTAGTGGTGGGAGGCTATGTCTTAAAGTGAAAATACTCTCACATCTTTTTTTATTTAAAAAAAAAAAAGGAATCACCTAAAACTTGTCTGACTCCCAGTAATGTGCCCGGCAGAATGTTCGATAGTTAAAAGGTGTTTGTTGTTTTAACCCCGTGACTCCCAGGAACACTTCCACATGATTTGTCATGTTTGGGGGGGGGTACGTAACAAGTCTTTTACTTATCCCTGGAAAAGTCTGTATGCTGTAAACATCAGTAGCATGGAGTTGATGCTGTCTTTCTTGTCACTAGACTCTAATCTCACCCAGATGCAGAAAGCATGGTTTGCCTTCTGGATGGATCTGTGTTCTGTTTCCTCCCTGCCAGGCTACTCTTGTGTCCTCACTAACCTTGTCAGTACACGGATGTTCAGTTTTCACTTCACAGATGCATGTTGTTTTCAAAGCTTTATCACATCCCGTGCTGTTCAGTAGATCACTGACGTAGGTCACTTGTGCATTGAGCTGCCTAACACTCACAAGCTATCTTGGTAAGTAGAGGATCATTTTTTTTAATGCTTAAGTATATTATTATAAAACAAAAACACCTGAGCTGCAAGAAATTGCCTGGAGGACCAGACTGACCGAGGCCTTTCTGCATTTCCCTTTCAGCCAGATAAAGTGATTGCGGGTACCATCAATCAGACAACCGGAGAGGTCCTTTCTGTCTTTCAGGCAGTTTTAAGAGGCCTCATCGACTATGAAACAGGGATCAGGCTGCTTGAAGCACAGCTAGTGATTTCTGGTTTAATTTCACCAGAGTTAAGAAAGTGTTTTGACCTCAAAGATGCTGAAAGGCACGGCCTCGTCGATGAACAGATTCTGGGCCAACTGAAAGAACTAAATGAAGCGAAGCAAATCATTTCTACGGCTTCGCCAACCATGATCCCTGTGCTTGATTCTCTGGATCGGGGTGTGATCTCGGAGTCCGTGGCCATCCGAGTTCTGGAGATACTGCTCTCCACAGACTCCCTGGTTGTTCCAGCCACGGGTGAACACCTGACCTTACAAAAGGCGTTCCAACAGAACTTGATTTCCTCCGCCTTGTTTTCCAAAGTCCTGGAAAGGCAAGCTGCTTGCAAAGATCTTATTGACCCGTGCACTTCTGAGAAGGTATCTTTAACTGATATGGTGCAGAGGAGTATTTTGCAGGAAAATACCAGGATGTGGCTTTTACCAGTGAGACCACAGGAAGCTGGCAGGATAACACTGAAGTGTGGCAGAAGCGTTAGCATCCTGAGAGCAGCTCACGAAGGAATCATAGACCGAGAGACCATGTTTAGGCTGTTAGGGGCCCAGCTTCTGTCTGGAGGTCTCGTCGATTGCAACTCCGGTCAGAAAATGACCGTGGAGGAGGCCTTGGCAGAGGGAGTGATTGACCGAGACACTGCCAGCAGTATCCTCACCTACCAAGTTCGGACAGGTGGGATCTTGCACTCGAATCCCGCTAAGCGATTAACGGTGGATGAAGCGGTCCAGTGCGAGTTGATAACATCCAGCAGTGCACTGCTGGTTCTGGAGGCTCAGCGGGGCTACGTTGGACTCATCTGGCCCCACTCTGGTGAAATATTTCCCACAGCTTCTTCCTTAGAGCAAGAGTTGATTACAAATGAACTAGCCTGCAAAATTCTGAATGGCAGACAGAAGATCGCGGCTCTCTACTTCCCAGAAACCTCTCAGGTCATCGATCTGGATGCCGCTAGGCGGCTGGGGATCATAGATAACAACACAGCATCGGTTTTAAAACACGTGACGCTGCCAGACAAAATGCCAGACTTAGGAGATTTGGAAGCTTGCAAAAACGCCAGGAAGTGGCTCTCTTTTTGCAAATTCCAGCCGTCTACAGCCCATCATTACACTCAAGAGGAGGATGGTTCCGATGGGGACGAGCCAGTTGCAGCTCAGAGCTCAGAACAGACTAAGAAGTTATTCCTATCTTACTTAATGGTGAACAGCTACATGGATGCAAACACAGGGCGCAGGCTTCTGCTTCATGATGGAGACTTGGAGGAGGCCGTGGGCATGCTCCTGGAAAGCTGCGGTGCGGAGCTCGGAGCCGGCACAGCCGTGAGAGAAAGCCTGTCTGTCTTACCCGTCCCTGATGCTTCTCCTGATTGTGCTTCCAGTAGAGAAAAGCACGGGTGTTCAACTCTGGCAGCTGGTTCTGATAAATGTCATTACAGACACCCTGGACATAAAGGGCCTCTTGAAAACGCAAAGTGGGACCTGAATGGAGAGCTTTGTGAAATGGGAAACAATGAGGACAGTGGCGAATTGCCTCGGCTAGAAAACCTCACAGACACAACAGTTGCTCAGAAGGCCGGCGGTCCATCTAGTGTGCGTGTCCCCAAACCTACATCATATTCAACACAGCCTGAACTTAAGAATCAAAGTGAGCTTGATACGGAGGCGTCTCCAGACGAAGGTATCCATTCTGGCGTCTGCACATCAGAAACCAGTAGACTTTGTGATGCGAGTGAAACGGAGGATGAAGACCATATACAGAAGGGCCCCTCCGTCTTTGACTATTCCCCCCGGCTGAGTGCCCTGTTAAGCCACGATTTGTTGAGGCACAGCCAGGGGAGTTTTAGTGATACCCCGAAGAACACAGGATATTTATGCGAAGCTTCTACTTTGTCATCCGGTGACCAGAGTGTGCTGGCTGATCAAAGCACAGGAGAAAAGCTTCAAGACCAGTTCCTAGGAATCGCAGCTATCAGCGTCAGCCTGCAGGGGGCGCCCTGTGGACAGACGCCTGTAGATAATGGGTGCAGCAATTGTCAAGTACACTACTCCAGTGATGAATACATGTCTGATGCCTCTGCTGAGAGCGGAACCACTCGGCAGACAAGTGAGACGGAGAAAACTGGGTCTGAGGTGGAAGACGACTCCTGTACCATGATCCCCGGGGATGGCTCATGCAACGCCAACCCATCTGCTTGCCGTCCACTGTCACTTAAAGGAGCCATTGATGCGGGTGACTATGAGACATCCCTCCTGGCCGGTCAGCAGAGCGACACGGCAACAGACAGCGACAGCGATGACTATTTCTATGACACCCCCTTGTTCGAAGACGAGGACCATGACTCCCTAATCCTTCAAGGTGACGACCACGACTGTTTGCAACCAGAGGACTATGACACCTTGCAGGAGGAAAATGACAAGACCCCTCCTCCTGATGACATTTTTTATGACGTTTTGAAAGAGAACGAAAATCCCGAGTCTTCTCCAGGAGGAATGGATGAGAGCTTAAGTGCGGGAGGCAAAGTACATTTTCCTCAGGGATTTCTTGTGGGTACCAAGAGACCTGAGTTATATGTAGTTGACCAGAAACAATTTAATTTAGGTGACTCTGACAAGATGAGAGAACGGTTAGCGGAGCCTGTACCCGAAAGCGAGACCCCATCTGACCTTGAGCATAGTGAGTCTGACTCCTTGACTGATGGTGAAATTACTGGAAGGAAAGAGAGCTTAGGAACTTCAGTAACACCCGGCGGTCGTTGGAGAGGGGACAGAGAAGAGTGTGACACCAGCCAAGAAAGCCAATCTGATACCGATGGGGTAGGCTTCGTACAGAGTATCGAAAGCAGCAGGCTTTATATGAGTGATGGTAGTGACAGGGATGAAGAGGACAATGGGACCTACAGCAGTGAGGACGATGATGACAGGGGGGGAGGAGGACAAGAAGTAGCAGGTGAGAATGGAGAGCCCTCGGACCCTGCTAGCCATAACCAGTTGTACACCGCTACCGTCAAAGAATCCGGGGCTGAAACCCAAAGTGTCAGAGACACGATTCTCCTAGACAGGATGCACGGTTACAGTCCGTTGGAAAAGCAGCAGCGTGGACGTGTTTTACAGCCAGAATCGGCTGGTAAGAGAGGTCGAGACACGGAAAGAAGCAACCATCCAGAACTTACCACTGAAGCTGATGAGGAAGACAGAGCAAGTGTGTCCACTCACATGGCGACTACAGGTGTGTCGCTGTCTAATGCCCAAGGCACCGCCTCAGAAAACGTCGAGTTGGTTCAAGGGCCAGGCTCTACAGACATTCTAAAAGATGAGGACGAATACCTGGAGAATGGATCGCCAAAAAACGGCCAGCCTTCCAACAAAATTGTCTGTTCTGAAGCAGGGTTAGGAGGAGGACCTTCAGAGGAAAGCCACTTGTCATTTACAGTAAGCAACAGGGGTCAGCGGGGAACTGGAAGAGGTCAGGTTAAAGGTAGAGATGGCAAAAACAGCCAGGGGGTAGGTGAGATGTCCATTCAGGAAACAGGCTTTAGGGAGGACGGAGGGTTGATGAGCAGCCCAGAGGAAGGAGAAGAAGAAAGGTGTCTCAACCCCTTCCCTAATGGAATTGCAACAGGGAGCCCCAACACGGGTGAGAGTCTGTTTACCCCTCTACTGACACACACCGAGGAACTTAGACACAGAGGGGATCCGAACACAGCAACCATGACTCTTGACTGTGAGGCGAAGGACGGGCAAACGGGGCTCCGTGAGAGTCCTGTTCTGCTTGAGACTCTTGCAGAAATATTTGACACCTCGGCTTCTAAAGAGACTCATGCTGACCCGACTTCAGCTCTCAGGTCCTCTGGGGTGAAGAGCCAAGTGAAAGAAGATTCCCTCACTGGAGGATCAGAGAAAGAGACGGGTCCGTTCACTTCTCCAGAGCGTTGTGATAAGTGTGTAAACGTGGATGTGCTGGAATCAAACAAACATACCCCAAGCTGTGCTTTCATAGCTTCTCCTCCCATGAAAGACGACTTACCCACAGTAACTAATGCAGAGGAGAAGCCAGTCATTCCCCAAGGAGACTGGCCTTCAGGTGCCAAGATCCAGCCAAGTGGTGCTTGTGTCAAGGGAAGTATGTCTGAAGGAAAAGCAGGAATTCCTCACTTCACCCCAGAACATAGTGACACCACACTGTCACTCCTGCCTCAGAAAAGTGTGGCAGAGTGTGGGGGAAATACCGACTTTGTGCAGGCTCAGCTCCATATGAATGGAGTGAGAAACACCTCCGATAACACTTTAGATGTGGGCTGCCCGCGGTTAGAAAGCAGCAGAGAGAAAGAACGCACCGAGAAACAGCCACACGGAGAACGCACCTCGTCTCCCAGGCCCCAAGAGAGAGTTCATACGCCTGAGTTCGGAGAGGATGGAGGTACCTTGAAAAGCGGTTTAGACAAAGTTCAGATGAATCTCCAAGACGTGGGAGACCCTTCGGCTTGCACAGGGACTACAATTTCAATTCAGAACTTAATTAAAAGAGCCATCTTGTCTGAGTTGCCAAATGAAACATCCAATGTGCCCAGTCCTGGCGTCTCCCCCATTAATAACTCGTCAGAAGAAAAGGCGGAGAACAGAGGCGACCCTCTCTGCATTGCAAGTCTTCTTGAGATATTGAAGCAAGACCAACATACCCAAGAAACCCCAGGCACATCTGAGTTGATCAAAGTATTAACGCAGACGGCCTGCAACCCAGAGGAAAGAGGCCTTGTGTCTGGATTGTTTCCACCGCAACTTAAAAATGTGTTTTGCAAGCTGCTATTGGATGGGTATTCAGCTGAGAGAGAGCAGGCCGAAGCTTTGAAGCAAACACCAGGTGCTGCTCCTGAGATGGTGGAAGAAAAGCCATGCGACTGCAGTGACCTCAAGAGCAAAGAAGGAAATCACTACACCCCGAACCCACAAACTGTAAGAGAAGCCGGGGTAGAGCACTCCGGTGTGCACACAGCAGCGTTGCCGAGAGATGAGGAGTTTGGAGAACTATGCAGTGAGCCCCCAGACCATTCAGAATGTACTTCTGGATCAAAAGAAATATCTTCTGATGACAACACAAAAGAAAAAGTAAGTTGACATACACGTTTTCCCATGACCGTTCCAGTGGGAAACGTGGGGACAGTCTCATACATGTTGCCGACTTTAAGTTTCTTTCATAAAGGCTGTTAATTACTGTGTCCAACTTTGTTTCTAGTGTTCCAATGGGTTACAACAGTGTTTACAGCATACTGAGAAAATGCATGAATATCTGGCCTTGCTTCAAGATATGAAGCCCCCCTTAGACAATCAGGCAGCCATGGAGAACAGTCTAGAAGCCTTGAAGAATCAGCTGAAGCAGTTAGAGGTAAGAATTATCCACTGACATACATGCCTGTCCACTTTCCATCAACAATGGAGTTAAGCAGAAGGTTCTTTTGGTCTCATGCCATCAGAGGCTGTAACCTGTGATCCCTTGGTCTGGTTGCATCTGGTTTGGTGGGCAAGGCAGTTCTTCACCTCAAGCTGAAAGGCAGAAGAAGAGAGACCAGAGTGCTCCCGGGCATTTGAGAGTCAACAACTTCAGGGATCTGAAACGCACCTACTAAATCCTCGTCCCAAAGTTTCTATTTCCCCCCTGTAGCACCAAGCCGAGGTCCAAAGCATGGGTTTTGGGAGACATCCAGGTCCGGGTTACACTGGTTCATGGATGGTGCCATTTAATACACAGTTCCACAGAGCAGAATGCCCTTCTGTCTTATACTTCAGGTTTGGGTTTGTGCCTTTTAGTGCCTGGTAAATGAATCTGGATTGTATTTCTTCGCAGACATTTGAGTTGGGATTGGCTCCAATGGCTGTATTTTTAAGAAAAGACCTAAAGCTGGCAGAAGAATTCTTAAAGTCTTTTCCTAGCGACCTTCCCGGAAGACATCATGAGGAGCTGAGCAAAAGCCACGAACGTTTACAGAATGCCTTCGAGTCCCTCAGCAGTGTGTCCTCACAAAGGATGAAACTGATCACGCTTGCCATCGACACCGAAACGGTAGGCGAAAAATGGTGAATTTCGAGTAAAATGGGATTGAGAATTTAAACTGTACTATGAGGGTTTTTTATTCAATCATTCATTCATTCATTCATTTATTTATTTATTTATTTATTTATTTATTTATTTAGTATTGTATTTTTACAGTTCTTAACTCTCCAAACAGAATCACTGTAGGACTTTGAAATTTGGGGGATCAGCAGAAATGAATGCATAATTTTTTGTTTTCTAGTCTAAGCTGGCAGTTCGTCATGAAGACTTCCTACACAGACTTACGTCCTACTCAGATTGGGTGTCGGAGAAAAGCAGATCTGTGGCGGACATTCAAACTGTGAACGTCCAAGATACTGAACTTGTAAAGAACAGTGTGAAGTTTCTTAAGGCAAGTATCAGAATGCACACGACCTGCAGATCTAGTGTAAGAAGTGTTCAGGACAAATACAACCTTCCTGAGACTGTCAGGAATTATTTCCCTGTCTTTGGCTTGAAGAGATATCTTTTCATAGTCAACCTAACACTAGAACGTATTCCATCCACCATACCGAATTCTCACTGCCACTGACATACTGACATCTGTGTTCATGTGTTTTACAAGTGAATTGTATAAGCCCGACTTAGCTACAAATTAGTCAAAGTATAGCAGCCCAAGTTGTGTTTGTGCGGTAATAAGTTTTTATCTGAAAATTCTTTTTAAATGGGCTCTTAATTTGAACAACATTCCCGTGAACACTGGGAATGTTTCTTACCTCAGTCAGAAAAATTACAGCCTGTTAATTAATATTCTATGTTCCTTGTTGCCTTGTGAATTATCACAATTGAAAGGATATGGAAATATTAGCAGTTATTTTGTGACATTAATGTCAATTTCACTGTGATGAGTCAAGCTGTTTTGGATGGAGATATGTGTGTGTGTGTGTGTGTGTGTGTGTGTGTGTGTGTGTGTGTGTATAGAGCCATTTTAAGTGTGATCTACCAGGAGAGGAGAAAATGCCCTTAGGGATATATATACATATATACACATATATACATATATAGGGACATATATATATATATCTTTGCATGTTAACTCCCATCGTATTTAAATGCTTTATTATTGGAATGAAGAGATGACTTAGTAGATGAAGGGCTTGCCATTCTTTCTATGCAAGTATGAGGATAAGAGTTTAAATCCCTAGACTCTGTGTAAAGTTGGGTTGGGTAACACATATCTGTAGTACTAGTGCTTCTGTGTGGAAATAGGGGGTGGAGACAGGAGTTACCAGTTATCACACATCACACACAATTTGAAGAGAACTTTAATTACCTATTACCAGATGATGAATAACTATTTTTTTTACGAGTTACTAAAAACGTATTCTTAACCCTTTAAGGGATGATAGCGGGATCATATTTAAGTAGCAAGCATACTTGAGCTTTACCAGTGTTGGTGAACCTCATGCTAACCTCCCTTTCCTGGCCATTTGTGCTGCTTCCTTCACAGAATGTGCTGACAGACCTTTCACACACCAAAGTGCAGCTGGAGACAACGGCCTTTGACATTCAGTCCTTCATCTCCGATTACGCACAAGATCTGTCTCCCAACCAAAGCAGACAGCTGCTGAGACTCCTGAATACAACCCAGAAGTGTTTCCTTGACGTGCAGGAGCTGGTGACCTCTGAGGTGGTCCGGTTAGAAACTCTGCTGCAGCTCGAGCAGGAGCTCGGTCATCAGAAGGTTTGCCTTTCTTGTGGAATTGCGCTCACTGTTTTACTTGATCAGTAAATACTGACCAGCTAGGGAGTGCTCTGGACAGGCCGGAACTGGTGCTGAGCAGAATCCCTGACTTACATCAAGGCACGGTCTTTCACCTGGATGCTGTCATGTAGTTGAGTTTTTTCGTTGACCTCTTAACAGTATTCTGCGAGGTGAGAGTCCTCATCCTCTCTGAAAAATGAGATCCAGAAAACATTCAGGAGCATCCAAGAGTCACTGGTGAAAGCTTATCTGGTAGCATTATGAGCACTGATAAGATGATTCATACGAAACCCTTAGCCCTGTCCCTGGCCTCTGCTGAGATTTTAGTAAACATGAGCTGTGTCTACTGTTGCTGTAAGCTAGGTAATAAGAATGTGTGGAATAGGAAAATAGAAATGCAGATTTTGTCTTACGAATCTGTTAGATTTAGTGGATTCTGTTACGGTAGTGTCCGAGGGCAGCAATGAGGGAAGAACATAATGTTGAAGTAAAAATAATGCATGCAATGTTTTCTTTTGCTCTTGAAGCATCCAGGCACTGTGTGTAGCATGATAACCTATATATATACATACATATCCATATGTTTACTGACAAGTCACGACTAACTTCTCTTTTGGTGTCCTTTTGCAGAATTAATTCTATGTGTCGCAGGTTTCAGGAGCTTAAGGAAATGGGATGTTTCTTCCTGTCGATCAGAAGTTCATCTCTTACACTTGTGCATGGCCAGTATTCTACTGAGCGTCTTCACGCGAACAGGCTCTTTTTGTGTATACGGGACATACTCATACCATACTGTCTGTCTGTCCTTCCTCTGTTTGCACTCCAGTGCTATCATGTTTACAGCATACTCAAAAAAGCTTAATGCGGGGTGTTTGGAAAGTGTGTTCTGTTAAGAGGCTAGATCAGAAGGGGGTTGAAAGTTGCCCATTGACGGCGTTTTGGGTTTTCTCCATCTTAGGTTGTGGCAGAGCGTCAGCAAGAGTACAAAGAGAAACTCCAAGGGCTGTGTGACCTCCTCACCCAGACTGAAAACCGCCTAATTAGTCACCAGGAAACCTTTGTGATTGGAGATGGCACGGTGGAGTTAAAGAAGTACCAGTCCAAGCAAGAGGTAGACCTTTTGGTATAAGTAGCGGTATATCCCTGTTAGGTTTGGTTCGGAGTTCTGTGAGACCACTGGGGTTATTGAAAACACAGGGGTGTCAGAAGCAAGGCGTGCCCAGGCTCTCGGAAATAGATTCAAACTTTGTACCTAAATCTAGATTTACAACTTAAAGCAGGCCAGGTAATTCTTTTGACGTTGTTTTAGTGACATGCTGCGATCAAGGAGGTAAATGATAGGTTACAATGTAACCCTTTTATGGCCAGCTGACTCACTGGCAAATCAGGAAAAATAGGCTTCAGTTTGATTGCTTTCCCAGTACCAGCCCATTTCTGTTTCTCTGGTTTTCCTGTAATTCATTCTTTTTTATCTAAGGAAAGAGGGTAAAAAAAAAAAAAAAAAAAACGCAGGAGAGGAAAACTTGTGTCTTGGTGTCAGGAGAACTCACTATCTGTAGCCTTGATTCAGTTCAGTGTTAGTCAGGACCCTGGATCTCGGTTCCCTTCAGTAAGTCCTAAGCGTCCTTCTGTTGCTACATTGTTATTAAAGCTGAGTAAATATGAATGAAGCCCTTGCTACAGTTAATGTCATGTAGTAGTGTTGTAATATGCAGGCAAGTGAACACTCAGGCCCTTGAGGAAGCTCAAGGCAGAGTAGGAGAAAGGCGTTATGAAGGTGCAGTGGTATATGAGGATGAAAGTACATAAAAGCGGGGTTCCCTTGTGTTTAAGAGGAAAGATCAGAGGGAAATGTCTACTTCCCAGAAAAGCGAGAACTCCTGAGAGATCTTAGTCTTGGGAATCCTAGTAGCTGGGGCTAATATACAAAGGTCTGTGTTTTATATAACATGGTGTTAAAAACCCAGTTCACTGATGGGAACTATTTTTCTTTTCTCTCCTGAGAAATAGATACGAATTTAAATATCAAGCTTCTATTGGGTGTGAGGGCCATGTGTGACTGGAAACATAGCACTTGGGAAGCCAAGGAGGAGGAGGACTGTTTCTCCACCCACCCGGGCCACATAGTGAGACACAGTCTCAGAAAATAGGCATCGGTGTTTAGAATTAGAGTAAATAGCGCCACAAATTTCTGTGGTAAATGCTCTGACAGAGATCTCATACAGAGTCCTGTAATTCATATACCCGAGTACCTCGAGGTCTTCAGTGTTTGTTTTCTTTCTCATGAAAAGCTCACTCGTTTTTAATACCGAGAGTTCAAATTACAAGAAAACTAATGTGCACCTGAACCAGCTCACAGCACCACCACACTCCGTGTGCTTCTCGGCTGTGTCTGCCAGGCTCCGCCTGCAGTCGCACTCCCTTGGAATCCCGGTTCTATAAGAATCCAAATGATAACGGTTCCTCTTCCCCCGTGTGTTTTAAGGAATTACAGAGGGATATGCAAGGAAGTACACAGGCCCTGGCAGAAATAGTGAGAAACACAGAAATCTTTTTGAAAGAGAGCGGTGACGAGTTGTCCCAAGAGGATAAGGCTTTGATCGAGCAGAAGCTCAACGAGGCGAAGGTGAAGTGTGAGCAGCTGAATTTAAAGGCCGAGCAGTCGACCAAGGAGCTGGATAAGGTGGTGACTGCGGCCCTCAAGGAGGAGACTGAAAAGGTGCCTGTCCCAGTGTGGTACACTGTCGCTTCACTGGGTGGTTAGCACGGTAGCGGCTTGCCTTTGTCGTGCGTATCAGGTGGTGGTGAGCTGTGGTTAGCACCGAGCATGAAAATACGGGGCTCTGGGTACATAACTGCCCGATTCAGAGATGGGGAGGGTTGGCTTTTACTTAGTCTTTTCGTAAGTAGAAGCTGGTTGAGAGAATGTGGATGTGAGAAATGCATGGGAAGTGCAGTCAACTGTAGTTAAAATTTCATGATACGTGTTTGAAGGCAGCATAGACCCAGAGTAACTGCTTGTTGCTTTAAGGTTTAGTTCTCTTATGTTTTTGATATGTGCGCGCGCGCACACACACACACACACACTTGTGTGTTGAGCCTAGGCTGCGTCTATAATACTTATGATCCCCCCCTACCCAGGTTGCGGCTGCGAGGCAGCTGGAAGAGAGCAAAACCAAAATAGAAAACCTTCTGAACTGGTTGTCAAACGTTGAGAAAGACTCAGAAGGGTCAGGAAGGTTGCACACACAACCCCTGGAGCAGAATGGAACCCATTTGCATGAAGGCGATGGCACGTCGGAAGCTGGTGAAGAGGATGAAGTCAATGGTAACCTGCTGGAGACAGATGCCGAAGGGCACGGTGGGATGACCGAGGGGAACCTGAACCAGCAGTACGAGAAGGTCAAGGTGATTAAACGGTGCTGCCCTCAGATTCCGTGTGGGGGACGGGTCAAGAGTCAGAGCCTTACGACCACAGAGAATAAAGGCTTTCCCTGCCCCGGCCTTATGTCTAGTATAAATTACTGAGAAAGTTACTAGCAAACGAAAACCGTAAGAAGTAAATCACTAGGTACAACTCCTGTGCATAGCTGAAGCCCTGTTTTAGAAATGAAAGAGGGCTGGAGAGCTGGCTCAGTGGTTCGGAAAGCTTGCTGTTCTTGAAGAGGATCCAAGTGCAGTTCCAAGCCCCCCACATCATGCAGCTCACAGCCCGTAACTCCAGCTGGCCTCCGAGGTCACCCGGAACAGACATGTATGCATAAAGTTTAACAAGAAAGACATGAAGGAGGCCGATCGTTGAGTTCTCCAGAGCAGGGGCGGTGGCCCAGCACGCCTCCTCAGTTTCCCAGTCTAACTAGCTACTCTTTGAGGTTTTAAATTCCATGTGCAACTTACATACCC
Organism: Rattus norvegicus; assembly: GCF_021556685.1. NCBI lineage: Eukaryota > Metazoa > Chordata > Mammalia > Rodentia > Muridae > Rattus > Rattus norvegicus. The sequence continues at coordinate 51,600,066 of NC_141542.1, forward strand.
AACGTAGCTTGCCCAGGTTCCACGTGTAGTAAAGTTAGAGTTTGGCTTTGGCCTTGGCCATAGTTTTGCTGCACAGCCTTGAGCTCTGTGTTACCTGTGAACGAGTGTAGGCTGCTGTGAAGAATGAAAGCCCAGCGCAGGGAAGCAGTAGAGGCTGTCCTCCATGCACCCTCGGGAGCAAAGGCAGCTCTGGGGTGACCATTTCAAAGAGTCCCGGAGTTGATGGTTCTTGTCTCTGTGCCTGACTCTTGGTGCCTGGTGGCTGTCCTTGAGAGGAGAGTGAGGCTGTCAGCGGCTCTGCGTGCCTCTGACCCCATGGCCTCACCACTTCCCCAGGGCCCTCTCTGCTTTCCTGCCTCCGTAGACTCAAACCTCTGCCAGGTTCTGGAGGAATTCTTTGTATGTGAGCCGAGACGATGCTTAAAGCAATTCTGCGACACCATTGAGGCCACCCTCCATGTTCAGTATAAGCCTGAGACACAGTGCGGCCAGATGTCTCCACCACTCCCCCTCATGTCTTCTCCTTTAACTCGCTAGGCTTCTCTAATACTGTTCTTGTTTCGCTCTTGTTCAACTGTCTTTAAACTCGACAACAGGAGGGAGGGTTATAGATATGGTTGGGTCCTAGAAGCCTGGTCACCACCCCCCCAAGGCACGGTGTTCCCGGCAGCAGTCTAAAGTGTTGTTTCCACACAGGCCCAGCATGAAAAGATCGTGGCTCAGCACCAGGCGGTCATCATGGCCACGCAGTCGGCGCAGGCGCTGCTGGAGAAACAGGGCCACCATCTGTCCCCTGAAGAGAAGGAGAAGCTGCAGGCCAACGTGCAGGAGCTGAAGGCGCACTACGAGACGGTGCTGGCCGAGTGTGAGAAGAAGGTGAAGCTGACCCACTCCCTGCAGGAGGAGCTGGAGAAGTTCGATGCCGACTGCGGTGAGTTTGAGCATTGGCTGCAGCAGTCGGAACAGGAGCTGGAGAACCTGGAGGCGGGCGCGGACGACCTCAGCGGGCTGACGGACAAGCTGGCGAGGCAGAAGAGCTTCTCGGAAGACGTCATTTCGCACAAAGGCGACCTGAGGTACATCACCATTTCCGGAAACAGAGTGATGGAAGCTGCCAAATCTTGCAGCAAGAGAGACGGTGACAGGATTGGCAAGGACAGCCTTGAGACTTCCGCAACCCACAGAGAGGTTCAGACCAAACTGGATCAGGTTACAGACCGCTTCCGGTGTCTCTACTCTAAGGTAAGTTTGCTTTCCTTTTATTTTTTTTAAATGGAGGTCAGTCTGTGATAAACTTTTCTACGTGTCCTCTTCACCTTTGCTTTGGATTTAGAAGTGAAAAAAAATAGAACACATAAATATTGACATGGGGAAAATGTCTCTTAAAGGTTAGTAACCTAAAGTTGGTTTCTCAAATTTTTGTAGTACCAGATTTGGCCACCAGATGAGGCTCATGAGCTAAGCAGAAGGAGGGGGCTCAGCTTCTGGTCATTGTCATTCACGTAGGATAATTCCCTTCAAATATTCCAGGACTGTTCTGCAGATGTATTTGATCGATATGTCTTCATTATGAGTGCCTAATGTTCTGCGTTGCTCCCTTTACTGCCTTGGAAAACTAAAGAGTCTTGCTAAAAACAAAAACTGTAAGCCAACGTGTAGCGGCACGGCCCTCCAAAAGCTAAGGGAGAAAGATTGTAAATTTGGGTCAGCCTGGGCTACGTAGCAAGATCCTGTCTTAGCGTGGGGAGGGAGAAGACCCAAGAATGTGTTTTCCTGATTGTAGCGGAGGCTGTCCAGGCGTAGCCCGTTGCATATTTGGCGAGCACTTCTGAGGCTCGGGTGCTGCTTCTGTTACTCTTATTTCACCTGATCGTGTTAGTCCTATACAGCACGTAGAAGGGACGTGTAAAGCACATATGGTATTGTGTGAACGTTTGCCTGGTCCGGTGATTGATTTGCGTTTAAGGCCAGCCAGCAACAACGTCTTTTTTAGTTATTGTAAGTCTAGAACTATCTCCTCGTTTTAATGGTTACCTTTTGACTTCCCCACATTCTCCACATGAAGGGGAAGATGCCTCGACTTTGGTTGAAGTCTGCCCCCCCCCCCAAGTTACACAGCTCATCCATCTTGAGATCTTATCACACATGAGAAGACGGTGGGCCTCAGCCTCTCTCTCTCTCTCTCTCTCTCTCTCTCTTTGATTTTTAGTGCAGTGTTCTTGGAAACAACCTCAAAGATCTGGTGGATAAATACCAACACTACGAAGACGCTTCCTGTGGACTTCTCTCCGGGCTCCAGGCCTGCGAGGCCAAAGCCAGCAGACACTTGCTCGAGCCCATCGCTTTGGACCCCAAAAATCTGCAAAGGCAGTTAGAAGAGACCAAGGTAAAGGAGGAGGAGGAAGGGGAAGAGAAACAACCCCTCAGCCATGCTATCGAAAGAATCCCATTCTCCACGGTTGCGTGATAGTTTTGCTTTGGGCCCAGGAAATCTGTGGAGAATATTCTGTCCCACCAGAGGGTTCCAGAACGTTTATCCCACAGTTACTTAACCGGATTAACATTGCCATTGTTGGCGGCATCCACTGCACCCTCCCCCCACCTCCAACAAAGCCAGCCGCTTACTTACTGTTGTACTTCTTGACTTTTCCATTAGAATTAAGCTCCGAGAAGGCAGGGGTTTGTGTCTGTCTTGTACGGTGCTATGTTCCTAGTTTCTAGAACCCATGGATGGCAAACCCCTTTGAGGGTCCAAACAACCCCTTTCATAGGTGTCGCTTAAGACTATCAGCTCTCAGCATACTAGACATTTGCATTGTGAGTCACAACTGTAGCAAGTTACAGTTGCGAATTAGCAATGAAAATAATCTGTGGTTAGGGAGGTCACCACAATGTGAGGAACTACATTAGGAAGGTTGAGGACACTGATCTAGAGGGTCACCCCGCCCAAAGTGCACGGTGGGTATCTTTCAAGAAAGGACATCTAGAAGAATGTTGCTGTCATGTTCAGAGTGCCTCAGAGTCAGTCATAACGGTTCCTGTTATGTTCCTTCGTGGTGTATAGAGATGCAAACTTCAGTTAACCACCTTACCACAGAATGTCTTCCTGCCTTTCCAGAAATGTGTGATCGACAAACTCTTGGTGAGACAAACTGTCAAATTACTCTATCCTATTTTCATTAATTGATTAATTTAGTTAGTTGACATCCCAATTGCAGCTTCCCCTTTCTTTCTCCTCTCCTCACCCCCTATACCCACTTGTCTTAGTCAGGGTTTCTATTCCTGCACAAACATCATGACCAAGAGGCAAGTTGGGGAGGAAAGGGTTTACTCAGCTTACACTTCCACATCGCTGTTCATCACCGAAGGAAATGAGGACTGGAACTCAAGCAGGTCAGGAAGCAGGAGCTGATGCGGAGGCCATGGAGGGATGTTTCTTACTGGCTTGCTTCCCCTGCCTTGCTCCGCTTGCTCTCTTATAGAACCCAAGACCACCAGCCCAGGGATGGCACCACCCACAATGGGCTGGGCCCTCCCACCCTCGATCACTAGTTAAGAAAATGCCTTACAGCTAGATCTCATGGAGGCATTTCCTCAAGGGAGGCTCCTTTCTCTGTGATAACTCCAGCTCGTGTCAAGTTGACACAAAACCAGCCAGCACACCACCCCTCCTTCCTTTCTCCTTAAAAAGGGGGAGGTCTTCCATAGATATCAACCAGCCTTGGTGTATCAGGTTGCAGTAAGACTACTTAAGGCGAGACGAGACAGCCCTGTTAGAGGAAAGGGATCCAAAGGCAGGCAAACCATCAGACAGCCCCTGCTCCTGCTTTAGGAGTCCCACAGGAAGACCCAGCCACACAACTGCTACATATGTGCTAGGTTCTGTGCTCTCTGGTTGGGGCTTCAGTCCTTGTGAGCCCCTGCATCCTGACCAGGGATTAGTTGATTCTGTAGGTTTTCTTGTGGTCCTCTTGACCCCTTTGACTCTTTGAATCCTTCCTCCCCATCTTCCACAGGATTCCCTAATGTTTGACTGTGGGTCTCTGCATCTGTTTCCCTCAGTTGCTGGGTGAAGCCTTTCAGATGACAGTTATGCTAGGCTCTAGTCAGCAAACGTTGCAGAATATGATGAATGATGTCAGGGATGGCTCCCTCCCATGGCATGGATCTCAAGCCGGGCAGTCATTGACCGACCATTTCCTCCATTTCTGTTCCATCTTCACCCCTACACGTCCTGTAGGCAGGAAAAAACTGTGGGTCAAAGTTTGTGACTGGGTTGGTGTCTAATCCCTCCACTGGATGTCTTACCTGCTTACAGGAGATGGGTGTTCCAGACTCCGTATCCCCCATTGCTAGGAGTCCTAGTAGGGTCACCTCATAGATTCCTGGGAGTTTCCATTGTCCTAGATTTTCAGCTTGTCCCAGGCATACGCCCCACCCCCTCCTGATTCCAGTTCTCTTTCCCTCTGTTCTATTCTTCCCACACCTGATCCCACCGTTCCCATCCCTACCATCTCCCCCACCCAGTCCCCTCCATCCATCCAACCCCCCACACCTATTCTATTCCCCCTTCTCGGTGAGATCCAAGGGTCCCCCTAGATCCAAACCATATTTTAAATTTTTGAACTAAGGATAGATAATTTTTAAAATGCTATATTCTTACTCAGGGTTATACACTGAGAACTGAAGTTTAAAAGATTCATTGATCTAGAAATGGTTCCTTTTAGTAGGTGGGGTTACTTGAATTACTGTGATCAGAGTCTCCCCTACCCCCTACCCTCTTTCCCTCTTCCCAGGCTATTTCTTTGCCTTCTGGTTACCCTACAGAGAAATATTCTGCTTTTTCATTTCCATAGTTTTTTCAGGGCCCAGCATCATCACCACTTACTGGTCCTCACTCCCCCACTGGTCTTCCTCTAGTATCTCCTCTTACCTGGAGAATGTAGCCCATCCTGTAAGCTTTGTAGCTATTTTACCCCAGAATGTGGTAATGCTTTTTTAATTTTAGATGCTCAATAACAAATTGCACTAATACAGATGGCACACCATGAAGTCAAGGACCTAGGGTCAGAAACAGTCCTGGGGGTTCTCTGTGTCTGAGTTTTGCTGCTGCTGGGCGTTGGGATTTGGGGGGCAGGGTACAAAGCATCAAAGTAGGAATTAGGGAAAAGCATGGCATCATGAGGTTAGAAGTTGAAAGTAGGCAGGTTGCTAAGAACACCTCACGGTGTGCCAAGGCTCACCGTCTGGATTGGTTGGTTGATGCGTTCTCCTTGCTGTACCCTCGGAAGTCCAGAGTAAGCTTGACAGTGAAAGTTTGTGTGTTCTGTGGTTTATTCTGTTCAGTTGAGATTACCATTGTTTTCCTCATTGGGAACCTGTTAGTCCTGCATATAATTGAAAACCACTTAATCCCACAGGCTTTGCAAGGACAGATATCAAGTCAGCAGGCTGCTGTAGAGAAGCTGAAGAAAACCGCAGAAGTACTCTTGGATGCCAAGGGCTCGCTACTTCCTGCCAAGAATGACATCCAGAAGACGCTTGGTGAGGTCTTAGCGTAAGGTCTTAGTCCTTGTTTCCTGTCTCCTGGGTAAATTCGAAATAGAGGTATCTTACAGATAAGGAGAAAGTGTTCACACATGTACGTTGTTTGCTTCATGATCTCTGTGCGTATGAGATTAAAAACATCTTCCAGATGACTATTCATATGGTTCCCCCCAAGTAGAGCCGAGTTAAAATCCGAGCACAAGTCTTCAGGGAAAAGAAAGCCACTCCACAACTTTTCTTCATTCTTAGAGACACAAGCATTCTTGATCGTGACCACAATTGATAAGTGATTTCAAGGCACGTGTATTTATGAATTACATGTGATTTTTATCATGGTATAATGTATCTAATTATAAAACACAAAGCTACAGAACTTTAAGGCCTATGAAGAAAGTGTAAGTGCTGGCCCTTAAGGTTTTATTCTTCCATTTCGATAGACCATCGTCTAACATGGGCGACCATGGCCAGAGTAGGCGGCCACGCCTGGAGGTGTAGAGGGAAGGGTTGTCCTCGTTGTTTTTCTGTTATTTTAAAAGGCACTTTGAGGTTTCCCTTCCTTTTTTTTTCTCCTTTTTGTTTTTTCATCTTTTTAAGACAAGATCTTGCTTCAATTATTGGCCTGAGAATAACTGTGGAGCCCAGGCTGGTCTTGAACTCACGACAGTCCTCCTGTGTTAGTCATCTGAATGCTAAGACTTCTGAATGCCATGCCTGGCTTTTCCTGCTGTTAAATGTTCGTTATTTCATGGGTTACAGCAAGAACAGTTAAAGCTTCTCTCTGGCAGCATTTTCTAAGAATGTGTGGACCGGTTTAGGATACAGAGACATTTCCATAAGATCTATTATTATTATTATTATTATTATTATTATTATTATTATTATTATTATTATTATTATTATTTCTAAGAAAAACTTCTTAGTAACTTCTAAAAATACTTTTTTTGAATTGTTTGTTGATTTAACAAGTAAATAAAGACAACAAGAGCTTGCATATATCCCAGGCCAGCCTTGAGCTGGTGGAGGAATTGCTGAAACACTTAAGAACTCTGTGTTAGAAACTGGGGCCAAGAGACAAAGGCTACAACAGAGATTTTTTTCTAGCTCTTTTTATTGCTCAGAAAATTGCAAGGGATTAAAATTTTATATAAGGAACTATACAGAACATATATATGTGTGTATGTGTAATAAAAATACACACATATCTATACATATACATATATTTAAACATCCATACACACATATATACATATATTTAAACATCCATACACACATATATACATATATTTAAACATCCATACACACATATATACATATATTTACACACACACACACACATGTCCCATGATTCCAAACCCCTCATCTTCAGATATCACCCTGTTAGGCCTTAGACCTAAATACATGGGTAGGGGATGGGAAGTCAAGGGTCACACATGTGCAGTCTGTAATTGTTGTTCCTTCAACATATTAAGTTTTTGGCATGGTAAACCTTACGTCGTGGTGTTATGTCACCAGTAGATCTCATCACCTGTAAGCACTGTCCCCTGAGGAACAGCTCGACTGCCAGTCGTAAGCTGTGACTTAAAGCAGCCGCGTGAGTTAGGGGTCACACCTGAGTCTGACCCTTGCTTCCTCTTCCCGGTGCCTTACGAAAAGCAGTTTCTCTCTCCTTGCAGCATTCTTGTGGGCTTCATTGTATTTCGCCAAAGGGCCACGATTGTCTCAGTCACATAAACTTTCCAATTCAGTGAAGAACTGTTAAGCAACAGCTTAAATTGTTTGACTATCGAGTCCTGTGCCATAAACCAATCACAAGCCTCTAAGGGCACTCACTTAAGGAGCTGTCTAGGCCGTGGTTAATGAAGTGCTCCACATTGTGTCCTGCTAAAGCCTTCAGGAATGACTCATATGCTTTCCCGAGTCTTTATGGAACAAAAGGCTTTTAAAAATCATGATAGAAAACAAGTTTTCCAGAGAGAGGCAGAAATGTAGTAGCATGTTCTTTAAACCTGTCATGGGTTTTTTTCTCTTCTTTCTTCTTTTTTTTTTTTTTCATTTTAAATCTTTAGAATTGAAGGTAAAGTTATATCACAGGAGATCAGTCGTTCTGTTAAACCCATTTCCCCCTCTTGTCTACTAGTAAACTCATGAGTCCCATTGCTTATGCTTTAAAGCATGGTCCTAGCTTTGATTGGATTTGCCCATTACCGCCCTGTTTTCCCGATACATCTGCATCTCCTTACTTCTGTGCACTTGAAGCCTCTCTCTGATTATGACAGAAGCTGACCATGAGTGTCTGTGTGGCAGAATTGTCCCTAGAGAGTATGTCTGAAACCGTCACTCCCCACCCCAGGCAGTTATCAATGTGTTCACAGATCAGGCCGAGACACGGCAGTGATTGAAGTGACCCACTGTTTAGACCTTTCACCTCTCTGGAACACTCCAAATGTGTATGCATCTAAGATTCTTTCCCCATGCAGGTGCCAGGCGTGTGATTTCTTTCTTTCTTTTTTTTTTTTTTTACTATTTTATTTTCCACTCCACTGCCGTCTGTATAAAAGTTACACCTGATCTGATGGTTCATTAGAGATGTGTCATTTATGCTTTTTTCCCTATGGAAACTTAACTGTTCATCATAAAGTGCATTTGAAAAAATGAGTCAGGCAAGTACAACTCTGTGCTCCCTGTCCCCCTTCTCTCTGCTTGGAGTAGATGACATTGTTGGGAGATACGACGACCTGTCCAAGTCTGTGAATGAACGGAACGAAAAACTTCAGATAACGCTGACCCGCTCCCTGAGTGTGCAGGACGGTTTGGACGAGATGCTGGACTGGATGGGAAGTGTGGAAAGCTCACTGGTCAAACAAGGTCAAGTGCCCTTAAACTCCACAGCACTCCAGGACCTCATCAGTAAAAACATCGTGAGTGACCTTCATTAAAGGGAAGAATTCCACTTGCCCTTGAAAACATGTTATTTACCTTCAGGAATAGGTAGGCTTGGAGATAAGGCGGTATAGGCTGATGTCACTATACAGGTACAGGGTAGAACGAGGCCTGTCATGGAACAAGAAGGAAGGATGGACAGGAACAAAGTTTTAGAGAGGAGGAGACTGGAGCAAGAGAGAGAGCAGCCGAAAGAACATGGAGGCAGATGTTAAGATTTCTCTCTGCACATTTACAGATTGTTATGAATATTCTTAAGGGATGGCTGTGTGCAGGATTTTGTGTGTCTAGATGAGCAAACTGTATCTTATCTAAGTGGGCGGTTTGTATCCTTATCAATTGGTTGTAAGTTAATTGTGCAGGTGTATTGGACATTGAGCATTTAATACATAAACCCGCTTGTTGGGTTCCAGTTTGCTGAGTCATGGTTTCACTGGGGAGTTGGGAGTGTGAGCAGAGTCCGTGACAGGAAGCATTCTAGGCTGTAGAATGCCTGGGGCCAGCGTGGCATGGGGAGGAACACGGTGTGAGTCTCAGGTATGGTAACAACTGCCAAGGGGACAGAGTGTGAAAGAGGGAACAGAGAAACAGCTAGAGCGCGGATCAGGCGCAGAGCGGGAGCCGTGGGAACCTCACGAAAGCGCCTTTTTTTATATTATACCACAACAAAGAGGGATACTAATGAACACAGCAGAGGAGCAATCGGTGCTTGTACAAATGAATATGTAAATGATTTTTTGATGGCACCTGGAAAGGGATTAATAGACTCGTCATTATTCATTAAGGAGGGTTTAACCGTACATTGTATCTAATCTTGTTTACCGTGACTTTGGCCAGCTGCTCAAGGGTTCGTCAGATCAATCTTGCTGTTGCCAGGTAGGTATTTAAAAAAAATTAAGAACATGGCTAATCCCCAGGCTGCCTTAGATCCCAAGGGGTTGCCCGGTAGCAGCAAGCCCCCGCCTCTCTCAAGCAGCCAACCAGCTGTTCTCCACACTCCCCTGAGGAGCGTTGGAATTGGCTTCCTCAAGAGAAAACTCAAACACGCCACTCATTTCCAACTGCTAACCGTTCTAGTCACAGGTTGTCCAAGCTTACGCTGCTGTGAAAAATCTTTTTCAAAACTCTGTGGCTTTATCTGTAGACGTTGTCAGAAAACACGTACAACAATTCCTGTATTTCAGATGCTGGATCAGGATATTACGGGTCGTCAGAGCAGCATAAACGCCATGAACGAAAAGGTGAAGACATTTATAGAGACAACAGACCCATCCACTGCCTCCTCGCTGCAGGCAAAAATGAAGGACCTGTCTGCTCGCTTTTCCGAAGCGAGTCAGAAACACAAGGAAAAGCTCGCCAAGATGGTGGAGCTGAAGTCCAAAGTAGAGGAGTTTGAGAAGCTCTCAGACAAGCTCCAGACATTCCTCGAGACACAGAGCCAGGCGCTCACTGAGGTGGACATGCCGGGAAAGGACGTGCCAGAGCTGTCTCAGCATATGCAGGTGCGTATCCCTCAGGAGTGACAGTGCCAAGCACGTGGACCGGCTGAGACAGGCTCACACGTCTTTTATCTACAGTCCTAACTCCCAACCATCATTCTAACTGGTCCATACTTGTTTCTCCGTGAAGCATCTCCCTGTTGAATAGAAACAAAACATTTACCACACATGTCATGGCTGTTACAGCTATCCCTGAGCATGCCAGATCCACAGAGAAACAAAAACACAGCATGTAAAGTCACCGCAGCGTGTAAAGTCACCTCAGCGTGTGCGTTTAGAGTCTGGGGAACGCCACGCAGTAGATGCGTGAGCTGCTCGAGTTCCACGCAGAACACGCTGGTGGGTTTGCCGTTCTAAGGTCTAGCAACGTTTATACTGACAGATGTCAATGCTTTGCAGGAATCCACTACTAAATTCTTAGAACACAGGAAAGATCTCGAAGCTTTGCACAGCCTCCTGAAAGAGATATCCAGCCACGGCTTACCAGGGGACAAAGCTCTGGTGTTTGAGAAAACTAATAATTTGTCAAAGAAATTCAAAGAACTGGAGGATACTATCCAAGAAAAGTAAGACCCTCTCTAAAGTCTATTTAAGTGTTCTGTTCCACTGGAGGTACCCAGCTGGGTTGCCTTTATTTATGTAAGTCTATAACTGAGGTGATTTCCGAACTGTGGAATCTCAGACTGTTGGTGGATTTGGGCATTAAATATACTCAGAAAGACGAAGCAGGGGTTACAGGAGTTTGAAGCCCTACTCTGGACTGCAGCGAGACTCTGTCTTTAAAAGCAAAATACAACAAAAACATCAATTAACTATTGGCTAAAATATTAAGGTGAGAAACTAGAAACACTGCTTTATGTAAAAGTGGGAACACTGTGTGCACAGTGGTACTCGTAGGATATTACAGGGCTGGGGAGATGGCTCAGCGGTTAAAAGCACTAGCTGCTCTTCCAGAGGTCCTGAGTTCAGTTCCTGTAGGATGATGTCATTATGCAGCAAGGCGGGTCCAGGATAAGGCAAAGCCTATCATTGGATGAGAAGGAAGGGTAGGTGGGGAAAAGTCTAGGAAGGAGGGAGGAGGAGGAGAAGAAGCGAAAGAGGAAGATGGAGACAGAGGGGGTGATTCTGATCCAGGTGGATTAGGTCAATTTTATCTTGTCTAGGTGGGTGGTTTATATCTTTATTAATTGGTAGTGGATTTATTCTGTGGATGTATTGTGGATTGAGAATTTAACACATAAATCTGATTGTTGGGTTACAGTTTGTCGAGTTTTTATATCACTGGGTAGTCGGGAGTCTATATGTTAACTACCAGAGGGCAGTTGCTGGGAGTGTGGGCAGAGTCCATGGCAGGGAGGTCAGCCGCTGCTGGACTTCTAGAACCATGATTTTGCTGGGTAGCTGGAACCAGAGAGTTCATGGCTAGCAGAGAGCCTCTGGGAGAGATACTGATCTCAGATAAATTAGCGCTAATTCAAATGGCCCGCCAGAGCCAGAACTAGCAAGAGAGCACGACCAACAGGGTATGCACGGAAACCAGTTCCTCCGCTCTTTTATTTTTACCATAACAAATTCCCAGCACTCAAATGGTGGCTCACAACTGTCTATAAAGGGGTTTGATGCCCTCTCCTGTTATACAAATGTACATGCAGCTAGAATACTCATACAATTTTTAAAAAGAACATAAATAAAGTTATTAAAAAATATATAACAGCTTGCTCTCTCCAATTAGGGAATGATCTACAAATCCACAAAAAAGTGGCCCGGTTTGACCTTTGAGTCAACATGATTCTATTCTACGTCTTCACATTTTTCTATATTATATTTAGAACTCACATCTGATTTTTATGAATGAAAGAGCACCCAAAAGATTTTTTTAGAACGGTTATTTACCTCTCGCCTAGTTTTATTTCTGTAGAATTCTCTACCCAAAACTTCTGAGTTCTCTTTCTGAACTGGTCACAGAAGACATGCTCTTGGCTGTCTTACACAATCTAGGCTATCTCTTCCAATTTTAAATTCAGGTAATAAGTGGACTATTGAAACATCAGCACCATGTAGTCATCGGTAGTTCGTACAGCCGAAACACATCCTTATCTCCTGCATCCCACCTCACGTATGCAAAGAGCCCATTCACACGTCAAGTGTGACGGTCTCCACAGGCCCTGTGCTTGGCACATAGAAAGGCCCGTAGGGTTCACGGTGGAGCTTCTTATGGGTCGGGTTGGGTGAGCCACCTGTTAAAACTCCAGTCTCTGGGTTACATCTCTTTGGAGAGGTGGAACTGTCATCCCTCCAAAGTGCTGAGCTAAGACATCCTTTGACATGACCTGCGTCCTCTTCAGTCAGTGGCGTATACCTGTCCAAGACACTAGAGTTTATGTAGCGCTAGAGAGTACCGTTATGAGTAAGTTACGAACTTCTTGACTGTTCCCTCTCTTTCTCTGTGAGCTTTGGTTAAGGAATCAGCACGTAGTCACTTAGCTGATTTGCCACATTGGAAAACTTCAGTCTGGTAATGGAAGAGCTGTCCTGGCTGACACAGGTTGAGCCTGACTCGGGAATAGCGACCACTGGTTCATAGCTGGCCTTTGGAGCTTAACTTCTGGTTCATTTTTGTTCATCAGAAAAGAAGCTCTCAGTTCATGTCAGGAGCAGCTGAGTGCTTTCCACGACCTCGCTCAGTCCCTGAAAACATGGATAAAAGAAACAACCAAGCAGGTTCCCATCGTGAAGCCTTCTTTCGGCACAGAGGACTTGGAAAAATCTCTGGAGGAAACCAAGGTGGCTCGTTAGACCTAATACCAACTTCCGCTCGCCTGTGTTGATGATGAAGCATAGGGTCCTTTAGTCTAACATCAAGCCAGCTGGTCTCATAAACGCCCTGTAGGGCCTGTGGAAATTAGAACAGGATTAGCTGATCTTTTCAAGGAGTTACATATCTTTTTGTTAATGTCACTTATAAAAAAAAATATACGTAGTGCATCATTAGCCTCCCTAATACTGAGGTTTCCTTCTTTATCACATCTTAATTTAATTTCCATTTTTTAATACCTTCTTCTCCCCAAGTAGTAAGAAAGAGATCCTTGTCTTCATGTGCAAGGTCTAGCCAGTACTGGAAGGCAAGCTATTTGAATGTCTTGCCTACATAGCGTATAAGTACTTTGCTGTCTGACTTAAGTCATAAAATTTATGGCTGATTGTGTCAGATTTCCTTACAGTGAAACCCTGTAGCTTCAACACTCATTGAAATTTTAGTAGTTAAACTCAGCGTGAGGTGGAATTTTTGTACACCCGTGTTTTATTTTTTATTGTCCTGTCACATACCTTATGATGAAGCCACACCTGGTATATAGCCCTACAGACTTACAGTTGACAGTTACTCTGGAACATTCCCGTGGCGCCAGGACACAGCCTGCCTTCCCACTGTGGCTGGGGGCAGAACACAGAATGGGCTTTGCCCCGTTCTCCTCTGCCAACAGTGTTAACAGTCACCCAGGGCCCTCAGTCATTGTTGCTTAAAAATATGCTTAAGAAGTTCAATGATAATGTACAACTTTGAAGACACTCGGAAGACTGAAAGATGATGTGTTTTTGTGTTTAAAGAAATTACAAGAAAAGTGGAGTCTGAAAACCCCAGAAATTCACAAAGCAAACAACAGTGGGGTCTCACTATGTAACCTGCTAAGTGCACTGATCAGCCCTGCAAAGGCCATAGCGGCGGCCAGATCAGGTACGTGCTTTGTTTTCATGATTGGTCTGTAAGGATTCGCTCTCGCACGGCCCTTTTGTGTATTTGAAATTAATTAAATTTAAAAAAAAAATCACCTCAGGAATACAAAGTAAAAAAAAGGTCAGAAGACTAACTCTTACAAGCACACAGACATCTGTCATGGAATTGGGAGAATGGCTCTGCCGATAAATCTGTGCAAGCATAAGTCTGGATCTCCAGTTGTCATGCGTGCTTTGTACACGAGGGAGCCTGGTGCTCTGCCTCTAATCATAGCACTCAGGAGCAGAGGCTGGAGATCCTCACAGCGAGCTGACAAGCCAGACTCACCAAATCCCTGACCTCTGGGGTTGGCAAGTGACCCTACCTCAGAAAGTAAAGTGAAAACCGATTTGGGAAGATGGCAAGCATCCAGGCTGGACCTCCACATGCAGGAGCAGACACATGCATAGCACATACACCTGTACATGTGCAGCCACAAGCACAGGAACATGTATATACATACACATACATCAACCCCCTCCCCACCCAAAAAAAAAATCTGTCATGGGAAAATGTTTGGTTTTATTAAAGACTGCAAATCAAATGTAACCAGGTAAGGATAAGAAGGTAATAGTGAAAACGGTTGCAGTCTGTTTGGGTTTGACTGTATTTACGTGGAGATGGTGAAGCTCTCTTTGAGCTGTTTCTCCTCTCACACTATGTAGCAAATGGATTTGGTTTCCTGGTACGGGAGAGGCAAGGGTGTGGACTCTCGTCTGTGAGCTCCCTGTCATTCTCCTTTTGTCTGCTGCTTGTCTGTTCCCAAAGCAGTTGATCCTGCAACCTGTTCACCACTGCGCTCACATCACAGTCTGAGCCCTGGCTGGTTCCACTCCTCTCAGCCAAAGACCAGAGTTGTATATAAATGTTGGTTCCCAAATTAAATTATTATGAATATAGTGTTTTGGTAAGGCATACTTTATGGAGGGGTTTTGTTTCAGTTTGTTTTGTCTAAGTTGAAGAAGAGACAGAAGGGCGATCTCCATCTCCATTGTGAGTCCTCTGGTTTATCTAGTCTGACCAGGCCTCCAGCTGTCCCCATTGTGAGTGACAGCCGTGTTCCAGCTGCGCTTTTCTCAAACAGCTATTTTTTCCACTCTATTAATCCCTTTGCAAGGAATGCCCGTATTATATATGCTACAGTGCTCTCTCCTGTCTGCCCTAATCAGATTTCCTGAGATGTCAAGTTGATTTTTCCTAGGAAGAGGAATTCTATTGTTTTTGATTTATCTTAGTTCCTCCTGTCTCCTTTATATTTGGAATAAAATCTGTAGTCTCACTTGGTGTTCTCTGCTCGACTTTTAACCATTCGTTTGGAGATTGTGGGGCGCTTTCACTTCCTTGTAAAATGCTTTGTGCATACATTTGAATATCCGTGCATGCATGCGTGTGTGTGTGTGTGTGTGTGTGTGTGTGTGTGTGTGTGTGTTTTAGAGACAATTCAGATGTTTAAATGTCTCTGTTAATTGTTCTTGCATGGGCGGCTCTCTCTTTTGATAGACAGCCAGTAGATGCTAGCATGAGAAAGTTGGATCTTATTAACATTGTGGTTATGGCGACATGCCAATCCCAGATGGTTATAATAAAGGACAAATAACTATTACGACTCACCGAGGGGTTTCTGTTTGGTGGGCAGTGGGTTAACTCTGTATGGTTCCCATGGCATTCTTACAGGTTAGCTGCCATGGTACCCATCAGCGTCATCCGTTAGTTCTTCATTCATTAGTTCTCCAGGCACAGGGCTAGTAGTCAGGAGAGCTGGCATTTAAGTTCAGGAGAGTCCTACCCCAGGCCCACGCACTACCAGCCCTGTGTTCTCCGCCGGCATATGTGGGCTGAGCAATAGGCTTTCGTTTTGGCTTTGCCTTCAAAAGTTTCCCTCATGTCTTTTTGAATCATCCTGCCTTCATTAAGCCTGTGGTTATGTTGTGTAAACCCCACAGACAATCCTTAGTCGTTAGGCAAAGCAGACATTTTCTTCCCTGTTACTTTGCTGTCTTTAATACATACTCCTGGACCTTTATCCTCCGCTTTATCATTAAGATGGCGTTAGCATAAAGCACCTCACCTGTTTAATTTAATTTGGGAATCAGCTTTTGATTATTGATGAACAGCAGAAAGTACGACAGTGTGTCACTAGTGTACGAATGAGAGTGGCGTCCTCGAATGACCACTCCTGATGACGGTTTGTTTAATGCCGTCCATAGGTAGTAGGCAAAATACTAGGGCAACCTGAAGTTACTTCATTCCTTGGGTTGTTCGTTTATTGGGTTTTTGTTCTGTTTTGTTTCTGTTGCAGGTGGAGTAATACTAAATGGTGAAGGAACAGACACAAATACTCAGGATTTCTTGGCAAATAAAGGTGACTTGTGACCTCATCTGTCCCCTGATTAGTGGAATTTGATGTCGTAGAGGGCAGTAGTTACGTCGAAATCTTAAACTTGAGTTAAAATGGTCACCCAATGGTGTCCTTGAATATATTGATGATAGAACTGTCCCCCTGAGATAAACGAACCTTTGATGTGTCACCTCAGTACTCGGTTATATTTCCTTCTTGTTCACTTGCTCTTTGGTGCCCAGGAAGTACGTTCTGTTTAAGCTTACGGTTTCAGCGCGCTGCCCATTAGGTTTGACAGTTACATGGTGTTCCCGAGTTACTTGTTATCAGTAACGGCATGAGCTCATCTCCCTACCCTAAAGCCTGTGGTCCACTGTAGCTGGGCTTAGCAGTGTCAAAATGGAAGAAAACGCTACGTTTGTACAGTAAATCCGATGCTCCCCTCCACAACCCTCAGCGTGTGTTGGTGTTCTTTCCTCCCTTCTCGTAGGTTTAACATCTATTAAAACAGACATGACTGACATAAGCCACAGTTACGAAGACCTGGGCCTCTTACTCAAGGACAAAATAGTGGAGCTGAACACCAAGCTCTCGAAGCTGCAAAAGGCTCAGGAAGAGTCGAGCGCAATGATGCAGTGGTTGCAGAAGATGAACAAGACAGCCAGCAGATGGCGCCAGACACCCACCCCGGCAGACTCCGAGTCCGTGAAGATTCAGGTGGAGCAGAACAAGGTAGGCTGGGCATGCGTGTGGAAGGAAGACACACACAGAGTGAACTTATCCCGGGCAGCCCCGGGCGATGAGCTCCGTCTGCCTTCTCCCTAGACCCTTCATCAAATAATTTGACTGCTTTGTTAAAATCGGTCTTTCTGTAGATTGGGGGCATCGAAGAGTCTCTTTTCCGGCCCTCTGACACTATTATAAGGAGCAAACTGTTGCATAGGAGTGACTTCGCCATCTTTAAATCAGCTTAAGTCTGGGATATTAACTAGTCAACTTTTGGGAAAGATTTAGTTGCGAGCTAAGTATATTAAGGGCCTGCCTTGTCTACAATAGACGAGACAGCTAATACCATCCTCTTTAACAGACAGCATTTCTGTAGCTGTCAAGACTGGGAAAGCCGTTTCTCATTGCAATGACAAAAATGTAGGTGAACTATCAACCCGTATTTGAATTCCACCGTGTGGAATCTCAAGTAGAGGCTCAAACTCTGGAGGCCGTTACCGAGGCTGATGAGCTAGCCTCTCTGAGATCAGCTTGCCTTTGCCCAGAGTCGTTTGAAAGCAGGACATTCCGGGCGTCGGTCATTACCTCCATAGAGTGTTCCTCTGTATGTTTCTGTATCTCACAATTGAAGATGGCCAAGGGGGGGGAGAATAATTATCAGCCGCGTGACCCAGGTCCTCGCCCAGGCCAGCATTTGACTCTGGGGTTATCCCAGAGGGGAGGAGATGCTTTTGGGCTTTTGATGCCATAGTTTCTGTGTGGTATGATTAGTGTTTTCTCCCTCCTTGTTAGTCGTTTGAGGCAGAACTGAAGCAAAACGTAAACAAAGTGCAAGAATTGAAAGACA
This sequence comes from Rattus norvegicus, assembly GCF_021556685.1. NCBI lineage: Eukaryota > Metazoa > Chordata > Mammalia > Rodentia > Muridae > Rattus > Rattus norvegicus. The sequence continues at coordinate 51,617,735 of NC_141542.1, forward strand.
AACTGGCAGAGCTTCTGAAGGAGAACCCGGAGGCTCCCGAGGCGCCATCCTGGAAGCAGACGATGGCAGAGATGGGTGAGTCCGTCCGTGTGCTAGGGCGCACAGACACTCGGCTGCCTTCAGAGTCAACAGAATGTTCTTCAGAGAACGTCCAATCATCTCATTTGCTCTTGGATTTCTATAAGTGATTCGGAATCTTTTTTTTTTCTATTTGAAATTGTGGGTTTTGCTCTGAGAGCTGCGTTATATTTTCTTTCATTCACCTGGAAAGGGCAGGCTCCTTCTCCTCTGTGAGGTCACTTCCGGGGCTCCTGTCTCCTCAGCTCTTCTTTCTCAAGCCAGTGTTGAAGGAATACAGGGCAGTCCCCCCTTCCCTCCCATCTCGTCTTCGTATACACTGCCCGTAGGTACAGAATGCTCTTCAGTTTGTGAGATAAGAAGACTAAGGGACGAGGAAGTAAGTTTCCTACTTTATTCTGTTGTTTCCAAGTTCCGGTAAGTTAGGGTATGTCTGCCTAGGAGCCACAGTGTGGGCAGTGGGAAGTGCATCCCTTTGCTCCGCGGAACGGCTTGACTTTCAGGTATCCCACTACAGTTATTTCAAACCTTCTTCCCATTAGTTTTTGGCACCATAAGCTTAGACACAAGTGTATGGGGTTTTTTGTTTTGTTTTGTTTTGTTTTGTTTCCTTCTCTTTTTTTCAGAGCTGGGGACCGAACCCAGGACCTTGCGCTTGCTAGGCAAGCGCTCTACCGCTGAGCTAAATCCCCAACCCGACAAGTGTGTGTTCTTAATGTTCAAAGGTGACCAAATCTGACTCAAGAATCCCCCTGCATCATGGTTTCCCCTACATCAGTGACTCTCCGAGGGATATCAGAATTCCTTGAGGAGAGTATGATCAGACGTTTGAGAGTAGTGTTGGGGCGGAAGAGTGTGTGTTTCCTACAGAGCCTCCGGATGCTTTTGATACTTCTCCATCCCGAGTGCTTTCGTTTAACAGTCTTGCCAGTCAGATTATGTAGGATTGGAACTTCTCCTATAGAGGGATGCCATTAAATAAAAGTCCCCTACTGTGCTGTATTGAAGTTTGTTCTTTAGTGTACTGTGCTAAGTGACAAACCAAGCTCTTGGGGCTTGTTAAACAGCTCAGTCAGTAAAGTACTTGCCTCACTTAGGAACATCAGGACAGTTCCATCCCAGAACCCATGCAGAAGCCCTTGACATGCTTGACATGCTAAGACAGCTCGTAATCCCAGTGCAGAGAAGGCAGACGTGGAGTGTGCATACACACGTGCACATGCACGGGGACACAGAGAAAGACAGTCTCTCTCTCTCTCTCTCTCTCTCTCTCTCTCTCTCTCTCTCTCTCTCTCTCTCTCTCTCTCTGAGGCTATCTGGACAGCCTAGCCTACTTGGCAAGTACTGGGCCAATGAGAGACCCCGTCTCATAGCTGAAAACAAAACAGAAAAGGCATACAGCACAGCGCCAGGAACAACAGCTAAGATTGTCCTTCAGCTTCCACATGTGTGCACACGTGTGTGAGTATGCACATGTACACGCACACGCACGCACGCACGCACGCATACACATTTTAAAGCACATGCAATCTCTGAAATAAACCAGTCACTCCAAGCATTTACTGTTTATGGGGTGATGGGTGGGCTTCAGTGCTTGCCTCGAATGTTTCACCTCAAGAGGGATGCTCTGTGGAACCTAGGCCAGCAAGAAGGCTTGCAGCTGAGAAATAGCAGAGAGAAGGGGGGGGGGGTAGGTTAACAATCCCTCCAGGAGGTTCTATAGCAACTTAGTTGGGCAGCACTGTGGTCTCAGGAAAGTATGATGTAGTCCACAGTAGAGAGCAGCACTGAGCACATCACAGATGGTCTCCAGGTCAGAGGACCAGCATGAGTGCCTATGCTTACTTACCAAGCTATGGCCACAAGGGATGAAATCAGGCTGGGGTTGGAGGGGCCAGAGCAAGACCGACAATTTATTTCATCAAGAGCGATAAGAATCGCTCTATCAGAATAACAACATGATAGCGATTGCCAGGATCAACACAGCTGTAGTTGCCAGGACTACAATGAAGTTCGCAAGTTAAACGGGATACAGAAGACTAATGTCCAAGACCAATTGTCCTGTCAAGTCTCCATGCTTCCTTGACTACTGAGGGAACAGTCTGAGAAACACGAAGCAGCCTGAATGCCTCACTGCCTGAGGGAGTGCATTGGTCTGTCCATAGCTGGAAGGCACATTGCTCCCCAGGAGCCACAGACTGTAACCTGAAAAACCTGTGACTCATACCTCTCAAGGCAGCCACGCCAAGCCAACTCACGGTTCCCACAGGCCATCCAGAATCATTCCAGATGCTTAATGGTTAAGAGTAGATACTGCTCTTGCAGAGGACCTGAGATCAGTTCTTAGCACCCAAATCAGACAGCTCCAACCACCTGTAACACCAGCTCCAGGAGGATTCAGCATCTCTGGCCTCCAAGGGTACCTGTGCTCCCATTCACATTACAGAGAGAGAGAGAGAGAGAGAGAGAGAGAGAGAGAGAGAGAGAGAGAGAGAGAGAGATTGATTATTCTTTGCCACTTCACAGTCCAGTTCTCAAGTCCAGCTCTAGAAGCCAGTGTCACACCATAGTCATAAGAGTAGATGTGTCCTTTCATGGGGCTGCTGAGATTCCGTACTGTAGCTTTTGCAACAGTTGGTTGATGCTGAGCAAATTTAATAGAATGCTTGAGGGTAAATACTCAAATATGGAAGCCATTTGCCTAGAACTAACTGAGGATTTTTTTTTTAAATTTGCGGTTGTGGCGTAGCTAAGTAATAAAGATCTTGCCTAATATTCACAAAGCCCTAGACTCAATGCTTAGTAAATACATGTACACATGCACACACATATATGTGCACACCCATATGTGTGTGAGCGCGCACAATTTATTGACTGTATAAGAACTTCTAGAAAGAATTCGAGATGACAGGAACCTGAGGTTCAGGTTTGTTTTACTTATACATGAGTTAATACACAATTACTAGATTCATATTGCTATTATGAGGAATGAAACAGAGGTGTTGGTTAGTGTAGAGGAGGAAGCCAAGACCAGTCATCCTATAGAATGAGCATTACTAGGAGAGAGAGGGTCAGGACCATGGAGGCCATGGTCAGGCCTTGAGGTGGGAGAGACAACATTAGGAACAGATGGGGAAGACCCACATTACATGACAGGGCCTTGAGATGGGGGAGCATGGAAGGCATTCTGAGAGCTGCCGTGCACAGCATGATGGGAAGTAAGCCTTCAGAGAGAGCCCTTGCAGAAGGCATATTTTGACTTCTATAGTTGGGCTCTGAAGCTTGCTCTCCCTGCTCCCTCTGCAGTCCCCTCCAATCCAACCCTATTGAGACCAAGGCACAAAGGACAGATGGCCATGGCGAATTTCTCCAGACTGCACCTCACAGTGACTGACAGAGTGGCAGGCTTGTGATCTAACGTGTAGCCCCTGTGTCATTTCACACGAGTACTTCTTTTAAGTTAGAACTAATAGGAAAGAGAGTTACCAGATGTGAACAAGCTTGAGGTGAACAAGGGCAAGAGATGTAGCTTTACAGGTTACATACTTGCCCAGTAATAAGACCCTAGGTTTACATCCTAACACCAAAGGGTGGTAAAAAAGGAAAACCATCTATTAGGTATCATTTTGAATACATAGTTACAGTTGTCCAATGGTGATATTGAATGGGGGGGGGGAAACGAAAACAAATGCCAACTTCCTACTTTTTCTTTTTCTCAGACACTAAGTGGCAAGAACTCAACCAGTTAACCATTGACAGGCAACAAAAGCTGGAAGAGTCCTCCAATAATCTAAGCCAGTTCCAGACCACAGAGGCCCAGTTAAAGCAGTGGCTCGTGGAGAAGGAGTTGATGGTCAGCGTGCTCGGGCCCTTGTCCACTGACCCAAACATGTTGAACACTCAGAAGCAGCAGGCCCAGGTGAGCGTTGCCCAAGCATCAGCTGGGACACGGCCCCCTGACGTCGAAGGGCAAATGTTTGCAGTGTAAACACGTTAGCATGAGTCAAACATGGGGCAGATCCTCCACGTATCCCGTCACACTGGGGTTGTTGCAGACCCACTAAAGCGACCACAGGCATCCCCGAAAGATGAACGGATTGGCCAAGCGTCGGTGAAGCTAGTGTATACTGTAGTGTTCATAAATTATCCTTTGAGGCTTCACTTGTTCTGATGGAGACTTGTAAGACTCACACAGTACAGTCCTGAGCAGAAGGCAGAACAAAGGGGAGGCGAGGGGGGTAAAGACTCAGGGAGCAGAGGGCCTCAGAGCCCAAGTACATTAGGTAAATCCTAGTCATCAAAGAAGCCCACAGGGGAAAGAAAATCTACAATGGCTAAGATGGGCACAGTAACTCAAGGTCTGTGGTGGTTTGAGCTGTGTTACTACTAGGTGAGCAGTGGCCTCAGCAGGGAAGAGCATCTTGTTTCAGTCAAACGTGTAACCAGGATCCAGCGGTTTAAAGTTACATGTTCTAGTTCATAACTTCATAACATAAAGAGAGCCAAGACAAAGAGATGAAAAGGAAATAACTGGATAAATATTTGCTTCAAGTCTTGGCAGCCCGAAACAAATAGGTAAACAAATACCAAAAAAAAAAAAAAAAAAAGATAAAAATACAAATAAAAGATTAAGTGCCCTACAAGGAGGCATCTGAGAGTCATTTCTGTTGACGGTCACGATGAGCCTCTATGTTTATGTCTAAAACTCGAATGATAGAGAGTATAAATGTCAGTCCATTATTTAGGGAAATAAAAACTTTTATAATAAAGTTACTGCTGTGTTTTCTTCACTGTAGAGTTGGGCGTTTAAAGCTGAGAAAGACAAAAGCATGATCCGGGCAAGGCAAGCAGGGCAGTGGTGGTGTGAACTCTGCAACAGTGCCTCTCTTGTGAATGAGACTTTCCGAGGGCCAGAGCTAATACCGTTCTAATTAACCCTTTGAATGCTGCTATTACGTTTTAACAAGTTGTTAACCTCACCAAGGGTCTTTATAAGTTAGTTTCAGATAACCGCACTGCTCTCCAAACAGTAGGAAAAATGAAAGCAGAATTCCAGACACAGTAGAGACTTGGCTACCATTCCTTTATGTTCAGGTGCTTAAATTTATCTTTGCTAGGGCTGAAAGGATGGCTCAGGGTTGAGAGCACTGGCTGCTCTTCCAGATGGTCCTGAGTTCAATCCCCAGCAACCACATGGTGGCTCACAACCATCTGTAATGGGATCCGGTGCACTCTTCTGGCGTGCATAAAGATGGCTACATTGTATTCATATACATTATACAAATAAATTTATTTATTCATTTATGTCTCCTATAATTAACTACGCAACCCTTTGTTTATTTGCCACGGTTAACCTAGATTCTGCTACAAGAATTCGACACCCGGAAACCACAGTACGAACAGCTCACAGCAGCTGGCCAGGGCATCCTGAGCAGGCCTGGGGAAGACCCCTCTTTGCATGGGATTGTAAAGGAGCAACTGGCAGCTGTGACCCAGAAGTGGGACAACCTAACAGGGCAACTGAGGGACAGATGCGACTGGATTGACCAGGCTATTGTCAAAAGCACACAGTACCAGAGCCTGCTGAGAAGTCTTTCCGGTACCCTGACGGAGCTGGATGAAAAGCTCAGCAGCAGCCTCATCTCAGGCACACTGCCCGATGCCGTGAACCAGCAGCTGGAGGCAGCCCAGAAGCTGAAGCAGGAAATCGAGCAGCAAACACCGAAGATCAAGGAGGCCCAGACGCTCTGTGAGGACCTGTCGGCACTGGTCAAAGAAGAGTACTTGAGAGCAGAACTGAGCAGGCAGCTGGAAGGCGTCCTAAAGTCCTTTAAGGATATTGAACAAAAGACAGGTTGGCCTCTCTTTTTCTATACCTATTTACTGGTCAGAAATCAGCGCCCTGGTCTTGCTGTTTCCGAGCTCTTGGTGATAATCCATGACTGCAAAGGGACCCTGCCCCAGCGGGCGCTGGTGCATGGAGAGCAGTTCTGTGGCAGTGTAGACGTTCTGCACGGATGAGACGGAGATGCTCTACACGCAGTCCACAGACTGCAAATGGCTTTAACTCCGTTGCTTTTTTTCTTAAATGCAAAGACACCTTTGCTGTGTTACATTGTCTCATTTCATCAGAAAAAGAGACACATGGTTATTTTAAAGGTTTCATGTCCTTCCTACTATTCCTTTGTATGAGGTGTCACAGAAAGGGTTTGTAGAGAATTGTGTGGATTTCTCTATGTTCTCTCACATGTAGTGACAATTGTGTGACAAATGGGTTGGCACTTATTAAATGCAACAGAGTGGACAAGGGTATTGCCTTAGAAGGACATGGTTCACTGGTCCGTTCTGTTTCAGAAGTCCTGCTGGGATCTAGCCCTTGCCTCTGGTCAGATCTGATTTGTTTTTTAATTGGCTCTGTTTTTATATTGATTACTGCACCCATTTGAGACTTCTGTGGCACCCGGACAGCATAGTGTAGTACATGGGCTCTGTGTGGGTGCTGTCCTGGCCTGACCTCAGAGTTGGACATACCTGGCAAATGACATAAACCCCCAGAATATGGACAAGTCAGACGAGTGGGGTGGGGGTTGTATTTGACATGAAGCGGGTCTACTGACAGCACACGTAAGACCTGCACAGGTTCAAACCAGACAAAATGGCAGCACTGAGAAGGGAAGGGGACACAAAGTCCCACCCTGACCAAGAAGCCATTTGCAATTGATACCTGCTGGGAAAAGAGAAATCTGTTTTCTACCAGGGAGTGTTACCAGGTATTAGCAACACTTCAGGGGAGGACCCATGGCTGGGCATAGGTGGTCTACACAAAACAGACTCCATAGATATCTCCCCTGCCCCGACCCCACTGTGTGTGTGTTGCGTGTGTGTGTGTGTGTTTCATATTGTTTTAATATTTTTTATCTTACTGATTCTTCTGGTTTTCTATTTTTTCTTTCTATCTGTCTGTCTGTCTGTCTGTCTATCTATCTATCTATCTATCTATCTATCGTTCTTTGTGTAACTTTGGCTGTCCTGAAACTCCCTCTATAGATCAGGCTAGCTTTGAACCCAGAGATCCGCCTGCCTCTGCCTCTTCCTCCTGAGGGCTAGGATCAGAGAGGGGTGTGCCACCACCTTCCAACTGCTCATTATTTTAGTTTTTACTGTTTTACTATTTTTATTTTAGACAGAGAAGGAAACACTCCAAGTTGTATGGGTAGAAAGGTGGAGAGATCTGGCAGGGGCTGGGGGAGGGGAATATATAATTGCAGTGTATTTATGATTAAAAGAAGAAGTGAGTGGGTGACGACAGCCCAGAGCTGTACTGTTGTTGATTGATCGTTCTGACGTGGAGAAGACAGTCTGAGAACAGATCTGGTATGCTGTGTCCACACCTTGTCCCTTCATTTATACCTATTTCCCCAGCCTTTGTCTTGCCCTCATAGCTGCCTTCTTGCCCCAGTGGCCTCCTATTGTATCTGTGTCTCCTTCCCCCACCACCCCTATTAATAGCTCAAGTTCGCTTATGGTTCAGTGCTAAAGGTCTGCTTTAGGATAACGTAATACCATCTTTGGGAGGTTTTTGTTGTTGTTTTTAATAGATAATGTTAAAAAAAAAGTCTTACAATACTGCATCTGTGGTCTCACTTCCAGAGAATCATGTTCAGCACCTCCAGTCAGCCTGCGCAAGCTCTCACCAGTTTCAGCAAATGTCTAAGGACTTTCAGGCGTGGCTTGACGCAAAGAAAGAAGAGCAGAGGAACTCTCCCCCAATATCCGCCAAGCTGGATGTCTTGGAGTCGTTACTCAAAGCGCAGAAAGACTTCGGCAAAACTTTCACCGAGCAGTCTAACATTTATGAGAAAACGGTTGCAGAAGGGGAAAACCTGTTGTCAAAGACACAGGGGGCGGAGAAGGCAGCCCTGCAGTTGCAGCTTAACACCATCAAAACAGACTGGGACCGATTCAGGAAGCAGGTGAAAGAAAGGGAAGAGAAGCTGAAGGAGTCGTTGGAAAAAGCCCTCAGATACAGGGAGCAGGTGGACACTCTGCAGCCGTGGGTAGACAAGTGTCAGCACAGCCTGGAGAGTGTAAAGCTCTCCCTGGATCCCGCTGACACAGAGCGCTCCATCACGGAGTTAAAGACTCTGCAGAAGGAAATGGACCACCACTTTGGAACGCTGGAACTACTGAACAATTCAGCCAATAGCCTGCTCAGCGTCTGCGAGGTAGATAAAGAAGTGGTCACGGAGGGGAATAAGTCACTGATCCAGAAGGTGAATGTTGTCACTGAGCAGCTCCAAAGTAAGAAGGTCTCCCTGGAGAACATGGCCCAGAAGTTTAAGGAATTTCAAGAAGTTTCCAAAGACGCCAAAAGGCAGCTTCAGGATACAAAGGAACAGCTAGAGGTCTATCAGTCCCTGGGACCCCAGGCCTGCAGCAACAAGCACCTCACCATGCTGCAGGCTCAGCAGAAGTCGCTGCAGACCCTGAAGCATCAGGTAGACTCGGCCAGAAGGCTTGCTCAGGACCTCGTGATGGAAGCCACAGACCCAAAGGGAACCTCTGACGTGTTGTCACAAGCGGAGACGTTAGCCGAAGAGCACAGGGGACTGAGCCAGCAGGTGGACGAGAAGTGTTCTTTCTTAGAAACCAAGCTGCAGGGTCTCGGCCACTTCCAGAATACCATCCGAGAGATGTTCTCTCAGTTTACGGAGTTTGATGACGAGCTGGATAGCATGGCTCCAGTGGGGAGAGACGTGGAGACACTGCAAAAGCAAAAGGCGTCCATGCAAACCTTTCTGAAGAAGCTGGAAGCCCTCATCACGAGCAACGACAGTGCCAACAGAACCTGCAAGATGATGCTAGCCACCGAGGAGACCTCTCCTGACCTTATCGGAGTCAAAAGGGACTTAGAAGCCTTGAGCAAGCAGTGCAACAAGCTGCTGGACCGAGCCAAGACCAGAGAGGAGCAGGTCAGTGGGGCCACGGAGAAGCTCGAAGAGTTCCACCGCAAGCTGGAAGAGTTCTCCACCCTGCTCCAGAAGGCTGAAGAACACGAAGAGTCCCAGGGCCCCGTGGGGACAGAGACAGACGCAATTAACCAGCAGCTCGACGTGTTTAAGGTAGGGAGGTCTTTCTTTTTCCTGAATGTCTTCATTATGAAAAGACGTTTCTAATTAGTGTGCAGAGGCAATTTTCTGCACGTTTGGTCGTCATTGTTTTCTTTAGCCGGCTAGAATGACTGCACACAGTATAGAAGCCTGAACGAGCCTATGTGGTTATAATATTCAGGTACTACAGTTCCAAGCTGACCTGGGATAGGGGTCCCCATGGGAAAAGGCCCAGAAGGTGTCACAAAGCCAAAGAGTAGTTGAGGAAGTTCCAAGCTAACCCTAACCTGACCTCAATGGGAGTCATTTCTGGTGCCATTTATAGCTGACGTCTGAGGTGACCAGAGCTGTATTTTGAATGGTGCTCTAGATGCTTGTCTCCCAGTAACTTAGTCTTTTCAAAACTGTTCTGTTTCTCTTTTCAAAGGAGCCTTCATCCTTCTAAGTTTAATTTCTCCTCTGCGCATGTTTTCTCGTGAAAGTTTATATATTTTTTAAGGCAGTATGCTACTTCATGTCCTAATGCTAGTTCTATACAGACCTTCCGCTTGTGCCTGACGAGATTAGAAGTAAGTTGTTTTCGATTGGAGCAAGCCATGTCTGCCACTTGATAAGCCTCGGTGATACTTAATAAATGGAACAGTACATTAAAACCCTGGCTGTTTCAGCGCCTTGGGGTTTGGGCCCATCTCTGAAAGCTGAAGCTATATCATGGCACGGTACAAAGATAGGCTCATTCCTGGAAACAAGCAACCTCAACAGAGTGTCGAGCATCTGCCGTGTGTATGCGTACACCACAATCCTTTTGAAGTTGTCCCGGGTCCTGTTCTGTTTCACTTTCTGTCAAAGACTAGTAGAGAGATATTGCACCGTTAACACATAGAGGAGAAAGGGCAAGCAAACAGAACCAGGATGTGTGAAACTGTAGTCTGGGCTCTCAACAGAAAGCATGAGAGACCTTGTGTTCAACTCTCAGGCTCCATTGTTTCCCATGGTGAAAAATGGAAAGTGAATGGTCCTCCGAACCTTTTTGTTGTTGTCGCATGGATACACGGTTTCCTTTGCTTGTGTTTAGTAACCGGCTTAAGAGAGTGAGATCTGGAAGATCACTTCAAACATCTGTCATCGCTGCTTGCTGCATGTTCTATGCCTTGGGAGCGTAGTCCCTTCAGGGCTGAAAAATCTGATGCTAAGGACCAGAGAGATGCAGACACGAATGGCATTTGTGTGTGTGTACTCTAAAAGCATAATAATGAGAGCAAGCAACAGGCCTGCACCCTGAGTTCACTCTGTGTCAAATGCTTTGTGGTATCAGCCAGGGAAAGTAGATGCCGTCCATCCCTCTCTCCTGCTATGCAGGGCAACGGGTGTCGATGGTTCACACAGGGTCACACAGGGTCACACAGGTGATGGCATCATAGCCCATGTATCTTGATGAGGAGCATGCAGTGCCTCACACCAGACTTGCTATTTGCTCTGAGAAATTTTCCTATCTCCTTTGTTGTAGCCTAAGTTATGGGCTTGAGTAACAAGCCGCTGTTACAGTTTGTTTTAGTCTAGAACATCAGGAACGCCCACTTAAGAGCAGTGTTGCCAGGAGGGACTTTGAGCAGGGTGTGTGAAGCTGCAGAAGCCAGTGTGGTGTCCGTGCTGTGAGGCCTGTGATAGTGAGCATCCCAGGGAGTGTGCATCCCAGGGAGTGTGCTTCCCAGGGAGTGTGCTTCCCAGTGAGTGTGCTTCCCAGTGAGTGTGCATCCCAGTGAGTGTGCTTCCCAGTGAGTGTGCATCCCAGTGAGTGTGCATCCCAGGGAGTGTGCATCCCAGGGAGTGTGCATCCCAGGGAGTGTGCATCCCAGGGAGTGTGCTTCCCAGTGAGCGTGCATCCCAGGGAGTGTGCATCCCAGGGAGTGTGCATCCCAGGGAGTGTGCATCCCAGGGAGTGTGCATCCCAGTGAGTGTGCATCCCAGTGAGTGTGCTTCCCAGTGAGTGTGCATCCCAGGGAGTGTGCATCCCAGGGAGTGTGCATCCCAGGGAGTGTGCTTCCCAGTGAGTGTGCATCCCAGGGAGTGTGCATCCCAGGGAGTGTGCATCCCAGCGAGTGTGCTTCCCAGTGAGTGTGCTTCCCAGTGAGTGTGCATCCCAGGGAGTGTGCATCCCAGGGAGTGTGCATCCCAGGGAGTGTGCATCCCAGGGAGTGTGCTTCCCAGTGAGTGTGCTTCCCAGGGAGTGTGCATCCCAGGGAGTGTGCTTCCCAGTGAGCGTGCATCCCAGGGAGTGTGCATCCCAGGGAGTGTGCATCCCAGGGAGTGTGCTTCCCAGTGAGTGTGCTTCCCAGGGAGTGTGCATCCCAGGGAGTGTGCATCCCAGTGAGTGTGCATCCCAGTGAGTGTGCATCCCAGGGAGTGTGCATCCCAGGGAGTGTGCTTCCCAGTGAGTGTGCTTCCCAGGGAGTGTGCATCCCAGGGAGCGTGCTTCCCAGTGAGCGTGCATCCCAGGGAGCGTGCATCCCAGGGAGTGTGCATCCCAGGGAGTGTGCTTCCCAGTGAGTGTGCTTCCCAGGGAGTGTGCATCCCAGGGAGTGTGCATCCCAGGGAGTGTGCATCCCAGTGAGCGTGCTTCCCAGTGAGCGTGCATCCCAGGGAGTGTGCATCCCAGGGAGTGTGCATCCCAGGGAGTGTGCTTCCCAGTGAGTGTGCATCCCAGGGAGTGTGCATCCCAGGGAGTGTGCATCCCAGGGAGTGTGCTTCCCAGTGAGTGTGCTTCCCAGTGAGTGTGCATCCCAGTGAGTGTGCATCCCAGGGAGTGTGCATCCCAGGGAGTGTGCTTCCCAGTGATTGTGCTTTCCAGTGAGTGTGCATCCCAGGGAGTGTGCATCCCAGGGAGTGTGCTTCCCAGTGAGTGTGCATCCCAGGGAGTGTGCATCCCAGGGAGTGTGCTTCCCAGTGAGTGTGCTTCCCAGTGAGTGTGCTTCCCAGTGAGCGTGCATCCCAGTGAGTGTGCTTCCCAGTGAGTGTGCATCCCAGTGAGTGTGCTTCCCAGTGAGTGTGCATCCCAGTGAGTGTGCATCCCAGTGAGTGTGCATCCCAGTGAGCGTGCATCCCAGTGAGCATGCATCCCAGTGTGTATCCCAGGGAGTGTGCATCCCAATGTGTATCCCAGGGAGTGTGCATCCCAATGTGTATCCCAGGGAGTGTGCTACTAGTGAGTGTGCATCCCAGTGAATGAGCTTCCCAGTGAGTGTGTGTCCCAGTGAGTGTCCTATTAGTGAGGTAGAACCAGACAGCTGGTCACCTTTGTGGTTTTTTTCCTCTATTAAAGCAGCAAACAGTCTTGCTTAAAATGCAGATCTTAGTTTAGTTCCTTTTAAGCTTTGGAACTTTACGAAAAAAAATCAGTGGGATAATTTGCGTCGTGTGAAATGCCAGTTGTTATAACTTTTAAGAATGAAACGGAAAAGCACCGAGGGGGGGTGGTGGCCTATTCTATAAGCTTTCAAATATAATCCAGTCTGGCATTAATCTGCCAAGTAATGTCATGGATAAACTGCTGGGCTGGTTTCTCTCAGTGTACATTGAACTGCTGAGAGCAGGACTGAAACCTAGTGGGTGGTTCATTGCCACATGACTTGCCAGTGGGGAGCCCATCATTCACCCTGCTTAAGATCTCCCTGCCCCCTCCCCCAAACAGAACTGAAGAAAATGCAGTTCTCATTGACTTTGTTTCCTTAAAAAGGAGACAAAAGCTATATATATGGTTACAAAATCAACTCTGCCACAGTCAGTGAAATCCTGTTATTCTGAATCAACTATTCCAGTTCACCATTCCTCAAAGGAAGATTGCAGAAATTTGGCAAAGGCTCCATGCCTCTTCAGCCAATGCCAGTTTCTAAACTATGTATTTGATTTCTTGGGCCTTCTGGTTTCCTAGTCACTGAACCGAAATCTACAGGGTGGGGTCCTTTGTCCACCATTGGGGGTTCACGGCATCTTCTTCCTTCTGCTGCCCGATGTGATAACCCCGTACAGACTGAAAATCAGAGTCAATCACATCTGTTGCTCAGGAGGAAGGAAAGCTACTGCGTTCCTCCTGAGTCCTGCCTGCAGGGCATAACTCAGGGTCACGTTCAAATGAAAGACACATTAAATAATATAGATGCTCACCTCTTTTTTTGCTAGTTAGTTAGTTAGTTAGTTAGTTAGTTATTTGTTGAGAAAGATCTGACCATGTCAACCTGGCTGGCCTAGAATTCTCTGTACAAACCAGTGTGACCTCCACCTCACAGAGCTCCACCTGTCTCTGCCTCCTGGGTGCCAGCACTAAAGGCATGCACCCCCAGATCCAGCATGCACATTCGTATTTATCTAACACATACATAACTGACTATACGGTCTAAGCAGTGATCCCTGTGATGTCATTAGCAGCCAATCAGATCCTCTCAGCACCATAATCCTTATCACCACACTGAACTGATTTAATTTCGGTGAAGATCGAAGAAACCAGACAACATTAATACTCGGCGTCACACCTCAGCTAGATCTGGATTCTGAACCACCGGCCCTGCTTTCCACTCTCTTCTTCCCTGCCGCCTCCGTTGTCATTCATTTTTGTCCCCACCACCAGCACTGATATAAGTGGATAGGAACTGGCAGTTCTGTCTTCAAAACAGAAGTAACATCTCAGAGAGCAGAGAATTCTTAAGTCAAGTTTAAATCAGGGACATAGACCGGAACTTGTTACTATACCATAACTTCAGTTCTGTCCAGGTGTGGGCATTACCTAACCCAAGCATTATTTGAATATTGGGCAAATAAAATGCAAAGTATGGTGGCGCTAGAGAAACCAGGTCAGAACATGTATGCACAGATTTCTTTTTTCCTTTTATTTTTTAAGATAGATAGATTGATTGATTGATTGATTGATTGATTATAAGTACACTGTAGCTGTCTTCAGACACACCAGAAGAGGGCATCAGATCCCATTACAGATGGTTGTGAGCCACCATGTGGTTGCTGGGAATTGAACTCAGGACCTCTGGAAGAGCAGTCGGTGCTCTTCACCACTGAGCCATCTCTCCAGTCCTACACAGATCTTTAATTATTGATTAAATGATCCTTCAAACAACTACTGGGGTATCACCATGTTTTTAAAGGTAAAATTAAAATGTCCAAACGTGTTTTAATGGTATTCACAGTTAGGAGAGATCAAAGACGATCGATCCATCCATTTTTGTTGGGAACTGCGGGAGTCAGATAACTGTTTTAGGAGGGGTTTTGGGTATGGATCACGGATAGTGGACTAGTATCTGTTACTGTTGGCCAGCCGGCTGCGTACCTTCCTTCAGTCAGGACTTTTGAGGTGAATATATTTTCATAGTGAAAACTACCCAGAGGGGCGGGCGTATAGCAACCTCACGTTCTCGAGCCACACCAGAGTGGTTGGGTCAGGGTTTTACAATGGAAGTGCTTCTAATGGACAGACAGAAGCCGCCTCCCCACGGGGAGGGCCCACCTCCACGCCTAAGCTGATGGCTGTGGTCAGGACTCCGTGTCCTGATGCCCTCTAACTGGCCTAACACATGGCCGCACTCCTCCCTCCATCCCATAAGGAACATAGGAATCTGGAAGGACTGTCAAAGGGCGTTTGAGGGCTGGCAAGATGGCTGCAGTAGTAAAGGTCTTTGCCACCAGACCTGTGTCCCAAGTTCTGTCTGACAAAGGGGAAGAACTAACTCCTACAAGGTGACCTCCGACCTCTGCGTGCATGTTATATCAGATATTTATTCTCCCCCCCAACACACACACACATAGACACACACACACAGAGACACACACACACAGACACACACACACAGACACACACAGAGACACACACAGACACACACACAGACACACACACACTCACACAGATGTACACACACACACAGACGCGCATGCACACATACACAGACACACACAGATGCGCGCACACACAAACACACACAGACACATATACAAACACACACGCACGCACGCACATCTATAATCGTCACAGTAGCAAGATTGCATTGCTCCTCTTATCCCTGTTTTGATGTGGAAGGTGTTTTCATGTTCTGCTCGGCTCTTGTTCTCCAAAGGAAATTGAATGGAGTCGCTCATGCGTGTGTCTCGTTTGCCTGCTCTGTGGCCTTTAAATTTTTTATGAGCTCGTAGATATCTCCATGTATCCAACTAGTAAGACTCGTCCGCCGGTCACGATCCACAGAATGCTTTTAACCACCTAGAGACCTCACCAAAGGTGGGGCAGATGCATGCTGCCAGTGCCGCCATTACTGTGGGAAGGACGGTGCGTGCTCGTCAGAGAGCCTGAGTACAGCTTCCGTCAAATCAGACACCAAACCTATTCGGGGCTTTTCAACGTATTCCCTTCATGCTCCTTCTCGAATCACTCGCTGGCGAAACAGCTACCTCATACTCGGGCAACTCTGCTCAAGCCCTGCAGTCACGTGTGCGATGGTTATCACCATAGAAACTGTAGGGCGTCCCCGGTTTTCTTTAGCCAATGGCCTGTCAGCCTTAGAGAGAACTTTACAAATCATTGACCTTCTCACATGAAGGCTGCTTCATCACCATGGAGCTGTTGGGCCAGGCGAGGGTGTGGTCCGCTCTCATGGATGATAAAGCCATGTGTTTACATTTTCTCCACTCCATGGTGTCATGAATGTAGCATCTCTAGCCTCTCAGTATTGCAGTAAAAATAAAAAAGCGGCAGGAACCGGTTCCCTCACGTACCCTTGTACCGGGTTGCACTCTGGCTAGATCAGGCTCTGGCAGGGCCATTAGAACCAGTGCTAATTTATCTCGGCAGCTCCACGCTGCCCCCATCTACTTTCTGACCCTCTGTCTGAGAGCCATTCCAACCTGGCACCCTGTCAGGCCGCCCCACCCTCACTCACAGTTCCCTTGGCTGGTTCCCACCACGCCAGGCGTACACATCCCAACTCCATGGCGGGGCCCAGCACATCCGGCCACCATACACTCTCTTGAATTCAATTAAGTCACCACGTGACAGAACACACCACACAATAGCCTCTAATTCAATTGATAAGATGTAATTTGCCCATCCAGACAGCACAAAATCCTGTACACATCCACCCCTTAAGAATAGTCATAACAACCTGTAACTCTTAACATCCGCCTCCATGTTCTTTCTCTCAGCTCCCGCCTCCTCTTCCTTCCTAAAACTTTTCTCCAGCCCATCCTTCCTTCTCGTCCAGTGACAGGCCTCATTCTGTCCCGTACCTGCCTTCACCTGCATAATGACATCAACCTACATCTCAGGTCCAAAATTTCTGTTTGGGGTTTTATAAAGTTAGCTTTTTATGACTTCCACAGAGTGATTTGTTGCCCTCGGTAATGAGATTACTTGCAAGAACTGTCCTTTAGGAGGAAATCACTTGGGAAGAATTGGTTGACAGGAGTTGCTGTTGTTCAGTTAGTTCTGGCGGCAGGCCTGAGTGGACGGGAGGGAGTTTAGCTAGATCACCTCTAGACATAACAAGGCAGGTTCCATCTTGAAAACAGCACTGTTGGCTTTATGTGAGCTAAAGTGGGGGGGTGACAGCTTTTAGGGAAACCTTCTTACCAACTGTATTTTTCTATCCCAAAAATGTGGGTGCACTCTGACAATTCGTGATTAGTATTTATTACAGCGTAGTGTGTCCTGATTTCACCAGCAGTGGGGGCTGGCACGTTTGGAGTAGAACACAGAACAAACGTAAGGTGACAGTCGGGTCAAGTTTTGTTCACAAACTTGGCCTTTTATGTTAATAGGTGCAGCTTTCCGTGTGATGTCAAGTACTATGTCTGTGTGAACTGTTGCTAGACATCTCAGCACACTACAAATAATACAGTAATTAACTCGAACCAGAATACAATAAACAGAAATCACAAAGACGATAAGGCTTCACACTTACACGTAATCAGCTAGCGCACATTTTCCCGTGGTGCTTCCTGCCTCCAAACTGCTCCGGGTTCAATTTATTGTTTTTATTTCCCATTATGCTTTAAGGTGGGGGGAGGACGGTGATGTTGATGTCATCCCCTCCCCCACTGTCCCCGGTGCTCGCTTTGAATGCTGGAGTTTACTAATGAATTATCTATAACTTTTTTGTTCAATGCACTGCCTGTCTGGAGCTAAGTTTACATGTTCCGCCCAGCCTTTCATAAGGCTGGGATAATACTGTGGTAATGATGAGGTCTAAAGAGGGCTGAGTTAGGTTGGCCGCTCTTTATGAAAAGCTGTATAAGGACCTCACACTGTGTGGAGAAAGGTACCCCCAGATTTCGCGGAAACTTTACCACTATTATTATTATTACTAATATTATTATTATTCTATTATTAGAAGCACTCTGTGCTTCTAAGGTAGTAAGTGGGAGTTTGAAAATAGAACCCTTGATCTCTACCAACTCCCAGCCTCAGAGGCCATCCTGTGCTCCAACCTGGTAGCTGCAGACACACTGTGTGTCCACGCGCACACGTGTGCTTGGACATGACAGATTCGTGTGCTCAGTTCTGGACCATGATAATAGAAATCAATGTCTCGATGTTGGTGGGTATTCTGTAGCTGGCTTTTCTTTATGAATGTCCGCAGAAGTGTCCTTTTCAGCTTAAGAGTGTGTCTAGGGGGCTGGGGATTTAGCTCAGTGGTAGAGCGCTTACCTAGGAAGCGCAAGGCCCTGGGTTCGGTCCCCAGCTCCGAAAAAAAGAACCAAAAAAAAAAAAAAAAGAGTGTGTCTAGTAATTGCTGAGCTCGAGTTCCAGTTGTGGATGTGTTTTTCTTCAGCTTGCAGGTTTATAAGGTAACTTTGGGATGCTTAAGTTACAGAAGTCTCCCCCACACGCTATCGTAAAATTACTCCACTACTTTCTTCGACTGGGGGTCAGGACAGCCACATTTTGTTCATGAATGATTGCTCTGTGGGATTTTTTTTTTCAAGTCTGACTGCCTCTGTAATTACCTATTTATCTGGCGGCTTTGCTTTATTTCATAATAGAGTGGATAGGGTTTATTAAATAATTCTTGTCATTTCTGCCAAAAAAAAAAAAAGCTAAAGTTTGGCTGGCTGAACTTACTTTAAAAAAAAACCTGTTTTTATAGAACATTTGTTGAACAGATAAAAATCTATATCTGTGATCTTATTAAATAACTTCAGCCCGTTTCGAGGTGTTCCTCTCAGCCGGGGCTTGCACTAATCTCAAGGGGTCTGCGTGGATGTTAGTAACTACAAATGTTCATGTCAGCAGTGTTGGGGCGAGGTACCCGTGGGGTCCTTTAATGTGCAGAACTGTCGGTTTAGAAATTGGCCTATAAAGGGGGGTATGATAAAACACTCAACTTCAAAGTGAGCCTGTTGGTCCTGCTTAAACGGATTCGTGATGGCAGGAGGACAAGGACCTGGCCGCCCCCAACCCCCACTCCCTCCACGCTCCAACCCACCCCCTCCCCCATGTCCTGCACTTTGAGTTAGCAGTCTGAGCCAGCGTTGGGAATGGCTGCCCCTGCGCCGCGCCGCCTGTGTCAGGTTGCCGCCTCTGCCCCACCGATCCCTCCGGGATATCTGAACCCGGCTGCCCTCTCCCAGCTGCAGACCCCGGGCTGCTCCGCGCTGATGTCACCAAGCTGTTGCATTACAACCTCGAGGTTCCTCCCCCTGGAACCGCCCTAGGCTGGGGAAGAGGCTGAGTTGGGCAGGATGATTGCAAAGTTAAGTCACGGGAGGGCGGAGCGGCGAGCGGAGCGGAGCGAGCGGGCAGGCGTCGGCGGCCCCCGCCGGATCAGATCGATGCCGCCGGGGCTGGGTGTGCTGCGCGGCCCCGCTGCCCCGACGCAGCCCGAGCCCCGGCGGGAGCGGCCGCAGCCTGCCAGGCCGGAGGGCAGCGGTTGGGGCTTCAACTGGTTGCCAACTGCCTGTGCCTCGGAGGAAGACCGGAGTTTGTGCTGCAGCCTCCTCAGGTGGAATAAACTTTCAGGAAGATCAGATAAGAATCTTGGGGTGGGGAGGATTTCTTATTTTAAAAGAGAAACTTGTTATAGTAAGACATGCTGTTTGACTGTTTGATGGTTGCTGGATTTTAATGCCCTGGCTCTTTGCCCTTGGGTAATTCTGGATAACCTCAAAGAAGCTTAAAATGGGAAGAAAAAAACTGCCTTTAGGATCGAGTTTATTTATGTATGGCTCCCCCTCCCAGCCAAAAGAAAAACCTTAACTTTTTATACAACATCAAACTTAACTTATTTTTCTCCAAAGAACCATCCTGTGCCTTCTGAACAGTACATGGCCCTTGTGTTTTTCTGGGTTTTCTGAAGCGGTTTATCTGTAGAGGACATGGAGTTTCACAGGACATCTCTAAGTGGATCACAGTCAGCCGGAGTTCTGCCGAAGTTAACACCCAGCCCGTTAACATGCTTGCTCGTTTGGAAATTTTAATCTGGAAACCTCAAGCAAAGCTAGAGTACAATGAGACACGGACTCACAGGGGAATCTTTCCGGTGTTTAAGCCACAGTTAGCTGTGTGCTCCTGTGTATCTGCTTTGGGACGGAGTGAAAGGGAACTTTCACAGAACTCCGGGAGGTGGAGTGAGCTAAATTCTCTGCCTTGGTGCGCTTTGCCTCTTAGAAGCAGGTAAAAGGGCAGCTTCACTTTCACAGCGGGACTGCTTCGTGACTATCCACACCTCAGACACCATGCCTCCTTGTTTACCCTTGCTGGATGCATCATAGCTCCGTCCACAGATAGTCCTTCCTGGAAAATGCTTTACCGAACTCCTTCCCCTCGGTGTCAAAAGCTGCGATCATTGTTTTGAGTGTCTGCGAAATGGGGAAACCACTCAGCAGACCAGACTGTCTCCGCCAGAACCCTCCGTGCGTAGGGAAGGGGGAAGAGGAGGAGGACCTGAACATCGAAGACTGCTACGTCCCACAACGGTCCATCTACGACACGGTTAGACTAAATGAGCAGATAGACTCCGGTTCCAAAGGCAGCCTGTCCTCGAGGCACTTCACCGATCGGACTTTGCCCTACAGTCACAGGACACTGGACGTTAGCTCCCTGTGCTCCAATGGTGCCCTTTCCTCTTCCAGCGTATTCGAGCTGAGAGGTCGGGAAGCTAACAAGCTAGATGAAAAGATGATCTTTGATGCCCTCAAACTAAACAGCGACGTCATCCGAAACACAGGTTTCCCCAAACCCAAGTCTCAGGCAGAAAAGAAAGAGCACAGGCGGTCCTGGAGGATGTTTGTCCCAGCCAACGTTATGGATCACGCAAACAAAAGCGAAAGCTCTTTTGTGGAGCCTTCTGACTCGTCAGATGCTGTCCCGAAGGCCAGCAAGTGCAGATGGGGTACTAGCTCTCAAACCTCAGAAGAGGAGGACTCTGGCTTATGCAGCCCCCCAGCTGAGAAAGAAGAAAAGCCAGGCTTTGTAAGTGGAGAGCAGCCACAGATTAGAAGCCTCTCTTCTGCTGAAGACATTCATACTCCAGAGCAAGACAGGCCATTTTTTTCTGCTAATTCTGTTAGTGAGCAGAAAATCCCACTGCTCTCAGGCAGAAGTGCCCACCCCTGTGATGACATCCAAATGATTCTACAGGATGTCTCCTCACTCAGGGGGAGCAAGCGTGTGAATGCTCAGAGGGCACTCCATGGTGAAAACGATTGCGTGCAGAACCCTTTGAGAGAGAGTACAAAGTGCAGTGCATTGGTCGTGCCAAGAGATGGGGCAAACAAGTGGATTTCCAACTCTGAAGACCAGGAGAAAGCTTTGAAACAAGGGGAGTCCCAAATCACGGCACACAGGAGGGAATGTAGGAAGGGACCCCTACTGGATTTAGACCTCTCGCCCACAGACCTCCTAGGGGAACAGCTTGGAGACTTTGGTAGCACAGCTTTGCTAGAAAACGTGATGCTGTTGACACAGTATGATTCAGAAGAGCACAGCAAGGTGTCTAAGGGTAATCTAGAGGCTCCCTTCTCTGCCCAGGAGATAGAGGTGACCCAGAAGAAAAGCCCCCTCCAATTCATACCAGTAAAAAGGAAAACAGGGCCCAGAAAAACAGGGGTCCAGGCAGGAGCATCGGACACAGTCTGCAATGGCTTTCAGTTGGTACAGGTAATTAATGGAATTGCAAAAACGCAGCCGCAGCTGCTGCTATGTGGTTCTGTTTCAGATTGGTCAAGAATGATTTTAAAAGCGATTCATCTTGGGGCTTGGTTAGCACCTTGCCAGATGCCCGCAACAGATAAGTCCGTTGGCGTAACAGATTAATTAGGGATTGTTAGGGAATGATCCTTCCCAGATGTGGTGGTGCAGACAGTTGCTGTCGAGGTTCATTCAGAATCCCCACCCCCACCCCTCACCGTTAATTTAGGTTCACGTTAGGTTTTGGCACAAATTGTGGTTGAAAACAGTGCCGTATAAGGGCAGTTGTATTGAGTTTATTAAGCACCAAAAGGCTTAGTCATAAAGGTACAAACACAGTATTACATTGTCGTGGCCCGAAAAGCCCTCCACCCACCCAGCTTACAGGAGGCCCTGCACAAGAGAGGAGAGAAACTTTTGTGTTTTCTCAGGCACGGTAGACCCTAACTCCTCAGAGTTGCAGATGAGGTAAGAAAGTAAAGGGCGCAGCCTCGCAGCCTCGTGATAAGTGGAGGTTTGTCTGTCAAGCCTGTAATTTTTTTCTTCCCACTCAGATTCAAGTTCAGCTATTTTGGTGCTCCCCCTTGACTCCCCAAGTGAACTTCACCTCAGAGTTAACCTCGCTTTATTTTTAAGTTCTCCTGTTTGTGCGCTCCAAGCCTGCATGCATATGTGAGGGGGCAGGGCATGGCTTTATAGGTATTTGTTACCACTAAGAGACAGGGGATTTAAACAGTACCAGAGTCCTGCTCTTCCTGTGTCCCGCTGTCCACACCTTTCCCTGAGTACACGCAAACACTCTGCTGACTTCAGGGTCTAGCAGAACGCCTCTCTCTGTAAAGCATGCGATAGCTCGCGTGGAAGTGTTCTTGTTTTGTTGTTTTATCCTAACCTAGCTGGTAGCCATAGCCATTCTGAAGAATTCTGGAAAATAATCACTGGGTCATGCAGACCTGCGCTGGTACAAACCCTTCATTTAGCCAAGACCAGGGTTGCAGACGGCTTACTAGAGCATCGTATTAGTAAGAGTTTTGCCCTGAAAACTAAGAGGGAAATAAAAGCTATCCCCCAAAAGGTCATATAATGTACAAGAGGTGTAAGAGTGGGGCCGTTCTCTTGACCCTGTTTGTATCTCTTTGTAAGTCGTTGAACATACTCCAAGCTCTTACTTAGCTCCTGGAAGTGGTAACTCAGAGCCTCCTGTAGAGAAACAGTATCGCCAAAGTCTTTAGCCACTGCCCGTGGCCATTTTCTGTTGACACGCCCAGCACATCACACCCTTTTGAAAACTTACAACGTCTGAACTTTTCTCCTCCGCAACTGGGGATCCTGCCGCCTTCGTTTACGTCCAGCTAAGTTCTTACGGTTGCTCCTTTGACATCGAAACCTTAGCTGGCGTGGGAAGGTCAGTATACGTTTCCAGTGGAAAAGGCAGCTCGAACATTTTGTTACCAGGGAACGTTCAGAGGAAACAGTGGCCCGTTTGTTTGCTATGCCCGACGTACTCGTTCTTACAGTAAAAGTAGAACTACCCAGCATGCTCAGCACTGGGCCAGGGTCTGGGGAGTTGTCTCCTTGGCCCCTGTGTCCTTCGCAGCTGCTTTTCAACCTGTCATCCTCTCCTGAGGTGCTTCTTTAATATCTCTGCCTTTCTTATGTTTCCATATGTCCTGATTAAGCAACCATTAGTAATTTTGTGGTGTGCTCCAGTGTAATGACTCAGAGTCCCAAACTTTATTTTACCTTAATATCTGTGTAAAGTTTTGTTACCGCGTAAAGAATAATTGATTTTTTTTCTCATGACACTCTCCCGGCCCTGCATTATAAACATCTATTGTATAATCCACGGGAAAAATGATGCGCTACCATCAAAATTACCTGGAAAGCGGTGTATAGCCTCCGCCCAAGATAGATGTCTCTTTTCTGTGTTGGTACCAATCGAGCAAATAACTATGGAGTGCATATTACTACCCAGGTACCGTAGCAGGCCCAGGATGTAGACCTATAACTCTCCTAAGCAAAGGGAGTGCTTTCTGTGGAATCTGCTTTTTAACCTAATGCAGTGCATCCTTCGTGAGTCACTGGCAACTGAGAGACAGAACGCCGGATAGGGTGGGCAGAAGAGCATAGAGTACTGGAGCAGTGTGGACAGCAAATTCCCAGGTAGCAGTGGACAAAGAGAAACCGGAGGTGCTGTGCAGGGCGCCATCATTTCAGTCATGCCTGCCTCCACAACCTTCTCTGTGTCTTCAGTGTAGGGCTTTCTCCCCAGTCCTTTCCCCGTGTCCCAAAGCTTGTTCGTGTTCTGTTCACATTGTTTTAGTCTCTGGCTCTTATTGAATGATTAATGTCCTCCCTCTCCTGTCTTAAGGAGCTCCTGCCCTGTCTCCCGTGTGCTCCGTTCTGTTGTCATAGCTTCCCACTAACAGATTTAAATGGGACTGACTTACTGAGTGTCTTAGTGAGGGTTTTACTGCTGCGAACAGACACCGTGACCAAGGCAACTCTCATAAAGGACAACATTTAACTGGGGCTGGCTTACAGCTTCAGAGGTTCAGTCCGTTATCATTAAGGCGGGAGCATGGCAGCATCCAGGCAGGCATGGTGCAGGAGGAGCTGAGAGTTCTACATCTTCATCTGAAGGCTGCTAGTGGAAGACTGACTTCCAGGCAACTAGGATGAGGGTCTTAAAGCTCACCCCACAGTGACACACCCACTCCAACAAGGCCACACCCACTCCAACCAGGCCACACCCACTCCAACAAGACCGCACCCATTCCAACAAGGCCACACCTTCTAATAATACCACTCCCTGGGCCATCACACTGATTTTTGGGTTCCCCCCCCCCCAAGCATCATTTCAACTTTAATTTTCTCAAGCAATTCTATGTCTTTATTGGATTCTATTTTGTATTTTGTAGAAAGCCCACTTCCTTTTCATTCAGTTCTTTGTTTTTGTCCTTTTGTGGTCCATTCTTACCCCCTTTGAGTGCTTTGAACATAGTGTGGCGATTCTGTCAAATTCTTTGACTGCAAGTTTTTCCAAGGTGTTTCCATTGGGAGCCATACTTACAGATCGGTGATCTCAGGGAAAGACATGTTACATGTCTTGGGTTTTTGTTTGTTTGTTTCTTTGTTTTGTTTTTAAATTGGTCTTGTTTCCGTGCTACAACTTGTGAGCCCAAGTTGGGTGTTTCTTCCTTGTTTTTATGTTCAAAATCAGAGTCCCTCTTCTTTCAGTGGAGGTGATTCAGTGTTCAGAGAGGACCGTGTCCTCCTAGTCATGAGGTACGATTTCTCTCTGTGAAACCGATATTCAGGGCCAAAGGCTCTAACCTTACTCTTACTCTCAGGGTCAGGTACAGCCCCTCCTCTCTGGGTCCACCTGATGCGTATGGGACCTACCCTGTGTTGCCTTACGCCTTCCCCTGTGTCTACACCTTCTGCTGTGGTGGTTACGGAAGTGCCTATGCTTTTCCATTTGCTGCTGTTAGACTTTGGTCCCTGGGATAGGCATGTTCTTGACCTCTTGACCTATTTTGTTGTGTTGCCAGTGTTCTGATCTGCATCTCAAGCTTTAGTAGCCAGCTATCCGGACTGCATGAGTGGATGTCCTTACGAGCCCCCATGAGAATTCCTTGACTTAGGCGGCATCAACTTACCATTTACTCATCAGTGGGATTTTGGGGTTTTTTTGCATATTTTTTATCATAGTTAAATTACGATGATAGGAAATGTCACTAGACTCATCTTGGTTTTTGTAGGTGATCTTCCTAAATGTATGTAGAATATATAATTAAAGGCCACAAGCTGATATTTCATACTCACAAGGTAATGGTAAATGATGTCTTGGTACCAACAGTTCACTTCAGCGACCGATGCTGGTTTCCACTACGTAATAAATAAGCATGTAGTCTTTACACGTCTGGTCGTCATTTAATGCTAAAATTCTTACAACACGGTTCTCCCAACCTGCAGATATTCCAGAAAGAAGAGATCGAACCCTTGCAGGCGAAGCAGCAAGATGTGAACTGGTTAGGCCAAGGCCTTATTCAGAGCGCAGCTGCAAACACCTGCACTCAGGGTTTGGAGCATGACCTGGACAGCATCAATGCAAGGTGGAAGACCCTCAATAAGAAGGTAGTCGCTCGGTCCCTTTGACTCCGTAGTAATTTTCGCTTCCACCTTTCACGACTAACAGTCACAATCATACTAGTAGCCACACTGGCCCAAATGCACTTGTTCTTCTTGTGTTGTACACTAAGTGGCCGTTCATGGGTTGAGACGGGATTCCTCCCACCCACATCCCAACCTTGGCAGAGATGTGGCCACAGACCCAGCAGGTATACTGGAGGCAGCCATTGTGGGTGGCCCTGTGTTGAAAGAGCCTCATCGTCGTGCAGTGGTAACTTGTTTGCCCCTGGGACTCCCTGACTTGAAGGGATGCAGGCTCCCTGTTGTGCTAACCTTTCTTGGGGAGAGGCAAGGGAACATCCATCCACCCAAATGGGCACTAACAGCAGACCAACGTGGGATTTCACTGAAGTCCATCTTGATGAGACCAATGAGTTTATTGGAGTTTTTTTCTACAGGGAACAAGTGAGGGGTGATCCCCTACACCCCCCTAAGTCACCACAAAGACCCATCCCCTCATGGATAGCATTAACCTTACACTCCTGTATAGCTTACCATCACCCACTTGCAGCTTGCAGCTGGGAGATGGAGTAATAGGAAGCCCAGAGTAGGCTCTGCAGCCCTCCCTAGAGAGTGTCTGTAGCTCCATCACCATACACCTAGCTGCCACTCTGTCATTTTACTCTGCTTGGCATAGCAACAGTGGCAAGGTATGAGACTGGCATCTGGTTATGAACAGAGAAGAAAGCACCATAAACACATATGGGTGCTCTGTGTGCTCATACACAAAGGCACACACACACAAAGGGAGAAGGAGGGTGTCTTAGTTAGGGTTTTACTGCTGTGAACAGACACCATGACCTATGCAACTCTTATAAGGATAACATTTAATTGGGGCTGGCTTACAGGTTCAGAGGTTCAGTCCATTATCGTCAAGGCGGGAGCATTGGCAGCATCCAGGCAGGCATGGTGCAGGAGGAGCTGAGAGTTCTACCTCTTGTTGCAAAGGCAACTAGGAGACTGGCTTCCAGGCAGCTAGGACTAGGGTCTTAAAACCCCTGCCCACAGTGGCATGCCTACTCCAATAAGGCCACACCCACTCCAACAAGGTTACACCTCCTCCTAAAAGTGCCACTCCCTGGGCCAAGCCTATACAAACTATCACCGAAGGGAAGAGGAAGTGTGGCCAGGTCTGGAATAATGATGAAAAGTAGTGTCTGGTGGGCAGATTTCTTTGTCTTTTTGTTTATTTGGTTGTTTGGTTGGTTTGGTGTTTTTGTTTTGTTTTTAATGAAAGAAATAAGTTGAAACAACTGGATACATTGTAACAACTGGACCCTTACAGGTGGCTCAACGAACATCCCAGCTGCAAGAGGCCCTGCTCCACTGTGGACGGTTCCAGGATGCCCTGGAGTCCTTGCTCAGCTGGATGGCAGACACGGAAGAGCTTGTGGCCAATCAGAAGCCTCCATCAGCAGAGTTCAAAGTGGTGAAGGCCCAGATACAGGAGCAAAAGGTAAGTTAGCAATGCCTTTGTTCAGCCTCACATAAAAAAAATCTTTAAAATGACAATAAAAGCGTGCCTCCCTTGGGTACTAACAGGATGTCACAGTCACACCTTGTCACTATTTTCGATATTGTCAGTTATTCAGGCAGCGCTCACAGATTTCATACTCTGGTCAAGGCATGGGTCTCGCTGCAGAAACCCTGAGTGAAGACAGTAAGAGCCTCCCCGCCCCCCATTGAACATAAAGTCGAAAGGGAAAGAAAGGCCCTGAGAAGCCAGTAAACAAAGTCTGTCTTTATCCTAGAGTGGTTTCAAAGCAGGGACGAGGTGGGGATCTAGCCACCACAGAGGCCAGGGCTCAGGGCAGGAAGTGCTGGAGTAGAGGGATCCTGAGGAGCTCTAAGTAGAACAGCCAAGAAATGCTTTACCAGCTGGGCGGCATTTGGCCAGGGATCTCGCTGTTGCCTAAACACGTGAGATTTACCCACATGATTTGTATAGAGTAAATACTGGCAGGTTCTCTCTCAGAGTGGAGCCGAGTGCCAAGGACACACTCAGGACCTCTGTTCACACGCTTGGGGACGCGCCACTGCGTGTTCTGGTGTTGATAGACAGAGGCGTACTTGAGACAGCATGTACAGTTCTGGAGTTGGTCATGGTGTCGTGGTCAGACATGAAGCATTGAATGACATTTCCAGTTGAGTGAGCAGCTGTGATTTGAAAGGACACACGGGAAAAGGCATGGTAGGTGGCAGACCAGTGAGGTGTCTCCTGTATAACTTTTTACATGGGGAGGAAGGGTAACTATTTGAGATTGAATTAATTGTTACATATAAAATTTTAATCAAAAGTTTGTGTGCGTATACGTGGGTGCATGCAGAGGTTAGCAGGACATCGGGTGTATTCCTCTTTTTCTCCTCACCTTATTACCTCTCAATGGGGTCTCCTACAGAAGCAGAGGTCTAGACAGGGTCTACCACGGAACCAGAGGTCTAGACAGGGTCTACCACGGAGCCAGAGGCTCGCTGCCTGACTCACTGGCAGGAAGTTCTTTCAATCTGTCTGTCGCCACCTACCCATTGGGGAATGTTAGGATTGCAGCCACATGCAATCCTGCCTGACTCGCTCTGTGGGTCCTGGGGATTCGAACTCGGGTCCTTGTGACTGTAGAGCAAGTGCTTGTGCTTACTGAGCCATTTCCCCAAATCCTCTAATCAAGTTTTAATTTACCTTTCTAGTCCTGGCTTAATTAATTAATAATAACATTTCTCTCTGTGTGTTTTCTTGGAATTGAACCTAGGAGTTCATGCTCCAAAAGTGCCTCACCACTGATCCATATAGCCCAGCCCTATTTATCATATATTTCAAACTTGCCAAAACAGTGTAAATATTAACTCGCCAAGTGTGAGAAGAGGAACTACTAGCTATTATTAGTTTGATTAAATTGTTCGCCACTGCACACATGTACTAAAACATGACACTGTAACCTATAAATAGATACACTATTTATTTGCTAGTTTAAACTTTTTAAATAAATGGCTAAATTGGCCTCAGACTTTTAACAACTCACTGCTTCCTTTAATTCTGCGTTATGCATTAGCTCTCTACAAATTCTCTGAAAACTTCAGCCAATTAGGGAGTGACAGGACAAGGACAGGCCCAGGGCTCAGGCCTCACGGCTCAGGCCCAGGGCTCAGGCCTGTGATCCCAGCCACTTGGCAGGTACAGGTAGGAGTTCCCAAGTTGCAGGCCAGCAAGAAGACAGCCTGGTGAGCCACTCAGAGGAAACCTGTCTGGAAACTAAAAGTGAACAAGAGGATTGGGGATACGGTGCGATCACAGGACAGAAGCCTAGGATGTGGAGGCTCCAGTTCAGACTCCAGTACCAGGCAGCAAGAAAGGACCCCTCCTAAGAAGCACTGGAAACCCCGTGCCAACATCAGCTGAGTTAGTCTCCCAGGGGTAGTTACTAGTGCTTAGTCAACAAAACCCATTAATTGACTTAGTCTTCTTAATTGCCAAAGGTTTTTCTATTCCAGTTCACCAGAAGTAACTCACGTGGGCTGGCAGGATGGCTCAGTGGGTAAAGGGCTTGTCACCAAGCCTGACAAAGCAATCCTCAGAACCTACACGGAGACAGTAAAAGAACAACTTTCACCAGTTGTCCTCCTACACACACACACACACATGATACATGTGTGTATTTTACAGACTTCACATTGTTTACATGATGCCCTGAACTGTGTTAAGAACATCTGTGATCCCTTCCCTTTGGAAACATGTATTCCCTCTCTTTCCCTCCGCGGTGGTCTTAACCTCAACTTACTCCTCCAGCAGTTACTTTTGGGAAACTGTTAAATTGTTACTCCTCCGCTGTCTCTCAAGATCAGGGTAAGCCAGCAGAGGCCTGTCCGTCCTGTTGAGCTCCTGCATCTAGTTGCTGGAGCACAGCGCTTGTGATATGTGCCGTGCAGTTGCTCAGAAGTGACTTGTTTTGTTTAGTTAGGGCAGGGTGACCCTGAGTCTGGCACTCAGCTAGATTTAGACCAAATTTCCTTTTAACTGCTAAGTCCTGAAACCTTAGTCCTCTTGGCAGCTCTTGAGAACCCAGCGCACCCACACTCTCTTCCTTCTCTTTGGGCATCTGAGAGCTCTGCTAAAGGCTCTGTCCTCATGGGGTCTGAAGCACTCCTTCCATGAAAGGCCAGGAGCCTCCTGAGTAGCCTTCTGACCTGCAGCCATGGTCTAGTCTTAACCCGCCTGCCCATAATGCATTGCCTCACGTGAAACAGGGAGTCTGATATTTTGGCAGAGTGGTTAACTGCTGGATGCTTGGGGCAGTCCTGCTTTATGAAAGTAAGAAGGGTATTGTACTCTCCGCATGGGTCAGTCTGCTTAGCCGGGGTGCACCTTCTGCTCCGTGATTTTGTAAGCAGGTCGTCACAAAGATTACAGCGGCCTTATCCATAAGGGCTGTCTGTTGTCAAAGCCACACCTCAGCGTCTGACACTGTGGTGGCAAATTACTCAACCAAACACTCTTTCTATTTCTTCTTTGGAGGGTTTGTTGTTTTTTTTTAATGATGTTTATTTATTTATGCACCCTGCATGCACCCTGGCATGCATGTGGAGGTCCAAGAACAAGTTGCAGGAGCAACTTGAAGTTGCTGCTTTTCCCCTTCCACCACATGGGTCCTAGGGATCAAACTCAGGTCATGAGGTTTGGCAGCAAGCCACCTTGACCTGAGGGGCACCCAACCTCTCACTGGCCCCAAATGGCTTATCTTTCCCTACTTCTCATTTTATCCCCACATCTATCCATGGAAATATATACATATGGGTGTCTCTATCCATATATATATGGGTGTGCTTACGATGTATTCTATCTTATATTTATTTAAACATCCTTCTGCCTTTTAAAAACACTACGTGTTTTGTCTGAAGCTTCTGCAGAGGCTGCTGGAAGACCGGAAGTCTACCGTGGAGGCGATCAAACGAGAAGGAGAGAAAATCGCTGCTTCAGCAGAGCCGGCAGACCGAGTGAAGCTCTCCAGGCAGCTGAGCCTCCTGGACAGTAGATGGGAAATGCTGCTTAGCAGAGCCGAAGCAAGGTACCAGGCGTGCGCTGGCGTAACGCTTGCCTCTACATCCGTGTCCTCCGTGTCTGTTCACCACGGGGTTGTGGCCTACCGGCCCTCATTCTTCTGATGTCCTTGGGCCCCCAGCCACATCCCTGCTCATTAAGAAAGCATTTTCCCTCGATGGTAATACATTCGTTTGTGCAAGACACAGTCATTCTCTACCAACCAGGCGTCAGGTACAGAGCTAGGTGTTAGCTTATGAGGATGAACCATACCAATCCCCTCTGACCACCCAGACAGGTGCAGACTAACAGACTCAAAGCCAGTGCGGAACAAGGACAAGAGTGACGCTTTGAAGTAGAGATGGGAGCAAGTATGATAGGAGCACATAGTAGGAAGGAGTTTGGAGACAGGGAGGCAGTGGCCCTGTTTTAAGGGAGGAGTCAGTTAGAAAGGAGTGAAGCGGCAGGCGGTCCTTTTCCTCCCTCCCTCCCTCCCTCTGTGAAAGAGGGGTTCTAGACTGTGGCTCTTCTGGGCTCTTGTTCCCAATTCTGTTATTACAGAGTTGCAGCCAGTGCAGTACCTCCTGTCTGCCACGATGCTCTGGCCAGTGATTGGGTTGACAGTAAAGCAGTTCTTACCTCTTCAGACTAAGAGTGAAGGGGGAAGGTCTTCAACTGTTGCCCACTAATAGTTTGGAATATGATGGCGTGGAGCCAGGTAGGACGCCACACACCTCCAACACCAGCACTCGGAAGGCAGAGGCGGGTGGATACCTGTGAGTTACAGGCCACCAGGACCTGCACCGCATCCCTGGCCAGCCAAGGCTATGCAACGAGAGCCTGTCGCACAAACAAACGAATGAATACAGAAGTTGTGTTTTTGTCCCTGCTGCCAATAATTTCTTTAAACTTCGTATGAAGCTCAATTCCCAGGTCATATCATTCCCTTTCAAAAACAATCAACATGTCAGGAAGACAGGGTAGCAGCTAGACCTCAACACAGACTCTCAGTGAGGCTGATGAATCCGATGCCCTGCTATGAACCAGCACAGTCAAGAGCCTGAGAGGAAAAAGGCAGCGAGAACAGAATGACTATAGCCACGAGATTCTGAAAGTACTCCTCCTTGTAAATAAATCTGAGCTGCTCTCTATTTTTTGACATTTTAAGTCCACAAAGTAGTAACTGTTGCTTTTGACAAACGCGCTTGATACTGTGTATCTATAATGTAGCAGTCACGATTGTTCAAGTTTGTTTTTAAAGGTTTATTTATTTATTATATATAAGTACATTGTAGCTATCTTCAGACACACCAGGGAGGGCATCAGATCCTCATTACAGATGGTTGTGAGCCACCATGTGGTCACTGAGAATTGAACTCAGGACCATCTGGAAGAGCTGTCAGTGCTCTTAACCACTGAGCCATCTCTCCAGCCCAAATGTTCAAGTTTTTAAAATCCACTTCTGACCATCTTGTTAGAAATAGCTTCAGTGACTGTCGCTTCTATCCAAATTCATATTTGAAAATGCTTATAGCAAGGCCAAGCGTAAAACGTGTCCTTAGTAGTATTTCTTGTCATTGTTTTTATTGCTGCTACCTTTAAAAATGGTTATGATTGGTGGGCATATTCTCAGGGGAGGTGGCTTTCACCCTCCATGATATTCAGGAGCAAGGATATCTTCTTTAATTTTATTTAGATGCCCGTGATTTAAAGCCTAGCCTGAAATGACTTCTAGGAAGCCATGTTTTTAGAGTAGTATGGGAGGTCTGACTGATGATCTTGGTTGGTTTCACACGTTCTCCACCCCTAACTGACCTTCCTCTCGGCAAATGTATAGGAACCGTCAACTGGAAGGTATCTCTGTGGTAGCTCAGGAGTTTCATGAGACCTTGGAGCCCCTGAATGAGTGGCTCACAGCCGTAGAAAAAAAGCTGGCCAACTCCGAACCCATAGGAACCCAGGCACCCAAGCTGGAGGAACAGATTGCACAGCACAAAGTAAGACATGCGTGCCCGCGAGGCCTGGGGTTTCCCTTATTCATGTCATGGTTTGTTTTTACGACACGCATCTGTTAGACTATGCATAGTTGCGAAACTAAATCCGTCTAGAAGGTCATCCTTTGGTTCTGTTTATGTTTTCCATTTGTCCATGCCTTTCAGTTTTGTTCTGTTTCGTTGTGTTCCTTTCCTGAACTTCGTTTAGGTATTAGAAGATGACATCACCAGTCACAACAAACAGTTACACCAGGCCGTTAGCATCGGCCAGTCCTTAAAGGTCCTGAGCTCCAGGGAGGACAAAGATCTGGTGCAGAGTAAGCTAGACTCCTTGCAAGTGTGGTACTTTGAGATTCAAGAGAAAAGTCACAGCAGGTCTGAGCTCCTCCAGCAGGCCCTGTGCAATGCTAAGATCTTTGGGGAAGATGAAGTTGAGCTGATGAACTGGCTGAACGAAGCACATGGCAAGCTGAGTAAGCTGTCAGTCCAGGATCACAGCACAGAGGCGCTGTGGAGACAGCGGGCCGAACTCAGGGTACCTTCATTTATTTCTTTTCTTTCGTTTCTCTCTTTCTTTCTTTCTTTTTTTTTTTTGCTTCATTTTAGTTGTTATTAATTTTATCCATTCTTATCGGTTGCATATTATTTCGTGTCCATTATGATCCATTTGATTTGTTAAACTCACACTAGACCTCTACTTACATGAGCTCGAGTTTATCCAGTTAGCTGGCTCTCTGGCCACTTACTGAGTGTGATCACTCTTCTCTTCATGGACCCCATAAGGAACCAATACCTCCACAAAGGCAGTTTTTATAAGACCCTTGGTGGATTCTAAAAGAGAAGCACAATGAATGCTGGGAGATCTGCGCAGGATATGGGACGTGGGTGGAGCAGGGGAAGAGTGACAGACATTTTAAAAATTAGTGCTTCTGCAGATCTGCCCCCCCCAGTAAACATTCTCTGAGATTAACAAACTCTCCCCCCAACCCCAAATGGAACCTGTGTTTTTAGGCTCTACAAGAAGACATTCTCCTCAGGAAACAGAGTGTAGATCAGGCACTGCTGAACGGCTTAGAACTGCTCAAACAAACCACAGGTGAGATGCCTCTGGCTCGGGTTATCTGGGGGCAGCATCACGAAAGGTTGCCAGGGTGTCTCATGGATGGGGGCAGAAAGACAAAACACCTCCTGACTTTTGAGGCCACTCTAAGACTGTAGAATGCCTTGGAGGTCAGTCAAGAGGGGTCCGAATGGGATCTCACTTGAGTCCTTGGTGGGTGCTGTGCGTGCTACTCACAGCACGAAGCGCTTGGCGTGTGTGCTGACCAGACAAGCCTGCGCTGCAGCTACAGAAGTCTTCCACTGCTGGAAGACTGATGAATAGGTGGGTTTTGACAGCTTAGTTTTATTTCCGTTTGTTTTTTAAGGTAAGCTCGTCACAGTGATGCTTGTTACAGCAGTCCACAGGCTTAGTCTCCCCAAGCTTGAGCAGCACTACAAAGACACATACATGGCCCTATAGCTGCATGAAAGGCTTTTGAGCAACTCAGAGAAATGAAGATACTTAAGTGGTTCTTCTGGCCACAAGAAAGCCCTTAGCTGTTTTGGCATTTGTACACGCGCACTCGTGCACACACACACACACACACACACACACACACACACACACACGGGGCAGTTATCATTCGTTGTGGTTAAAGGCATGCACTAAAGTGTCTAGAACTCTCGTTTGGAAGTCTGAAGCCTAGGGCATAATTTATGTCTCTCTGAAGGACGTAGAGGCAGATAGAGCCCCGGAAGTGTGGGAGTGAGTAATGATGAGTAAGAACAGGAAGGTTAAATACCCACACGACGTAACCGCCTTGTCAGCCATGACATCAGTGGCTGGAGTGCTGTCAGGTTTAGCCCTCATTCTTCAAAGATAGAAGGCTTTGTCAGGGAGATGAAACGCTGCACACAACTGAAGTTTCTGTAGGCCTTTCTATTTTTTTTAGCAATCCCAGGGAAGAAGTGAGGGCACCTTTTGGGTCAGATTATCTTTAGAAAAAAATGTCTCCTCATCCCCCGCAAAAACAAGTCATCGGAAGAAACTCTCTGCCCCTCGCTTTTTCCCCTTCCAGAAGAAATAATCCATCTTCTCGAAATTTTAGGCGACGAAGTCTTAATCATTCAAGACAAGTTGGAAGCCATTAAAGCCAGGTACAAAGACATCACCAAGTTAAGTGCCGACGTGGCGAAGACTCTGGAACACGCCCTGCAGCTCGCTGGACAGCTGCAGTCCAAGCATAAGGAGCTGTGCAACTGGCTGGACAGAGTGGAGGTGGAGCTGCTGTCCTACGAGACTCAGGGCCTGAAGGGAGAAGCTGCAAGCCAAGTGCAAGAGAGACAGAAAGTAGGCCCTCGCGCACCCCTCGCACACCCGTCACCTAGGACGGGCGTATCTGAGTGTATCCCAAGTGCAGTGGCTGTGGTGGGCAGGGGCCTGGTGGAAAGAGGAAGTAAGGTGACCATTGAGACAGGGGGTGTGGTTCACTTTAAGAGAAACCTGACTGGGAATGTAGTTTCCTGCCCAAGGTAGAATGAAGGAGTAGGGAAAGGGGGAAAGGAAGATGATCATTGTTTCAGAGGCATGAAATTTGGTTGGAAAAACCACTTCGGTGCAGTCAGAGATGGGTAGCGTCAGGGGTTTTCCTGGCAACGTCCCCAAAGCACACCGCCTCCCTGAGCATTCATTCCAACATGTCTGCCGCTGATCCCATGAGTTGGGGAGGGCGCACTCCAGCAGCATGTCCTCACAGTAGGCTGTACTCCTCTGGAGTGTGACAGGGCCTCCTTGCTTGACTTTTGTTAGCCGATAACTTAACATGCTAGCCCATTTGAGTTTGTTTCTGCAAACAGCAAATATTTATTTTCCATTTCAAAGATAAACTCCTGCCACATTGACAAACGAACTGCAGCTCCCTAAGCTTCTCTGGAAACACTTTTGGGTGTTTTTTTCAAAACAGCTATAGATAACGGAGGAGGTTCGTTTAGCTCAGATGGAACTAACCCGCCCAAGCGCTGTCTTGTCAGCCAGCAGAGGACCCCCACCCCCACCCCCACCCGGAGAACGGAACAGAGGGAGAGCGTCCCCCCACCCCCTCGCTTACTCGTGTGTTTTGTATGTTCTCAAGGAACTGAAAAATGAAGTCAGGAACAACAAAGCCTTACTGGATTCTCTCAATGAGGTGAGCAGCGCCTTGTTGGAACTGGTGCCCTGGAGGGCAAGAGAAGGGCTTGAGAAGACGGTCGCCGAGGACAACGAACGCTACCGATTGGTGAGCGACACCATCACACAGAAAGTGGAAGAGATTGATGCTGCCATTCTGAGGTCTCAGCAGGTAGGACCAGTGCCCCTGTTGCCCTAGGCAACGGGTGCGCTTCAACCGTCCAGGGCCTTTACCTGAACAAACTCACTTGCTGCTGTGTTCCCACTCCAACTGCTGTGCTTCAGAAACGAGCTTGGGGGTCTCGGTAAAGTTCGGCCAGGCTGCGTCTGAGCACCAGGGCACTGCTAATCTACACATGGTCAGCAGCCATCTGCCCCCCACCCCCCGTTACCTCACAGACAGCACCCTGCCACACGGGGAAATGCTGTGTCTACGTACGTGCATGCTGCTCGCTCTAGTCTTACGCGTAGACTAAGCCCAAGGTGTCTGTGATTAAAGAATTTGAATTAGCATACAGATCGGTATCTACTGTCCCAGGATCATGCTTCTGTAGCAACAAAAAAGTCTTTGTTTTTATAAAGGAAAGAGTTGGGATTTTTTTTTTTATTTTGATGATGTAGAACTTTTTCCAAAGATGACTAAAGGGGGAAAAATTATAGTTTCTGACCTGCTTGTGGCTCACAACAGTTTCTACTCCAAAGTTTCAGAGAATTCTCCTGTTAGCCACAACCCTGTGGAAAATGGTGAGCGGGGCGAAGGTGGCCCTAGGAATGGAAAGTTACCCTGCGTAGTTTAACTTCTATCGAAGTCCTTGTGGCTATTGACATTTAAGCCGTGAGGTTCGGGTTGCAAACTCTGCATGGGGCCATACGGTTTTGTAGGGTCCCTCCAGCAGATGTGTGACCGACCTCTTCAATCCCACCAGGCAAGAGCACAAGGAGCATACGCGGGCTACGAGAGGGGGTCTCCAGAGTTGGTTTTCTAGCGTTGTGTAATCAGAATTTGTAGGTTCTAAAGCCTGCCGCCCTTCCTTTAGTATACCAGCCGAGGTTCACAAAGGCTGGTGAAAGATCAGGGTATTTCCCTGCCTAGGACATTTCTGTGAGGAGCATTCATGCCCGGGGAATGTGTCTGCCTGCCTATTTTACAGTTTGCAGGATAAATTGTCGTTTATCCATGAAGTTGATTCAGCCATTTTAAAATGCTGGGTTTCTTTTTTTTTCCATGAAAATGTATTTGAACATTTCATGGCTGGCACCCAAGCCTTCTCTGAGTAACAAGACAAATATTGTGTCCTTCGGGGGCAGGATTTTCTCGAGCACTTGACTGTGTTCAGTTAGTTGAATGATGTAAGACAGATACAGACTGAGTGACAGGTTGAGTTCAGATTGGTTAGCACACACTGAAACTTGCCCAGACCCTTAACCACAGATCAGTTACGAGAAGAAATGTTTGCACGTGTTCCCCAGAGGTTTTTTTTTTCTTAAGTAATCAGGTTAGCATCATAGTTCTTGAACCTAAACTATTAAAATGTGCATCCTTAGAGGAAACAATATTGGCCGGGCATGATAACGTAGGCCTTGCATGCCAGCACTCCACAGGCAGAAAGATGGCTCTCTTCCTGGTTTTTATGTGGATTTGAACTTGGTTTCATCTGCTTGTATCCATTTTCAGTGTGGCAGCAGCAACTGTGGGGGATGGGGGGGAGTAGATAAAACCCCACGTCCCCTTGGACTCTAGGGTTTGTTGGATGGGGCTGTAGCCATTCCAGCCCTCTGCACAGCCTCTTCTGATAGCACAGTGAGAGAGACCACGATGGTCTGACACAGGGTGGCAGGGGAAACCCTGACTCCTCACGATGTCTGTTAGGATCCCACCAGGATGCCGCAAAGGAAAAGTGCCTCACTGCTACCTGTCAGGGTGAGGTCGGGACTCCACACCACTCTCTGTTTATACTGTAGGGTGTCTCTTAGCTCTCAACCAGTGGGAGTAAAGCTTTGGCCCCTGCTTAACCTCATCCCAGAAGGGACGCAGACTCAAGGGAGTGGGGCTACCATTTTGTTCGGTGGCCTTTGATTGGCTTGGAGTGGCTGTTGTCTGTGTTCTGCCTTGTTAAGCTGCCCCCTACCCGTGTTCTTTGGCTAGAGAAAACAGGATCCTCCCAGGCCTGTGTCTGCACCCATTGGTATGTAAGGGTCACCTGTCCATTCTGTACCTAACCTTGGATAAGTGAGGCTCAAAGAAATAGCAGAGAATGGATCACCCTTGGGATGTTGATCCTCAGGACCCAAGGTCCACGGCACTCCGCAATGCTGTGAGGATTCTTATTGGAATGAAGAAGCTTGGCCAGTTCAGTCTTCTGGCGAGTTTACATTGTGTCAATGCGGAGTCTTTAAAGTAGAATTACTTTGTAACTTGTTGAGTCCGGCCCACCTCTTCTCAGCTTATTTTCCTTCTTTACTCACACCTGGATTCCATCGGGGAAGTCACCAAATGACCAACAGCATGAACTCCGGATTTTAATTCTCCCTGTTTACTTGGGGCTTTAGCATTCTGCCAGGCTATGAATTGCTGGTACACTGAGGAAAAGAATCTGTGAGTGACCTTGTGTACATCCAAAGTCCAGTGTTCCTCGGGATGCACACAGGTTGTGCGCGAGTTGCCTGAGCACATCCTTCACCACGGGTACAGATATGTACACACACATTCATCTATAACCCAGACAATAAGGAAACGGGAGCGTTTGATTATTTCACCTCGGAGCCACATGCTTGGTAGCACCGTGTTCCTTCCTGCCCCCCTGAGAATTGAAGTCACAGGGGAAAAATGACTTCAAATGGTATCTGATGGTCAACTCTTCCGGCGGTTAACGTTTGGAATGTAAAGGCACCTGAAAAGGCGGCTATGCACCCACAATCCTTGCGCATTTACTGTGCTGTTGCAGTACGGCGGAGCATAAGAGCTCGTGGGCAGGGTTCCTCTCTCCCTGTTAACCAGTTATTCATTTATCTTAAGATACCATGGAAAAAGAAACCGGGAGTCTCCGATTAGGAAGCGGGGGATTCAGGAACCACACAAATAGGTAATGTCTCTGGCACCAGCCACGGGAGCTTGCTGACCTAATTTTTATCTTTTGTTTAGTTTGACCAAGCGGCAGATGCTGAGTTATCCTGGATCACTGAAACACAGAAGAAATTAATGTCTCTGGGTTGCATCAGGCTGGAGCAAGACCAGACCTCTGCTCAGCTGCAGGCTCAAAAGGTGAACAGACGCATTTTCAGATGCGGACCGGGTCGTGGGTCGCAGGGCCCCAGGTCTCTCAAACACATTCTCGGGGCTTTGCCTTCCAAGACCCTGTCAGTGTATCTTGCCATTTTCAGCTATTTCGCTTGCTTGCCTTCACCGAATCACACCGAGTCTCTCTGTATTTTGTCTTTGTCCGGTAAACCCCAGGCTTTCACCATGGATATCTTGAGACACAAGGATATCATTGACGAACTCGTTACCTCTGGGCATAAAATCATGACCACATCCAGCGAAGAGGAGAAGCAGTCAATGAAGGTATCGCCTTGTCTGAACGCTGGGCAGTGAACTCCAGAGGGATAGCATCTTCTGAGCACTGTGTTCTAGAGGGACACTTTGTATCTGCAGCTGCTGGTTAAGCAACCGAACCATTACATTTAAATCAGGCATCTTTTAAGGTTACAGAGTAGCCATGGAGACACGACCCACTACACACACACACACACACACACACACACACACACACACACCCTGGACCAATGCCTCTAAACTCTTAAAGTTTCCTTAACTGACCCACATTGAACCTTCAGTCAATCCAGTTGATATCAGCTGTAGTATTGTCACAATGGTATTCTGGCTTATGTCAGCTATAAGGCACGCACGCCATCTATGGGTCATAAGCTCCCGGAACATTTGTAACTTTTAAGCTGAAACAAACCCCAAAATACATAGGTCTTCTATTCTGTGTGAAGTTACTCGAAGCCAGTAGGTGAACAGTGAGCTAAGTAGCTAAGGAAGCAGTAGGTATGCATAGTTTTAATAATTCTGCAGTGATAGAAAACCATCCACAGGTAATAGTGGTTAGCTCGACCTATATACAGGCATCTTGGGCAGCTTAAAGAAATAACTGCATGTTAATGCTTCCAGGAAAGTGTCTGACCCCAAATAAAGATACACAAATTTCCACGCCTCAAATTAAATTTAAATAAAATACATTGTCTTTCAGGCAGAGCACACATAAAAGTACAGATTAAGTATAGCATGGTGCCAGACTTTGATTCCCATGTGTGTGATTGATTTTATGTTTAACTGATTTTTGTTTTTAATGATTCCATTTGTGAAAGATAATCTTTCTTTTCCCTTAGATCATCATGTAAATGCTGACAGACTTGTGTGAAACTTACTTTCTAACCCCGAGAGCAGCATAAGGGCACTAGGGAATTCTGCTTCCTTTAGCTTAGTGCCCATGCGTAAAAACTCAAATGCCCTCTTTTATTAACATGAACATATGCCTAGAGACAGTTAATCCGAACACATTTGTTTATGTATTTGTTTCACATACCTCGGCTCACTCTGTGCCCAACGTACAGAACTGGCCAAAACATACCGACCCACAGCTACCTGCCTGACGAGCGTGTTTGCTCACCTTGCTCTCTAGAAAAAACTGGACAAGGTTCTGAAGAAGTACGACGCCATCTGCCAGATCAACTCAGAGAGGCACCTGCAGCTGGAGCGGGCGCAGTCCCTCGTTAGCCAGTTCTGGGAGACCTATGAGGAACTTTGGCCGTGGCTAATGGAAACACAACAAATCATCTCTCAGCTACCGGCCCCAGCCCTGGAGTACGAGACTCTGAGGAGACAGCAAGAGGAGCATCGGGTGAGAACGGGAGGCCGAGCCCTTGGCTGGGATGTTGGTCTTCAGTGGGGTGTCTAAAGGGCTGCTACTCACCCTCCAGAAACCCAGCATTTTAGTAATTCTGTGGTGTGTGTGTTCTATACTCGCTCGCAGCTGGGTACCTGTTGCACGCTATATGCATGACCCCACCCCAACTTTCTTAGAATAGTGTACACTATAGCCCATCTGGGTAGGAAAAAGAACACCATTTTAACGTGTTAGCGGTATGAGCTTTTGAGGTGCTTCCAACCACATATGTTGAAATGCATCCCGTATACATTGACTACATTCTATGCTCGATATGTCACGAAGTGGTCAGAGCCATCTAAAGTATTAGAAACTAGAGTAGACGTGGGCAGAGGAGCCACCATGCACACAGAGCCCCCGAGTTCTGAGAAAACGTACAGTGGCATTCATCTGTCAGAACAGCAATGTTCGGAAAGCTATCAGCCGTCCCCACCACTCTGTGAAACCTGAAGCAGTGACCTAGCTCTACGAGGCTTACATGGGACTGTGGCATCACGAAGCCCTTAACTAAGCTTACCTGCTAAGGGCACTGGAAATTAGAAGAATGTGGTTGGGAGAGGGCTCACGTCTCAAAAAGTCTAGAGCCCCTAACATTTATGGACTTCAGAACCTACTTGTTCTCTTAATCCGCACGCACGCACGGTGTATTCGTAAGCTAAAGATTTATCTGCTTATACTCTGTGTGCATGAGTCTTTTCCCGTGTCTCCACCACATGTAGACAGTGCTCGGAGGCCAGAGGTAGGCGTGGCCCACTGTGGGACTGGAGCTTGGACAGGCGTGAGCTGCCATGTGGGTGCTGGGAATCAAACCCAGGCCCTCTACAGCAGGAGCTGCTCTTCCCGCTGACTCCACCCCGGCTGCTCCTGTCAATCTCGGTCACTTTTTTAAACACGTTGCCCTGGAAGACTACCTGTAGCTGACGTTCTTACCCAGAGAGAGTTTATAAAAGCAGCCTCGGGCAAAGTTACATTTTTATGAAGTTTTATCTAAATCATTCGGCTAGCAAAACACTTTAAAGTGGTGTGGAACTGAATTTCACTTCAGTATGAAGTTCTGTTGGCTCAGATATCCTGGCGGCCGGTTGCCGTGTGACTCTTAGCATAAGGTGGATCGTGAATATCTCCGTCATAGGTGACTCAAACAACTGCTTTGAGAATGAATGCCTAGTGGCAAGAAATGGCCCGTCGGCTAGAATTTTAGAAATTGAAAGGGTTGGGGATTTAGCTCAGTGGTAGAGTGCTTGCCTAGGAAGCGCAAGGCCCTGGGTTCGGTCCCCAGCTCCGGAAAAAAAAAAAAAAAGAAATTGAATTTACGTCCTCCTCTTCATAATCTCTGAACTTGCAAAGCAAACCTACGGTTTTATACCTATGAGGGTAAGGGTAAAGGTGTTATAGCCACGTCTGCAGATTGCTCATAGGATACGTCACACCTCGCAGGGATGCTCAGCGTGTAGCTGTGTGTTTAATCTCTGAGCCTTAGCCTTTGTAAGAGTTTACAAAAACACACAGGGGCGGGAGAGACGACCGTCAGGCCAAGAGCACTTGCTGATCTTAGGCCTGGTTTAAGTTCTTAGTGCCCACCCGACTGGCCGCTCACCGCCTCACCTGCAGCGTCACATGCAAATAATCGTAATAACTGATAGAAATGGATCAACATATCTGGTATCCCTATGTCACATATATGTAGAATAATTTCTAAAATATTATATATAAAAATATATAATTATATAATATATAAATATATATTAGATAAATATACATACATGCATATATGTATATATATATATATGAATGATACTGGTTCACACATGTGACTAGAGTTCCTATGGGCTCACCTCACCCTCACACCTCTGTATCTTGAGGTTTTTAAAATCCTGGTATCCTGTCTTTCTTCCCTGCCCCACCCGACACTCTTCCTGCTCTTGAGGTCCCCTCCCCCAGTCTTGTCTGCATACGTCATGAGCGGACAAAAAGACGCACCTGTGAGCCATAGCTCAGCTCCTCTGTAGACGATGTGGCGCTCTCGCGAAAACGGGCAGCTCTTGCTGTGAAATGCACATTTACGGTTTCCCTTACCATTACCATGTATCCCTCGAAAGGCACACGGGACGGGACACCGTCTGGTCTCGGGTTGGTGTTCCTCCTGGCAGAGACCTGGATCCATGCCTGGAGGTGGGGAGGGCCCTGGTTTAGCCGTTCCTGCCGGCCAGATCCCTTGGCGGTGCGATCGGCCGTGAGCCTGAGGTGTGACTCCGAGACACTGAGAGACGTTTGGCTCATTCCAGCAACTGCGAGAGCTGATAGCGGAACACAAGCCTCACATAGATAAGATGAACAAGACCGGGCCGCAGCTGCTGGAACTGAGCCCCAAGGAAGGCGTCCATATCCAGGAAAAGTATGTGGCAGCCGACACCCTCTACAGCCAAATTAAAGAAGATGTCAAAAAGCGAGCCGTGGTACTGGATGAGGCCATTTCTCAGTCCACCCAGGTAATCCTTTCTATG
Organism: Rattus norvegicus; assembly: GCF_021556685.1. Lineage (NCBI taxonomy): Eukaryota > Metazoa > Chordata > Mammalia > Rodentia > Muridae > Rattus > Rattus norvegicus. The sequence goes on from NC_141542.1 coordinate 51,660,976, forward strand.
CTAGGAGAGGAGTTCATTTCTTCCCCACAACCAAGAAGGCAAAGCATGTTTCCTGGCCCCTCTGGTTAACCCTCCTCCTAAACGATGTCACTGGGTTGACGCTTAGGTGCAGCGCCTTTTCTCTCAGAGGCGGGCTCTGCTTACAGCCAGCTCTTGGGTTTCTCTGCCTCCTTCAGGGTACGATAAACAAAAAAAAAATGATAATAATAATTTCCAGTGAGTAGAAAACCTGCTTGCAGCAGCGGTAAGATCCTTGCTTCAGTGCCCATCATAAGTGGAACACAGTATCTGACATGGAGGAGAGAAAAGAAACTGTTAAAATTATCAGTAACAGAATTTTCCTTAAGAAAGGCATTTAGAGAAAATCCTGAGCAATAAGCCAGATAAAAATGTTAACATTAGGGGTTGGGGATTTAGCTCAGTGGTAGAGCGCTTGCCTATGAAGCGCAAGGCCCTGGGTTCGGTCCCCAGCTCCGAAAAAAAGAACCAAAAAAAAAAGTTAACATTAAGTAGGAAGCGGGGGTTTTTGTAAAGACGGTTTCTCAGGAAGTTGATCTTGTGAATACCTGCAGGTCCTCGGCTTCCAAGGTTTTGTTTTTTGTCATTAGAGGCTGGGCATCAAGGTGGCGTTCTCTACGTGTGCAGTACCACGAATGCATTTTCTGTTCCCCTCTGCTGCTGCAGAAGAAACTGAGGGGAGGGGAGGGCTTGTGTCATCCTGCACTTCAGGTCACAGGCTATCCCTGTGGGGCGGCAAGACAGAAACTCAAGCAGGAGTTGAGGCAGCAACCGTGGAGGGGCACCAATTGGTGACGTATTGAGCGGCCCATGCTTACCTAGCTGTCTTCTTCGGCCTACACCATCTGCTCAGGGATGGTGCCACCCACCATTGGCTGCCCCCCCCCATCCACTACCAATGACAACAATTATCCGTAGACCTTCCCACAGGCCAGTCTGGTCTGGGAATTCCCTCAAGTGAGATTCTCTAGCCTCTAGGCTGTGTCATATGGCAGTTAAAGTTGGTTCAACATGAAGTTCCAACAGAGTTTAAAACGAAAAGGGTTTTATGACGTCGTGTGATCGCACACGACACCTTCATAAACATGAAATTAACTATTTCCTTATATCCAGTTGTGTGTTTGACCATGAAGTAAATACAAACTTTGGATACAACATTGGCCATATTCTGTTTAATTCTGTTGTCTTTTTTCAATTGAGGAAATATATAACCCAAGGACTCCCTTGGACCTAATCAAACCACCTAGTCAAAAACTGTGAGCTTTGCATGCAGTCTTACATTTTAGGATTTAAAAATGGTTGTTTTAAATGAAATAATCAATTCTGACAGCCACATGTGCAGCTTATCAAAAATAAGTTCGGTTGTGATAAAATTAAACATCAGGTTAAGATTCATATTGCTACAAAGGAGTGTAGACTCCTTCCTAGTGAATACATTCAGTTGTTGATGGGAAGCTCAAGTGTTCTCTCCCCAAGTGTGTCACAGAGGCTGTGTGTCACTCTAGTTAGGTATGGCTTCATGCCCCAGCCTGATGTCACTCTTTGATGGGAGCATTGGCAGAGGCTCTTGAGAGCTTTTAGTTGGGGGAAGTTTTACGTGACAGCGGCCCATTGTTTCTACTCACAGTTTCACGACAAGATCGACCAGATCCTTGAGAGCCTGGAGCGCATCGCGGAGCGTCTACGGCAGCCGCCGTCCATCTCTGCCGAGGTTGAAAAGATCAAGGAGCAGATTGGTGAAAACAAGAGTGTGTCCGTGGACATGGAGAAGCTGCAGCCGCTGTATGAGACTCTGAGGCAGAGGGGAGAGGAGATGATCGCCAGGTCTGAGGGCACCGAAAAAGACATATCTGCCAAAGGTGACGAGACGGGCGCAGCTTTCTCTTCTGTTTGTTTGCTTGTTTATTATGGTGTTTTGTTTTGTTTTTGAGAGAGAGAGAGAGAGAGAGAGAGAGAGAGAGAGAGAGAGAGAGACCATGTGCGTGCATGCATGCATGCGCGCGTGCGGCCTTGGCTAGCCTGGAGCTAGCTATGTAGACCAGGCTAGCCTCAAACTTAGAAACCAATCTGCCTCTTACCTCCCAAGTGCCGGGACTGCACGCACATCACGACACCTGGCCTCAAGTTTACTTTTCAAACAGCTCTAGACTCATATGCTGTTCACTGACAGCATGGCTGTGTAACAGAACGCCAGGCCTTTGAAACGTTAGCCCTGGGATGCGTTGCTTCCCAAAAGCCCTCAGTTTGCAAAATCAACTGGAAAACAGAACATGGTCATGTAAAGACTGTGTGTTCTCTGAGGCTCTTAGGCAATAGGGTCAAGCTTGCTTAAGGTACAGTCTTAGTATCTTGTCTAGCATGCCTGCTCCATCCCATGACCAGAACGGTAGCCACCACCGTACCACATATTAGAATTGTGATTTGAGGGCCCAGGGGGAGACTACGCAGACAGTGGAAATAAGACCATTCCAGGAGCCACTCAGGACTACAAACCCTTCTTGGGACTGAACAAGCAATTTCATTCTTGAAGAGCGAAAGACAACACATCTTAGGTTAACTACTTACTGTCCTTTAAGGCCAGCCTTTGTGAACTTAAAACTATGTAAACTTGAGTCTACCCTGCGCTCATGTAGCTTTAGGAGTCTACTTTTATAAGGAGGTGGCCTGGCACAGCCGGAGTGGACCCATAGATTGATCCTGCATCATGTGGGATAGGCTTGGGCCCGGGGATTACACGCATACCGCGGTTGGCCAAAACCTGGTCCAGTCTATGTATTTAGCAGGTTGAGTAAGTGCTGGCCGTACGAGCTAAAGTTTGGCTTTTGCTTACGCGAGGACAGCCGGCATCCTCACTGACACTGTTTTGCCGTGTAGCTGTGCAGGATAAGTTGGACCAAATGGTTTTCATCTGGGGAAGCATCCACACCCTGGTGGAAGACAGGGAAGCCAAGCTGCTGGACGTGATGGAACTAGCAGAGAAATTCTGGTGTGATCACATGTCGCTGGTTGTTACCACCAAAGACACTCAAGATTTCATCCGGGACCTGGAGGATCCCGGAATCGATCCCTCGGTAGTAAAGCAGCAGCAGGAAGCAGCAGAGGTAGGTAACGGATCTCAGTCGGACTACAAAAGAAAAGAACAGTGTTCAACGTGACAATACCTCAGTTCTGTTAAAATTTGTATCTGGTTCTGAACGCGGAATGCTAGTTATGGACTCAAAGACGTCTCGGAGATTGCTCTTAAGATCATCTCTCTGCACCCACACCACTCATGTCTGTGTCAGACACACACACACACACACACACACACACACAATGTAAAGACAGGATGTCTGCCCTTGCTGGCCCCCAGCCTTGCTGCTGTCTCTGTCCTGCCATTTGAAATTCCTCGGATGCACCCAGCGTCCACTGGGTAAAGCCTGACTTTGAGGGGCAGGGTATACAGTGTTGAACACACGAGCTGGCAGCCATGCTGCCACAGGCATTCCACTGTGGCTGTAACCCTGTGGTCTTCCATAGTCTTGTTCCTCACCTCAGCGATCACTTCTGTCACCCCTGTGATAAGCGTCAAGGTTCGATTGGATTATTGCCCGCCCTGTGCGCTTGTACTCTCTTGTGTACGTAGCTGTATTGCTGGGTGGCCTTGAGGAAGGCTAGGCAAATGTCTCCTCCTCGGGTGTTTGATTTGGGGCTCTGCCCATCCCTAGTAAATACTCATTGCTGAGTGGGTGTGTTTAACAGTGACCATGAGGGGCTGGGGATTTAGCTCAGTGGTAGAGCGCTTACCTAGGAAGCGCAAGGCCCTGGGTTCGGTCCCCAGCTCCGAAAAAAAGAACCAAAAAAAAAAAAAAAGAATAAAAGAACTTCTGGGAGAATCACCAATCCCTAACCTCAAGCTGTATTAGAGCAATAGTGATAAAAACTGTATGGTATTGGTACAGAGACAGGCAGGTAGATCAGTGGAATAGAATTGAAGACCCAGAAATGAGCCCACACACCTATGGTCACTTGATCTTTGACAAAGGAGCTAAAACCATCCAATGGAAAAAAGGCAGTATTTTCAATGAATGGTGCTGGTTCAACTGCAGGTCAGCATGTAGAAGAATGCAAATCGATCCATTCTCACAGTGACTATGAAAGGCAAGATAGGGTAGACAGATCCTACCTAGGCCAATGCGTGGGACCCCAAAGCTAGGTTACCATGTTTCCCAACGTTGCTTTGCATAAAACCTTTGTGCTCATATTCAACCAGCGTCTCTTTGGAACACATACAGGCACACACTCCTTGAGAAAATCAAAATGTCTTTTGGTGCTTGATGGTATTTGGGTTATTTTTCTAAATTGCTCCGCTATTTTGTCACAAAGTTATTTTCGTCTTTAGAGCAAAGATTTGGCATTAGAGGATACTGTTCTCTCTATATATATAGAATAGTTAAAAATATATAAAATAAATATATATATATACACTATTCTCATATATATATATGTATATATATGTATACATATACATATACAAAAATGACAATATGAGCTTGGGAAGACACTGCCAACCTCACATAGGAAGCCCACGGGCAGCTCCTCAGGACACCTTGTCTTGGTTTTGGTGTGGCCTCACATGGTGTTCTGAGGCTCTACTTTGAATTCCAGGCAATAAGAGAGGAGATTGATGGACTGCAAGAGGAGCTCGACATGGTCATCACACTGGGCTCAGAGCTCATTGCCGCCTGTGGGGAGCCTGATAAGCCCATCGTCAAGAAGAGTATAGACGAGGTACCCATGACTTGCTCCCCACGTTTGGAACGCCTTCCTGCCTGTTTTTACAAATCGTTGAAAGTACAAATGTGACACTGAAAGGAACATTTATTTTGCAGTTGAACTCAGCGTGGGATTCTCTAAATAAAGCCTGGAAAGACCGGATTGACAGACTGGGAGAGGCCATGCAAGCCGCCGTCCAGTACCAGGATGGATTGCAGGTGAGCTGTCAGCCATGTCCGTTGGTCTTAGCGGAAGACAGGAGTCTCATTTATTCATGTCCTGTACCTCGACACTCTGGTTCCAGCCCAGCACTGTGACTGTGCGTGCAACGACAGACAAATCTGTCCACAAAATTGCAACCACTGCGACTCAACTTTTGCAGAAGATACTTCTTACCTTTCAGACGTACGGATTTACACGCACATCTAAACGTGGACCAGCACACGCGTCAGTGGAATTTGCTTTGGAAAGAAGTGTTCTAATGTTTTTTTTAAGTGAAAGTAAATATTCCCACACTGTATTTTCCATAAATTGTTGAGCACCCGGCAGTGAAGTGACGGGGGACAGAGTCTCAGTTCTGTGCTAAGGCTGAGTGAAATAAGATAAAAGGGATAAACATGGGCTAAAAATACCACCAAGTTAAACTGAAGTCAGAATTAAAGAGAAGCAACACTAAGCCAGCGCTCTCCCCACGCACCAAAATAGAATTCTGTTTTACTAGCTCATAACTGGCTGCGTCAAGGTGCCTTCTCCTTTTCCGTACATGTCATCGTTAAAATGGTGCTTTGTCATTGTCTCTTCAGGGTTCCTGTTTGGTTCGTCAGCCAGTTAGAAACCGATTTTTAATATTAGAGTTTGTTTCAGGTCAGCTCGGGGGTGTATCCCTCTGCTTCTCTCCCCTTGGTCCTAGTTCCTAACAGGTTGGCAGGAGTTTGATCTTGCATACTTCTCACTGCATGGAAAACCCTCTCTAAGTATTTCCATAACGCCGAAGGGAATATTATTTTTAAAGCTCACATGACAACATTTTTTTTCCTCTTTCAGTATGCCACTTCTCCCTATGTCTGTAAAAATAAATATCCCCGGCCAGGCTCACCAGCAGGAAGGGCCTTGGACGTTGGAAACACAAGACATTTTTCATGACCAATAACACCTTAGTATAACTCCTACACACGTGCGTACACCTGCACAAGCAAAGTAACGATGCCTTGCCTCAGTAATCGGTGACCAGTGCTGGCCACACTGGGCTCCCAGTCTGTGCGGGGGACACTAACTACATCACAAGGGCAAGTGTGTTGTTGTTGCCCATGGCTAGAAAAGACCCTGCTACTGCCGTGGGCAAGACACTGATTTGACACAGACTTCCTCACCTACAGCAGGCTTCAGCATAGGTCCTGTTGGTCACGAATGGTACTTGAGTTGTTCAGTCGTGTTGCTGTAATGTGGTTCTAAGGTACTCCTTAGGGCCCAAGACTTGGTTATAAAGAGAGATTCATTTTCGTCCCAGGCTGCTGCTTGAGTAATTGAGTTGGTTAATGGCTATTTAAGCATATCAGATAGTTTATAAGGTCTTCTGTCAACTTGATTAAAGTAATTCTGTTATACATTCATTAGCTTTTTTAAAAAATGTGTGTTAAGCCTTGTACACTGTGTAGAAACCTTGAAGGAAAGAGAAAGTAGAGGACTGTGAAGCCTTTTGCAATAATGGGGTGTGTGTGTGTGTGTGTGTGTGTGTGTGTGTGTGTGTGTGTGTATTACATGCAGGATTTTAATGGTAATCGAGGGAGTGTAGAAAGGTTAGATGAACCGCTAAACAGTGACTTTCTTGGTTACTTGAATAAATAGATACATTTGGATCTTTTTCTTACAGTGTATTTTTAGATAAGCAAATAGGATATTCCACTTTTGTGGTTGAATATATAAACATTTTCAGATGAACTTTTCTGTGAAAGTGTTGATAATTTAAGAATAGGATTTCCCTTGGCCAGCTTTGGTGCTGAACTGGAGGTGACATTTACTTGGTATTTGAGGAGCCGTTTTATATTACCGCTTTTATTTGGGTAAACGCTCCCAGTTTTAAAAAGTTTCAGCCAGTTAACATCTGATTTTTAATATTAAAGTTCTTTTGAGGTCAGCGCCTTTTGCGAGCTGCCGTGCTAACACACGGAACACGTGTCTTGCAGGCAATATTCGACTGGGTCGATATCGCAGGCAATAAGCTAGCCACAATGTCTCCCATCGGAACGGACTTGGAGACGGTCAAGCAGCAGATTGAAGAGCTGAAGGTAGGTGTGGGGCTCCCGGTTGGTAAGGAGCTGCCTGTAAGGTCCCTAAGTCACTCGTTCTCCAGGCTTCTCGCCTATTCACTCAGCTGACGTAACTGAAACATTGCATACTGACCCCAAAACGGTGCTATTTATTTCTGTTGCACATATCTATTAACACATGTGTCTGTGTTTGCACACGAGGGTGCAGTTCACAAAAGGAGGTCAGAGAACAGGGGTCAGGTTGTTGGGCTTGGTAGCAAATAGCTTTCCCCACTGCTCCATTTCACAGGCCCTAAAGTTGAGGTGGGATGATATCTGCATGCAGGAAGTATGTATAAGTGCTGGTTTTTTTTTTTTAATGAAAGACTGATTTATTTTCCTCTATAGAATTACAAGTAAGCAAAGGGGGTGGGGCAAGATTAGTAACTCTATGTATTTAAAAGCAACTGTGCGTACATTTTGATGTGCAGTCCTTCAGATATCCTCCGGTCTGAATGGAGAGGGCAGGTGTATGCAGAGGGGAGGGCCAGATTTGGAAATTATTTTGCAGTAACAGTGGGACATAGAAGTAATTACTACAAACACAATGCTGTAAAACCATGAAAATTATGAGGGAACGCATACCATGTGCTTGCCTGAGATCAGGAACTACTAAATTCCTCAAAGTCATCGTTTCTAGGGTTTCATATACATTGATATAAAATCAGATACTAAAAATTGTTTCTCTGTGGGATCTGTTAAATTTTACCGTGCGTAGTAAAAGTCAAATGCCAAAACTATAACTATTCATAAGCCATTGAGTAAAAGAGGGAAACTTCTCTCTAGACCTCTTTTGCTTTCAACGGGAAAATGTGAACTTTAGTTTTTCCTGGTTTATTTTTCAAATGTTCCTCTGATTTTCTCCCCCTCCCCCCAACAGCAATTTAAGTCAGAAGCTTACCAACAACAGATAGAAATGGAAAGACTGAACCACCAAGCAGAACTTTTGCTGAAGAAAGTAACAGAGGAGGTTGACAAGCACACCGTCCAGGACCCGCTGATGGAGCTGAAATTGATATGGGACAGCCTGGACGAGCGAATTGTCAGCAGACAGGTAAACACCAAGACAGTAATGTAAAACAACGACTAAAAATCGCGTTAGCAGAAAATACCAGTAAACCTCAGAAGCGCCTAAATTGCCTTATTAAAATTTTCCCATTTGTGCCGTGTTTTCTCACACACACATACACACAATCAAATTAGACTTGTTACTAATCTCAAATTAGATATGAGTAGATTCGTGAGCCGTGAGGATAGATGGGATGTCATCCAACAGTTGATCTCTGCCCTTGTTTGGTAAGAGAGCATCACTCACCATGTCGGGGTCTAAGCGGATATTTTCTTCTCTGCTTCTTGGCAGCACAAACTTGAGGGTGCTCTCTTGGCGCTGGGTCAGTTCCAGCACGCCCTGGACGAGCTCCTCGCATGGCTGACACACACCAAGGGCTTGCTGAGTGAACAGAAACCTGTTGGAGGAGACCCGAAAGCCATCGAGATCGAACTTGCTAAGCATCACGTACGTACCGTTGCTGCCCGTCACCGTTTACGTTCGAGGTTCTTAGCTTTATGGTCTTAACAGAGGTTGTCTGGCATTAAACTGCTTGAAGTGTGCTGCCTACAAGGGCACAATGAAAGTATTTTCTCACTAGGGTGGGGTAACAGCTATCAAACGTAGCGAGGCCATGCTTCAGTAGGGCTGCAGGGCAAACCCTGAAGATTAATCCCTCGAACCCATCGCTAAGTTAACGTCGAATACTTCTTAAGATTGTAGGAAACAGCCTAAAAACTTGCATGGTGAAAATGCTGTTGTCCTACCATGGCTTTTAATGTCTCTTGGCCTCTGGGCAGCAGTAACTTGCCAGAATGACTCTTTATAAAAACAAACTAGGCTTGTTCTCACAGAATGAGTATCTAGGAGCATTTACGTCTTAGGAAATCTGGCAATTGTCTTAACAGTACCAGTGATTAGAACTGTGTATAATAAGAGTGGAAAGTAAGACACCCCAAGCTGGTTGTTTAGAACGGAGATCTTTGGGAAACCTTTTAACTCTGTTCATGTGACTAAGAAACAGGCCCTCTTCCCTTTTTACCCTTTGTTTTTGAAAGGCCGGTGTATACTGACTTGAGGTTGCCAAAATCAAGGCTGAACGAAAGTTCCTAGCCTCTGCTCTGTACTCTCCCCTGCCTCTGAGCATCAGAGGAAAGAATTCTGTAGAAGTGTCCTGTAGATGTAGACACAAACCGTATTCAACTCTCAGACCTTAAGGAAGTGTTCCCCGTCGTTAATTTGTCAAAAAGCGTGCTTGGTGGAACCTGACTCCTTACACAATCAGTTTGTGCCTGTGGGGGATTCTGACTCCTCGGACGCCTCAGAAACTGATTCAATTGCCAGAGAAGCAATACTGGGGGGTTGGGAGGGGGCTGTCCCATCTGGAAAGCCTCCCAGGTCTGGGTTCCCCTCCAGATGTGCAATGTCTTACATAGGATAAGAGATGACATTCTCTTCTCAATGGCTGCCAAGCGTACATCAGAGAGTGGTAGGGTAGGGTTATAATGAGCTCTCAACTAACGCTAGGCAAAAGGAGTCCTTTCAAGTGGGAAGTTCCAGCGTCCCTTCAGTGAGAGACTTTCATAGCAGTCATTATAAAACATATGTCTTAGATATGTGATAATGTTATAACAAGTATAGAGGAGTAAAATTATCCCTTAAGACATTACGATTAAGTTGAGTTAAAATGGACTTGAATCAATGAAAATGTTTTAATCATCTAATTATAATCTCTACAAAAATATGCAGTGTAGGGGTTGGGGATTTGGCTCAGTGGTAGAGCACTTGCCTAGCAAGCGCAAGGCCCTGGGTTCGGTCCCAGCTCCGAAAAAAAAAAAAAGAACCAAAAAAAAAAAAAAAAAGTATGCAGTGTATCAATTGCAAGGTCATTCTAGTGGGAGTAGCTGCCAAGGGTTTGTGCAGCCCCTTGGAGACTGCCGGTCATCTGAAAGTGTGTCCATCTAGGAAGCTACGAAGTTGGAGGGAAGAAGGTCTGTTGTTTTAACACTTTCTGTTATGAGGCTTTTGCTTCAGAATGTTTCACACCCAGAAAATGAAACAGGTATAGTGCACTAGAGGCGTGGTTCAGGTGCTAGCTCCTGACCCATCATGCATAAAGACCTAGGTTCAATCCCTCGGCAATACTTAAAACTGGATGTGGCGTCCCACACCTGCATCCCCAGCGCTTGGGAGGTGGAAAAAGTGCACATCATTAACCCTAGCACTTGGGACTCAAAAACAGGTTGATCTCTGTGAGTTTGAGGCCAGCTTAGTCTACAGAGGAAATCCCTGGACTGCCAGGGCTACACAGCAAAACCCCTGTCTTGAAAAACAAAACAACAACAAACAAAATAAAAACAAAAATGAGAATGTCGAAGTCTTCTTTAGCTACCCATTGAGTTCGAGGCTTGCTTGGGATACGTGAGACCCCTCTCTGTTGCTGATCATGCTAACATTTCCAGGTGCTCCAAAATGACGTCCTAGCCCACCAGTCCACCGTGGAGGCCGTCAACAAAGCAGGAAATGACCTCATCGAGTCAAGTGAGGGCGAAGAAGCAAGCAACCTCCAGTACAAGCTCAGAATTCTGAATCAGCGCTGGCAGGATATTTTGGAAAAGACAGATCAAAGGAAGCAGCAGCTGGACAGCGCCTTGCGCCAGGTGACTAAAGAGGAGCCCCGTGGTGTCCGGCTGAAGTGACACCGGTGTGCCCCAGTAGCCCTCAGATGCAGGTTTAATGTTGATGCTTTAAAGAGAGAAGTAAGAATAACTGAGATAAAGAACAGAGCTGATAAGGAAGCAACTCCAGTTCTTTGCCTAATACTCGTATGCCCTAGCTTCCTCGGGGTGCCCGGGAGTGAGCACTGCCCCTGGCCCCTGGCGTTCTGATGAGACGCAGAGATGGCTTAGCAGGCTGGGGATGGTTTTTGCCCTTGCTGGAGAGTGATAGTGTGTGTGACACAAACTTAAAAATCACCTGTCCCTGCAGGCCAAAGGGTTCCATGGTGAAATTGAGGATCTGCAACAGTGGCTGACGGACACAGAGCGTCATCTCCTGGCATCCAAACCTCTGGGAGGTCTACCGGAGACAGCCAGAGAGCAGCTTAACGCACATATGGTACGTGTAGTGTTTCCTGCAGCCCTCACCCTGGTCATTCATACGTATGTACGCACGTACATACATACATACATACATACGTACATAATACATACATGCGTGCATACATACATAATACATACATACATTCATACATAATACATACATACATTCATACATAATACATAATGGAAGATGATACAGTTTAAAAAATTAAGTTTTGTAGCAGAAATCACTATGTGTAAATGCTAGAAACAGCACCATTTAGCAATTAAATTTTTCAAGTAAGAATCTGCCTCAGAGGTTAGTATGTCAGCACATGGAAAAAAAGGTTTAAAGAAGTCTAGCAGTTCTGAATATCTCTCCTGTGCTTGCGCTCTCTCTTTCTCTCTCTCTCTCTCTCTCTCTCTCTCTCTCTCTCTCTCTCTCTCACACACACACACACACACACACACACACACACACACACAAGTCTTAAAAGAATTATAGGGGCTGGAGAGATGGCTCAGTGGTGAAGAGCACTGACTGCTCTTCCAGAGGTCCTGAGTTCAAATCCCAGCAACCACATGGTGGCTCACAACCATCTGTAATGGGATCTGATGCCCTCTTCTGGTGTGTCTGAAGACAGCTACAGTGTACTCACATACATGAAAAATAAATAAATATTTTTTTTAAAAAAGAATTTTAGTAATACAGCATCATATTAACTATGAACTGTTATCCCCTGAAGTATAAAGACACATCTGAAATGATCTGGTAATTTAATATAATTATAATTAATATAATAATCATGTGTGAGTAATTCATGTAATCCTGTGGTTTGGGTTTGCTGTTCACGGCTAGGTAAGACCTATTTGCTTGAGAACAAAGTAGTCTTGCGTGACCTCAGAGGGCCCATCTTTGTAAAACCCTGAGTGGCCTTTCCATAGTTCCTTACTTCTCTGGACGTTCTTAAACAGCTCTCACGTAGTTCTGTTAACTAACCAATAATGAATTCCACCTCCAGAAAGCTACACTTTTAGAAGAATACAAGAACTTGCAAGCAGAAAACTTACCTTTAGAAATTTCAGAAAACCACTATACATAAAATACTTTGTTTGCATAGGACACACAAAAGGAACTTCACGTGACCCTATATGAGTTCTTTGACTAAAAATTGTATGCTTAAAAACAAACAAACAACCAAGCAACAACAACAAAAGCTGCAGAGGGCCTGGAGAGGTGGCCCAGAGGCTTTATTGTTCTTCCAGAGGACCAGAGTTCATTTCTCAGCACCTACCTCACAGCTCACAACCACCTGTAACCCTCGTTCCAGGACATCACATTCCTCCTTCAGGCCCCCCTCCTTCAGTACGTGGGCTCCAGCGTACACACGGTGCACACGAACCCACATGTCTAGACATACACTTAAAAATTAAATAAATCTTTGCTAGCAGATTGGAAAGCACGGTAATGCCAGGACAGCAGTTTCCTTTTGACCTGGTTGTGATAGAAATGAAGATAAGAACACCATGAGTTTTCACTTACCTGAGGCTGCTTCAGGACTTAACCCTCTTTTTTTTTTTTTTTTTTTTTTTGGAGCTGGGGACCAAACCCAGGGCCTTGCGCTTGCTAAGCAAGTGCTCTACCACTGAGCTATAAAACGCATCTGTGCGTGTGCTCCATTTCTCTTCTAATGCGCTGTTTTTTTAAGGATGAAGAAATCAGGTTTTTAGCTGATGAAGATGTAGTCAGTGAGAATGGGGAGACCACATTATAACTGCACGCACATCACCAAATGTTGTGTTTCATGTGGCTGGTTTTATAAAACTTAATCTCATTTTTTTAATTAAGTTAAAAATATCAGTAAGATGTAGAATATATAACTCTCCATCAGAACTGTGATTCAGCCCACATTATAATTCAATCAACGCAATTAAACCTGCCTTAGTTTCTGATGAGTTGTAAACATTGTCTCATTGGTGGTGTGCTTCGCATTTTAGCAGAATTTTCCTGTATTCACACACATACACACACACACACGTACACACACACACACAGAGCATCCTCATTGGCAACATTTAAAGTTTTATAAATGATATCACAAACGTCGCTCCAGTAACCCGGCAGTCTTTTCTAATAACTCTCAACTCCTTCGGTATCTTTCTGTCCACCACATGCTTTCCATGTACAAGATTAAACTGTACTGATTGTTTTACTTTAGTTATTCTATGGTGGTAAAAAGGACATAGACGTTTCAGCTTGCAGAGGGGGATCTCCTCAGAGGAGCTAAATTGCTAGCACGTCACTGTGCAGTGAGAGCCGCCTTGACAGCATACCGATTGTTCATTGTTGCTGTAGACCTTAGCGTGCAGCACGCAGTGGTAGATTTCTCAGCAGACGAGGCATTACTGTAAGCGCAGGTACAACTTCAGTATTGAGTAGAGTGCAGCTGTTTGTCAGGCTGGTCCTGTCAGATAGAATGATGAACTGGCATGTCAGGAACGGATTGGAGGAGATGGACCTTATTTTAAAAAATATGACTCTAGCTGGGAGCTGGAAGAGGGCTGGGTGGTTAAGAGCATTCACTGGTGTTAGAGAGGACCAGGTCTGATCCCAAGCACCTGCACAGTAGCTCATAACCGACTGCGACTCCAGACCTGCCATCCTCACCCCCTTCTGACCTCCACAGGTAGCAGGCATGCACATAAATGCACATACATGCACTGACACACATTACAAGGTCTCAGGGCTCTGGCCAGTCCTGTACTAATGTGAGGGCAATCTCGTTGTAGGAAGTCTGCACCGCCTTTGCCATCAAAGAAGAGACATACAAGAACCTGATGCTGAGGGGACAGCAGATGCTCGCACGATGCCCCAGGTCTGTGGAAACCAACATTGACCAAGACATAACCAACTTGAAGGAGAAGTGGGAATCCGTGAAAAGCAAACTCAACGAGAAGAAGGTGTGTGCTTTGATCGGCGTGACAGGACAGTGTTTGCGTGTGTCCCTCCTCGAGCTGTGTTTTATTCCTAGCTATCAGGAATCTAATTTTCATGTTGTTGTTTTGTGAAGTTAAAAACAGTAGTCTAACCCAAGAGAACATTGATACAGTGCAAATTAAGATGTATCACAGGTCACATATTGCTCCAGGTTTTAGAAACTCTGGTGCTTTTTAAAAATAGGAACCACTGGGGGCTGGAGACTTAGCTAGAGGTTAAGAGCATCAGCTATTCTCCCAACAGATCTGGGTTCAATTCCCATACTCGCATAGCAGCTCAAAGCTGTCCGTAAGTCTAGCTCCAGTGACTCTGAGACATATGCGTCCATACACGTACAAATATAGATTTATATGACCACACAAGTCCTAGGTTATCAATAACTGTACTCTAATCACACATTTAAACAAAAGAGAGTGCTGTGATTGTGCTTACGTTTGCTAATCTCTCGCATAAAACTGATGCATCCTTTGTAACTTATGAGATAGTGTGCATCTTATCACCTTTTCAAAGTGTAGAAAAATAATCTAGGAACTCTCAGTAACTGCGCAACAAACAGCGCCCGCCATTGATGGGACATACGTGGTATCCTGACAGGGCAGCGACCCCAGCGGGAACGTCCTTGATTGGCTGAAACACAGCAAGCAAACTGTGAGCGCCAAATGCTAAGTCCCTTTCCTTTGCAGACAAAATTGGAAGAGGCCCTGCACTTGGCCATGGAATTCCACAATTCCCTCCAGGACTTCATCAACTGGCTTACCCAGGCTGAGCAAACTTTGAACGTGGCTTCCCGGCCAAGTCTTATCTTGGACACCATCTTGTTCCAAATTGATGAACACAAGGTACGTCGGAACTCTTGGGAAGCTTGTGCCTTCATGTCAGAAGAATCAGTTTAGTAATTTGGAAGCTTTCTTTTCAATGTATGTTTTTTTTTAATTCCTTATGGATTCACCCCTCACCTTACCCATCTGAGACCTTTCCTGTGTCCTTTAACATGGGTGCTGCCGACAGTTGTGTGTACATTTTTAAAGTCATTTCATCTCCCCTGGTTTCTAATTATGTTCTCTTCTGTGGAGAAAGGTCTTTGCCAACGAAGTGAATTCACACCGTGAGCAGATAATAGAGCTAGACAAAACTGGAACCCACCTGAAGTATTTCAGTCAGAAACAAGACGTCGTGCTCATTAAGAACCTGCTGATCAGCGTGCAGAGTCGGTGGGAAAAGGTGGTTCAGCGCTTAGTAGAGAGAGGAAGATCCTTGGACGAAGCGAGGAAGAGGGCCAAGCAGGTAATAAACTTGGCTGACGTTCTATGACCTTGGGAGAACTGTGTGATCACAGGGTTTTTATTATCATATCCCATAGCAATAAGGAGCCAAGGTGTTCATTTCCTGAAAGGCCCGTGGCCAGCCTTTGCATTGGCAGCCAAATTTGGCTTCCGGGACCCATCTTGAAAAGCCATAGATAACCCTACTTCATAGCTTACCATCAAGGCCCATTGAGAACTTACAAAGTTTCCTTTTGCCGTATGTTTATTTTTCCCCTTTTAACCCCTCTTCTCCTACTCAGATGGGCCCACCTGTCTGAGTTATATTGCTAACTCTGGAAGCCAGACTTCCTTCACGCCAGAGCTGAAGACCAGGACTACATCCTCCCGAGTGCTACCTGAGGGACCTAACTCCTCATCCATGTCCCTCTCGTCCCGTGTTGCTTGTTCAGAGCCTTCATTTCTTCCCCAAGATTCTGCTCCCTTCCGTCTCACTTGAAATTAGTTGTCGGGGGCTAATTTTAACTTAGCCAACCTCACCAACCTCACATGAAACTTTCCATTCTCTCTCAACGTGCTATTGACTAACGTTCATCCAGACTAACCACGGAGAAGAGGGAAATCACTCCTCTCCCTACCCTGTGAGGATAAATCCACCTTACTTGGCAGAAATGGTTTGGTTTTGTTTGTTGTTGTTGGTTTGGTTTTTTTTTTACTAAAAACTTGGTGAAATATTGAGGCCAGAAATTGTGGGGGGTTTTTGTTGTCTTTTTTTTTTCTTTACTTCCACCCCATTCCGCTCCTACTGCCAGTACTGACAGTGTTGGAGTCTGGTGTTTGGAGAGCTAGGCTCATTGGTCGATGCTGAAGGATGTTTACAGGAGTCTGGCGTTTCTATGTTTGAAGTGCGTGAATTTAAAGGTGTTACAGTCCTTTCTGAGTGAGAAGCATGGCAACCTCGCTGTCCGTCTCTGAATCAGAATCAGTCCCCAGGGATTCTGTTGGATGACACTAATTCCAAACCTGACACACTCCTCTGCACAAGTACCTCCCAGGTTTCGAAGAGCTAATTCACAGAGGTTTACCGAATATTGGCTTGCCTTTTTCTCCTCTCTCCGTTTAACCAGCGTTACTGTCTCATTTAGTTAACCAACTTTCTATTCTCCTGCTTCCAATACAAGTGGATAGCGCGTGCCCTGTTTCCGCTGCTTAAGGTTAGGTTTGGAAGCAGGATGAGCTCCAGAGCCTGCGTGTTTGCAGCACTCAGCAGCCCAGCTGTTGCCACACCCGTTCCCGAGCCAAGCCACCTAGGACCCCACCGACTGTTCCTTCCGCTCCGTTCCTCTTCTGAGTCTGGACTGTGTACTGATTGTAGTTCTGTGACTCTGTCTGTCATGAGTTTGTCTTAGCCTCAGCTATTTTTCCTTCCCATCTAAGTTAGGTAGCTCTATGAGAGGCATGCGCTGGGCAGGGAGGCCAAAATCTCAGTGAGCTGCTCTCTCGTACACGCCCGCAGCTGGTGACCCGGTGCCCACAGTACGCTGCTATGGTCACACAGTTTCTGTTACTTCATTATCAGGGTGTTTGGGCGTACAGGAATCTTAACTTCTTTAGCCTCTGTTATGCAGCTCTTTGTTTAAGTTTATTATAAGAAAATAATGTGTAACCAGTTTCCTAATCGGTACCCAGAATTCTTATCAAAGTGTTCTTCTGTAAGGTAAGCAGAAAGAAGAAAAAACCCTGCAAGTAGAAATAAACATGCATTGACTCCGAATAATGTCAGGTTCCTGGTTGGCAAACAGAACTAAACATGGCTAGAACACTAGCAAGGCAGGACTTGTGCATCTCAAACCCCGGTGGGTGGAACCGCCCTGAGCGGGGCTCCGAGCGCAGAGGTATCCTCCTGTATTGAGACAGAGATGGCCTTTTCTTCTCCCTGTCACGTTTAAAGATAATTCACAAGCATGCGTTTTCCTGTCATTCCTTTTTCCTAACATAGGAGTTGAGCACAGAAAAATGTCAGGGTAAGAAGAGACAGATAAACGAAACAAAACAGACATTTCCTGAGAATGTATGTTAACTATTGAGCAAAGGGAGACCACGTGGGCTGGGCTGAGGGGCTCCCTAGCCGTCCCTAGCCGTCCCTAGCCGTCCCTAGCCGTCCCTAGCATTGTCTGGCGCCTTCCTGTACTTAGCAAGCTGCCGGCCGACTGAGCTACAGTTGCACGTGTCCGGGGTTGCTTTGCCATTTGTCAGTGGTCCCTTCGAAATGATGATTTTTTTTTTGGTTCTTTTTTCCGGAGCTGGGGACCGAACCCAGGGCCTTGCGCTTCCCGGGCAAGCGCTCTACCACTGAGCTAAGTCCCCAGCCCCGATTTTTGTGTGTTTGTTTCGCATATGGCGTTGGTGGTTGTTCCTGTTTTATAATAGACTAAGTCGCAAACACTGCGCGCTGCATAAATACGGGTCTCTTTAACAGTTCCACGAAGCTTGGAGTAAGCTGATGGAATGGCTGGAAGACTCAGAAAAATCCCTGGATTCTGAACTGGAAATCGCCAACGATCCAGACAAAATCAAAGCACAGCTGGTTCAGCACAAGGTGAGCTTCTCGTTGGCGGAGCACGCTCCGTGTGCATTTCAAGCGCCGGTTCTTTCTTGTCTGCATGTGTGCATTCATCACAGTAAGGGGGACCTGCAAGTTGCTAAAAGAAAGCATGAAATTAAGACCGGATGTCTCTTCTGTAGTCTAGAATACACTGAGTTTTCAGCTTTCCATGACAACTCTCTTAACTTGCCATTTTTTTTAATGGATAAATCTAGAGTATAGGGTGCACAGATCACAGTTGCTTGGGAAACTGAGGAATGAGGAGCCAGCCTGGGGGACATAGCAAAACCTTGCCCCATAAGTAAACGGAGACATAGGGAAAGCTGACTGATGCTAGCAAAGAACTGGTAATTGCAGCAATGGGTGTGTGTGTGTGTGTGTGTGTGTGTGTGTGTGTGTGTACTCACCTGTGTGCATACCTGTATAAAATTCCATCCCTTCTCTTAGATAATCAGCTACAAGCTTTTCTGTGAAACTAGAAAAATGTAGATACAAGGTTTCAAAATATTTCCCTTTTTTAGTAGTCCTTCCACATTCACGTCCTTTCGTCAGCCCCTTTGTACCTGTTAGAAAGTGGTCATTGGTCTTGGTCGTACAGATAAAGGTGCGGTGTGAGCAGCCCGTCGTGATTATTATGAACACTTCCACAACCTCAGACCCCTACGTTTACATAAATGACTGCTTAGAACATGGTACTTTTAAAAGGCTAGGAAATCGTGGGATAATTTAAGTTTTATCTTCCTCAGAAAATCTAGACACCATCTTTGCATGTGTTCAGTGGACTCACCAGAGGGTGGTGGCCAGAGGATGATGGGAGGGAACATATGTGCCCTTGGGACAGAAGGGGCTTTAAAATTGCCTTGTTTTAGCTGATGGCTTCTTCCTATGAGCTGCCATGGTGGCCAACATCATCCATATTCCTTTGGTGGAAAAACTAGTCCCTTGCTCAAAATAAAATGCTTTGAGTTTTTACACAAATGTTACATGATCTTAAGAAAAGTAACATTGCATTCTGAGCTAGAGAAACCCGGAAAAAAGAACATGCAGGGAATATTAGAGTCTCTGTTTTACCCAACAGTGTTTATCATCAGCGTCTCCCGTTTCTCTAAGACACGTCTTAAGGCAGCCCGTAAGAGCAATCTTAAAAGGAAACTCTCCTGGTCAACGTTTGAGGTCTTCTGTCTTTAGGAAGCTCCAGTCTGTCTGTACTCAGATTTAGTTTGTATCTGATACATGGAGAAAATTTTGTGACCACTTGACTCCAGATACAGGCATTCCATTCAGAATAACACGAAAAGGCAGTCCTCAGTAGTAGCAAGGTATAGAAATGATGGAATACTTTATGTAAATTTTTCCTGATGTGGTTACCTCCTGTTATCAGACAAAATAAATAATTTGGTCGTCATAAAGTGTGCAAAGTGTAGCTTTTAAAATGCAGCAACAAAGAATTGGGTAGTTGTGGCCCTGCGGTTGCCTCAGAGGCTGGCATTACCTCTGCCACGCAGCACTTCTCAGTCTGGTATGACTCCAGGGTGCTGCCAGCATTGAGCAGCATCGCGCTGGCATCACCGGTCCCAAGGTCAGTCGCTGAGCTGACCTTTCTTTCTTTCTACTCCTGAGACTGTATCTTCAGCGCTGGTTCTCTCGTTTTTGTGCTCTCTTTGTAAAGACTTAGAAGTACCTGCCTAGCAAGGACACACAATTCCGGCTCTATAAGTACACACACACACACACACACACACACACGGAGGAATGGATGGTACCATACAGATGTTTCATTAGCACCGTAGCTATTTGATCCTGAAAAAGCATTCTAACCTCTTCTGAGATAAGACTCTGTACAGCTGGGAAGAACGAATGGATATAGGCTTTCCCAACAGTCTAACAACCCTCAGACCCTAAAATGGCAGTTCTGACATCTTGGCTCACAGACCAATTAGCTGTTTCCTTACTGTGTGTCTTAGTTAGGATTTTACTGCTGTGAACAGACACCATGACCAAGGCAACTCTTATAAAGGATACCATTTAACTGGGGCTGGCTTAAGGTTCAGAGATTCAGTCCATTATCATCAAGGCAGGAACATGACAGCATCCAGGCAGGCATGGTGCAGGAGGAGCTGAGAGTTCTACATCTTCATCTGAAGGCTGCTAGTGGAAGACTGACTTCCAAGCAGCTAGGATGAGGGTCTTAAAGGCCACGCCCACAGTGACAAGCCTACTCCAGAGAAGGCTACACCCATTCTAACAAAGCCATGCCCCCTCCAGCAAGGCCACACCTTCTAATAGTGCCACTCCCTAGGCCACGCATATGCAATCCATGACGCTTTGTGTGGTTTATGTCTCCAAAAGTAGTGAGGCCAGGGAGGTAGTTCATGGTCAACCACTCACCTACCGTGCACAAGGCCCAGGTACACAAGCTCTCTACACACAAACAGAAAGAAAATTCAAGATTTCTTTTTCTAGGTCATGACAGATTTGAGCTTCTACAAGAAAGAGCAAACCCTCGAGTTCTAAGCTTGTGTTCTGCTCTAGGGCATCCCTGTGTAGAGCAGTACTGTACATCCAGCTTGGGTGCCTGCTGATGTCTTCCATTGCCAGGTCTCCGTCTGTTTTCTTTGGTGGTCTCACACATTTACACGACACATTCCGATCACATCCTCACTTTCCCTTATCCTCCTGCCGCTGAGTCTCCTTCACACTTGCTGTCTTTTGGGATTTTGCTTTCTGACCCACTGGGTTTAGCGCAGGCTACCCATTAGGACACAAGTACGCATGTAGCCAGCGAATCATGACTAACAGACCAGTTGCTACATTACTAAAGACAACGAACGACTCCCTCACCCCCAGTAGTGTATCCCTTTCCTGCCAATAATTCCCCTAGGTTGGGCTAGGCTTCATGCCTACACACACACACACACACACACACACACATACACACACACACACCTATGAGTGACCATTTTACCTTTTTGTGTTTAGCCTTGTGCAGATCCCATATAAGCAACTACAGCTGCTGTGAGCTTACACACGCCATGGCTTTTCACACCTGTAAGACAATGTTTAATGTCCCTCCTCCCGTTGTCCAGCTCTTAGATTCTTTCAGCCCTCTCTTTCACAATGTTTGGGGACTTGGAGAGGGTCACAGGCAGCGTGCATGCTACGGTACCAATCTGCCAAGCAACGTGTGCCCACGGGTGCAGCAGGTCCATAACAGGAGTAGCCAGGAGTTGAGATTTGATCTGAGGTCTGCTACTAGGGATCCGGGCAAAAACCATGGCTGGGGTGGTGGTCGGGGGGTCATAGACACAAAAAGATGAACACACCACTTTCCTTTCATTAAAGGGGCATATCCAAGTGCC
The DNA here is from genome assembly GCF_021556685.1 of Rattus norvegicus. Classification (NCBI taxonomy): domain Eukaryota; kingdom Metazoa; phylum Chordata; class Mammalia; order Rodentia; family Muridae; genus Rattus; species Rattus norvegicus. The sequence continues at coordinate 51,682,407 of NC_141542.1, forward strand.
TCCTTAATATTTAGTCTACACCTAAAGGCTGGTGGTACCCTTGGGCAATGAAGCTTCTGTTTGCTATGAATGACAGTTAATCACAGCTGGTCCTGAGGACAAATGACTGACAACCCCTTAGACAAGATCCCGCTTCCAACGCTTTTCACCAGTTATCAAACGAACAGTCCCAAGCAGAAATGTAACCCTCTCCTTGTCAAATACGTAGGAGTTTCAGAAATCACTCGGAGGCAAACATTCTGTGTACGACACCACCAATCGGACTGGACGTTCTCTGAAGGAGAAAACTTCCCTGGCCGACGACACCCTGAAGCTGGAGAACATGCTGAGCGAACTCAGGGACAAATGGGACACCATCTGTGGAAAGTCCGTGGAAAGGTAGGCTGTTCAGGCACTGGTGTCTCCATAGACCGCGGCAGATTTGCAGTAGGGCGGGGTCTGCAGGCGTAGCTGTGGACCTCAGAGACTTGTTTGGGCACGGAATACCTGTATTCACTAGGCCTACTTGCTTGCTCCTGGATGGTCTCATACTGTAGTTTAATGTCCTGTTAGCTCACTGTGTATACAGGGCTAGCCCTGATCCTCCTCGCTCAGAGTCTTGAGTGGCCAGGATCACGGGCAGTGCCACCATGCCCACCCAGCTTCCAGCTCTGCTCCTTTAATTTACATATTACTAGTAGAACTGTCATATGAAGGCATCAGTGAGAGCCTTACTGCTGCTGTCTCACACCCACATTAGGAACCTAGTATTGGGTATGAAATAAAATGGGCTCTGTAATGCGGCATGCAAGGCAGCACTGCTCTGACCCAGGCCGGCACTCCTTCAAACTCCAATCTCCCTCCTCTCCACCGGATTTTTGTGAGGCCCCAAGAGTTCACGTCAAAACTATCAAGTATTTCATAAAGCACAATAGTAGCGTAAAGGTTCAAACATCCTGAACTTCAGGATCCTCGATCCTTAGCTCTACTCTTGTCAGAAACAGTTGGTACCCGTATCCAAAATGTTGGGCTGGCCATCATTTATGGCATTATGTGATAACCCCCTGGTGACTTTCTCTTGATAGTTTGTCTTGAGAGGTGTCAGCCCCAGTTGTGACTCACACCACAGGCTCTGTCATGCCCGTCACAATCTCCAAGGCTAAACCTTCCACCATCTCTCCGCCACAGGATCCCATGGCTGCAGGGCTAAAACTAGAAATCCAATTTCTTTTTCTTTTAAATAAGAGCATGTGTGGTATACCGTTTTATAGCATGGGATCCCGTGACATCTTGTCGGTGATGGAAGCTGTCATATTCAGGGAGTCTGTATTTCAGATCTTCAACCTGTAACAAGATGCACTGGAAGTCATCTCCAGGCAGCTTCAAACATCCAAGTAAATAAATAAATAAATCTTCTTAGATAAAACTAGCAAATACTTATTTAGACTCTTGAAGGATCAGTGGTTTTCAAACAAGGGGTTAAGGGGATTTTGCTGTGACCGATGCCAGGTGTGTACCTAAAGGCATAAAAGAGAAAAGTATTTTCTAAGGAAAGGAGGGGACTGTGAAGGCCGCTCACGATTCTGATTCCTCTTCACTCCGCCTGAGGAACGCCAGAAGGCTAATTCATCTCCTTTTCCTCCCCAGACAAAACAAACTGGAGGAAGCCCTGTTGTTTTCCGGGCAGTTCACAGATGCCCTGCAGGCCCTCATTGATTGGCTGTATCGGGTTGAGCCCCAGCTGGCAGAAGACCAACCTGTTCACGGAGACATTGACTTGGTGATGAACCTGATCGATAATCACAAGGTATTGTACTCCGGAACGGCCTTCTATTCTGTTTGGTTGTGTATTCTGAGTACTGAGAAGGCAGCAAGCAGTCACGGCAGCCTTCGAAACCTGCAAGGGCAGGTCCTGCCGCATCACCGTCTTCCTGCCGATAGGTGATTGGGCGGATTCCAGAAGCCGTCTTTTAAGGCAGTGCAGGGGAAATCACTCAAGTAGCAGAATGTTTTCCTTTTAGTTACCTGGTCTACGTCTATTTTAGACTTGAAATGTAATTTAATTTTGTCCTTTGGGGCTCGTCTTTCAAACACTTATGTGATAAAATTTAAAACCGCTCATTTAGCGACTTGGAAGGAGGTCGTCATATAGGTATACAGATCCCGCAGGAGGTCACAAGTAGATCCTCCTCTTGATCTAGAGTGATGCGTTAGTTAACAGCATACACTGAGAGAATTATTTATTCTAAGAATGTTGGTTTCCTTGTGACTTCCTAACGCATACATGTTAAATGGTCTTGTAAATTCAGAGTGCATTTGAGGTTTCCAGCTGGTAGTAAGTATGAGGTCTTAATTATTTTTATTTATGTGTATGTGGGGGGAAGGTGCCCTCAGAGGCCAGAGGAAAATGTGTAAAACTGGAGTTACAGATGGATGTGTAAGTCATCCACCGTGGGTGCTGGGAACTAAACTCAGGGTCTGTGAGGGAGAGAAGAAAGCTTTCTTCAGTGCCGAGCCATCTCTCCTACCCCAAGATTTTAATTTATGACCCAGCGATGGAATACACTTGGCCGGCCTTCGGAAGAGCATGGATCCAGAGCTGACTTATCTGCCAACAGCTTGTGTTACTTTTCCCGACTTCCCCCTGTACTTCCTTACCATAGTTTTGGCCTGGCTTCAGAAAATGTGTTTTATTCTAAAACGTTCTCTGCATGCCCTTTCACCCCTGCTATCCTGACCATGCTGGTCTTTTCAACTGTCGTTGAAACTTTTAAAACGTATCTACCCATTTACTTTCCTGTTTCTTTCTGTTCTATGAACAGAGTTATACTTAACACTGACAGAAAATTAAAGAGCAAAAGAAGAGCATGCCAGGAATGTGTCTCGGTTGGTAGAATGCTGGCTTAGTTCATGCAAAGTCCTGGCTTTGCTCCCCAGCACTGCCGGTACCCAGTGGTAGCTCACCCCTTTATTTCAGGCACCGGAGAGGTGGGGCAAGGAGGAGCTGCAGTTCAAGGTTATCTGTGAGCCATGAGATCCTGTCCCAAATAAAGAAATTAAAGAACATTGGTTAGGCCCTGTTGCGGTAAAAAAATTTAAAATGACCATTTTCTATTAGTTCCTACAAGCTGGATCCCCTCGCTCTAGCTGGTCCACAAGCCGCCCTCTCCTGGTTGTCTCCCTTTTAGCCGCCCTCTCTGAGCGGTCGGTCCCCTAGGTGGTAATTACCACAACCCAAGCGCACACACAGGCACACGTGCACACACACACACATACACACACCCTCCTAGTTCTGCAGGCCCTGTTCTCATTCGGTGCAGGCAACAACCAGATCCGCACGCTCCAATTGCCTCTCAGATATTTCTTTCACACACTGTCCTCTTCAGCCTGGTAAATCAGAGTTCCAGAAACCTGTAATTTAGCAATTAGATTCACATGTTAAATCCTCAACCCACAATTCATCCACATAATAAATTCACTGCCAGTTGATAAAGATATAACCGTCCACCCAGACAAGATAAAATCGATCTAGTTCACCTAAATCTTAACCATCCTTCCCTGTAGACTCCACCTTGATCTCCCCCTTCCTCCTCTCTCCCCGCCCTACTCTCTACTGTCCAATAATGTATCGCCTTGACAAGGCCCACAATGCTTTGCTTCTATTGACAAAAAATGTTCCTGTGATGAGTTCAGATGTGTCTGAATAAGTTTACTGCATAGGTGTGTGCTTTAGAGATGTTTGCAACCCAAAGTGCTTTCCAGACTGACACACCAAACAACATCAAATATGAATTACTCGCCAAGGATTAGTAATGTAGTTGGAAGAATCCAGAAGTTTAACTATACAAAGAAAGTCCACCCTGAAACTGTTGGCCGTCCTGTCACAGGTGAATATGTAGATATTTTCCCTTCTGTGTGTATTGATAGTCCGTATGTCTGTCTGTAGCCATCTACCATTCCCTACAGACTGAAACCTGTCGATGGCATTCAAGCTGGACTGTTCTGGCTAAGCTCCCTCTGTGGGGTGACTTGGGTATAAACGAGTAATCCCAGTGTAGATAGAGCACTAGTGGTCGAATAGCTAGTTTTTATACACAGACACTTGGTGGCTGATGAAGAGCCCTCGGCCCAACACCACTTCCGGGAGTGACCTAGGGAAGCCATTCTTCTTAGTTGCTCTTAAATCTGCCTGCACTGAGAGGGTGGGGTCAGAAACCCCAAAGCCTTTTCACCGAGATGACTCCAAACTGGCAAGTCCTGGGTAGATACTTAAGGTGCTGTGGGGAATGGCTAGTGTAGAGGAAAGGACCATGTGACTCTGTTGGCCTTTCTGGACCCTGTTAATGTGCACCAGGATTGATCAGTCCTGTCTCTGTAGTTGTCTCTTGGAATGGTAGATAATCAATATGGGAGTGTGCGTGCGTGCATGCACGTGTGTGCGTGAGTGCGGTGGCAGCCGCACTGAAACTGAGAAGTCTTGGTACTCTCTGCTGCATGACTCGGAAAAAAAGGGGAATTTGATGCAGGGTGTGTGTGTGTGTGTGTGTGTGTGTGTGTGTGTGTGTGTATCTGTCTGTCTGTCAGGGTGTGTGTGTGTGTGTGCGTGTGTGTGTGTGTGTATCTGTCTGTCTGTCAGGGTGTGTGTGTGTGTATCTGTCTGTCTGTCAGGGTGTGTGTGTGTGTGTATCTGTCTGTCAGGGTGTGTGTGTGTGTGTGTGTAATTGAAATTGAGAAGGCTGATCACCATTGTTTAAATCTTACATAATCTCATTTTAAAGCATTCTATTTCCCCTATGAGAACGTTACTGGATACAAACAAAATCCATCCAATACAATGTTAAACCTTCAAAGCGGAACCATGAGTTATTTCCTGCCTGGTGAAGATTCAGCCCAAAATATGGCCATTCAAATCTGTGGGCTACAGAAGTATACATGTGGCGTTTTATACACATCTCTCTCTCACAACAGCGCTCTTGGCTAATTAGGTTCTGTACTTAAAGCTAACCGTGATGACAGTTAATATGGTTTCCTTAGGTCTTCCAGAAAGAGTTGGGGAAGAGGACCAGCAGCGTGCAGGCCCTGAAGCGCTCTGCCAGGGAGCTCATAGAAGGCAGC